>NW_023270807.1:46109572-46423188 GCF_011800145.1 Mirounga leonina
TCTCTGTATTGCAAATCAAATCTGCTGCTCTTGGGTCTCTTCTAAAGCGATGTGAAAAATGGACTGTTGCTTCTGCTTGCTGACATTGATAATATTGCAATGTCCTGGGGTTTTGGTCCATTAGCTTTGTCACCTGGGTTCAAGATTGCTCTGCCTTAGAGTGTGTCAGGCAATTCTTGGTCAGCCTATGTTATAACTGGTACTTTTTGCAGTTGTATGTATGCAAGGAGATGGCAAGTAGCTGTAGAATGATAGCTTGATAATGTTCTGGCCTGCTCTGCTTTGTCAAAGATACATGTCTGAAAGACTGGTTCTCCATCCGCATGATAGGTAACATACCCCACAGAATATCATTTACCCAATCAAAAAGTCCATGTGACAGTATTTATTGTTTCAAGAAGAAATCGAAAATAAAAGGCACTCTTCCTGTGTTACTTTATTTATTTAATCATCTTAAAGGGATGTCCATTGAACATTTTGTATTCTCCAGACATTTTACTAAATTACAATCTTGAGATAATCATCATTTTAAGAACTGAGGTAGATCCAAAAATTAATTAGGTGGAGCCCCTGGCCTTGAAGATCTTACAGTGTGGCAGGGAAAATAGACATGGATATGTAAAATATGCAATAGAAGTCCTAGAATTAGGTATAGAGTGCTATGGAAACACAGAAGAAAGAATAACTAACTCTTCCTGAAGTAATGGGAGAAGATTGGGAAGGGTCTCACAGAAATGAGATTTGACATTGGCCGTAAAGAATAAAAGGCATTTCAACATTCTAATCATAGAAAACACCTTACATAAGGCTCAGAAGTATAAATAAGGATGACATGTCTCCCAAATGGAAGGTTTAGAGTACCTAAAGAGAGGAGTGTGGAAACAAGGAAGTCTAAAAAGGGAATTTGGGGAACATTTCTTAAAAGGTATTGTATGTCAGTCTTAAGAAATTTGGACTTAAGGACTTATCAGATTCATCATATGGAAGATAGAGTGGAGAAGAGATAGGCTGAAGACATAGAGACCAGTTAGAATGCTTTGGGGAGAGCTTAGAAGGAGCAATAGCGAAGGTGTCAGCAAGACTATGCAAATTCAATGTAAAAAGTAACAACAACATCTGTGTTGGTCAAATTAAGCTCATCCACAGCACAGATTTGGCCTGCAGTTGTCAGTTTGCCACACCTTGGTCAACATAGAACAGCCTATTTATTCTCTTTTTGATATTTTTTTTGAAGAGAGAGCTACCCTGATCTTCTCAGGTAGATTGTGTTGTGTTCAGTCATTCTGAAAGGCAAGGACTTTATTACTTTCTCAATTCTGCTTCTTGTTGAAACTCACTTCCTTTGGTTCTACTTCCTTGGCAGCCAGAGATCAGTTGGGTTTTTTTCTCCCATTCTTGAAGTTTTTCATATTCTTTACCATCTAACTCAGAGAACATTTTGTTTACAGTCAATTCAGTACACGAAATTATAATAATAACCACAACTGAGATTTGCGTAGTACTTCACAGTTAAAATACACTTTTGTCCCCTTCATTTTGAGATAAATAAAGCAGATTTTTCGGATAAGAAATCCAAGACTTTGTTTAAATGACATACCCAAGTCATATGACTGGAATAGTGGAAATGGGACTTTGGTCTACTCTCACAAATCGTTTGCTCTTTTCTTGACACCATCTTGTCTTGCATGGCCTATTTGCAAGTCGGATGATTCATCTGCATATTTGTTCTCTCCAAGTACAGAGAGAAAGACTATTGATTCAGGACTTAGAAAACAATGGCATTTAAATAAAAATGACACTTTGGGACTTAAAAACATTAAATTAATTTCTTCTTTAAACCCACAATTTGTTGAGCTGACAGTGTGTTAAAATAATGAATATTTACAAGTTTGATTATTTTTTAATATGGAAATTTCTTGCAATGACTACTTTAAAAACTCTTGAACTTTGAACTCATTCATTCATTCATCCATCCATCAAACCTTTTTTTTTTTTTTTTTTTTTTTTTTTACCAGATATTGTGCTAGGAATACAAAGAATGAAACATGGTTACTGGCAGCAACTCAAGCTCCAGGTCATTTCTGACTCACTCCCTGCAGGATTCTGCTGGTATCTTCTGAAGCCTTTTCCCTTTATTTCTTTAACCCTGACTCAGATGCCCTTCTGAACTAGGGGTTTGGACAAAACTCACAACCAATCTCTGATAGAACCTAACTCAAGTTTTACTTAATTGTAAGCAAAACCTAGGAAGTATATAGCACCCTCTGAATGATGGGTGAAGAGAAATATTATATTGCCTACAAATGTATTTTTAAACCAAAGAAAAATAGGGGGTAATCCAACTCAGAGAACTGTGATTTTCAGTAAACTGCTTTGAAAAATTCTAATCTGTTGTCTCATTAAGATTCAAGAGAGAACTGCATTTATATAACTTGAATAAACAATTATGAAAATCTGAACTAATGAAGGATTGATTGAATTTGAAAAACATGACTGCCAAGTGTAAAAGAGAAGGAAATAGCCAGTAGGAGAATATTGTAGAAAATCAATTAGTGAATAGAATTTGCAAAACTCTCTCAGAACACAGAAGAAATGGATAAAAGACTAAAGTGATGAGATAATTTAAAAATGGGGAAAAGATCACTGAGAACCAACTAAGGAATATAGAATTCCCAAAGGAAGAAATAGAATAGATGGACCAGAAACAAAGATCAAAGAATTAATGGAAGAATAATTGGCTGCTCCAAAGAAACTCAATCTAGAAATCTAAACATCAAAGCATGAATAATATCCCCAGGTAAATGCCATAACAAAACATCAGTACTCCATAATATTTGGCCATTTTCAGTTATTAAGGATATGTAAAAACCCCAGCATTTTTAGCACTCCCACTCTCCTCCCCACTTTCCCCCACAAAATAAACCCAACAACCCATCAAGTTATTTACTGTGTCAGTTATGATCTCCACAGGAAACAGGAACCACTTCTGATGGTTCAGTGAAGAGATTTTGATAAAAGCATCACTTACAGAGAGGGCTCAAGGTACAAAAAAGGAAGGTTAGGTACCCAGAAATTAGTAGCAGTGGGGAAATGTTGATACCCGTTGGGCTGAAGGAGCGAGGAGAGAAAGCGGAGTTAGCAGAATCCAATAAGCTGGAACTTGGAAGGAGGGGCCCTGTGTGGGTTCCAAAATTGCAAAATTTCACTACTACTAGAGATGCTGCACTGAGCAGGGGGAAATGCAGAAAATGTAACTTTGACCTCTCTCTCCCCTCCTACCCTCTGATCTCCTGTTGGTACCTCCCATTGACCAAACTCAACCAGGAGCCAGCCAACCAGAGTGCCAACATAGGCAGAAAAGAATTGTCAGTCTCCTAGTGGTTAGTGAAGGGTAGGAAAACATGGCATGGATCTGGATGGTGGGATAGGGATGTGGATAAGAAGAATAATTGGTATATTCAGCAAGGATCAAATAGCTAGTTCAATTAAGATATATCCAGTTAGCTTTGGGGGAAAAAGACTATTGTGCATGAATTCCAATTCCAGTAACTTTGTTGTTCTGGTGTGAATGAAGTGGAAAAATAGTCAAGCATGAGCACCTGCTTAGAGAACCTTCTGGGGGAGTCATTGAGTATAAGGCAGACTCAATCTCTGTTTTCAGAGAGTTTATAGTCATGTTAAAATCAATTTGTAATAAACAGTGCCATGTGTTTGAGGAAAACTTCTCTACCAACTTAGGTTAGACTGGTTCAGGGCCTGCAAACTAATTGAAATAGAAAGATTAACAGGAGAAAAAATACTACACACACAGGAGTACACTATAGAGATAGTAGCACTTGGCGTAAAGGTTTTTATACCAGCTTAATAAAGGCTGGAAGGGTAGTGACTTTTAAGGCTTTCAAAGGTTAGAAGGTTCTGATGAGACTTGTTTGCACATATTTTTTTTTGTCCAAGGTCAGTGCATCTCTGAGTAGAGACCTGGGGTGGGGGGCAGATTTATGGCAGCTGACTCTCATAAAGTTCTGTTCCAGTCAGATAAGAGAAGTCCAGGTAAGAAATCCTCCTACAACTTCCGTAGCTCCGATGCATTCACTTTGAAGGAATCTCAGTACCAGTTTGCTGGGTTTTTGGTCTCCAACGTGGCTATAGAAGTAGAAGCATAAGGTACTATATGGGATCACCTTGGACGGGAACAACCTAGTCTAGGATGACCAGGGAGATTCCTGATCTTAATGGAGACTTCAGGTTTTCATTGAGACAGAAGGATGAGTAAATGTTAATGAAGCAAAGCAGCTCAGAAAAGATACCGTCAGTTGGCCCTTGGTAGGTATTAAGCAACCATAATACATGAGTTAATTTAAATAGTCAAATTAAAAGTCCTAAGAAGATTTTCGTAGATAACTGTTTAGTCTGTGTGGACTGTTAGAACAAGATACCAGAGACTGGGTGGTTTATAAACAACAACCATTTATTTCCCAGAGTTCTGGAGGCTGGGAAATTCAAGGTCATGGCACCAGCAGGTTTGGTGTCTGGTAAGAACCCATTCCCCAGACAGTCAACTTTTCTCTGTAACCTCACATAGCAGAAGGGGTAAGCTAGCTCTCTGGGGTACCTCTTATAAGGGCACTGATACTAGTCAGGAGGATTCCACCCTCATGCCCTCATCAACTCCAAAAGGCCCCCCACCTCATACCATCACACTGAGCATTAGGCTTTAACATATGAATGTGGGGGAGAAACATTCAGGCCACAGCAGGAACTGATGTCATATCTATCTTTAAGAATTTACTGATCACACATCAAAGAGCTGGCACTGGGGACACAAAAAGGAGTAAAATACATTCAATCCCCCGCCTTTGACTGAGCAACACCAGAGGGAAGCAGGTGAGCCCAATACCAAAGTTCTCTGGTGTGTGTTCCAGGCAGCATGGGAGAGAGCAGGGGCTGGGAGGTGCCCCATCTTCTCACCTACTGGCTGGCAAGACGTTTGCTCTAGGTTTGCTGCATTTGGCCCCCAAATCATCTTGTCCTCAAAACTTTGTGTCATGTTTAGAGGGGCTCTAAATAAAGTGCTAAATGTCCTTTTAATAGCATCCTTGTCAATCAGGATCATACTCCTGAAGATGTGTCAGCAAGCTGGCAATGCTAACCCAGGTCTCCACTTTTTCTTCTCTTTTTACTGCTGAGATTTATCCCAGTGTAAGAGAAGTACTGCAACTAACAGTAAGTTTCCCAGAAATTTGAATAAGCATTTATACTGAGAGAATGCCTTCTCAAAAAAGATTTTTTTAAGCCATTTATTCTAATGAAGAAAACATTGAGAGTTCTTCAAATAATTCTACATAAAAAGTATATCACGTATTGGCACACATCTTTGTAGATAGTCTTAACAATTCTTTAAGGGACATACAAATAAAAAAAGCACAAAGAAAGCAAATAATCGCAGAAATGTACTTGGTGATACACTACATATAACCTGAAACTCAGACCCGTAATTAACTAGAAATGTTCAAAGTTATTTCACCCATGGAAAAACAAGACTTTTATTAGATGTATAATTAAATTTATAATTAATACTCTATGCATGTCATGTATGAAGGCATGTTTATACAATGTAATATTAATCATTATGATATTACTTCTCAAAAAAGTAAGAAAACTACAAGAGGTTTCCATGTTTAGTATACAGAATCTTAGCTCTCACATGCTGTCACTTTTGTGGGAAAACATAAACTGGTCGGATAAGAAATATGCTGATTTGGCTTATTTTTAAGTTATGAAAATAGTGTGAGTTTTTGGTAGCTCTGAAAATAGAGTAATCTCTAACGAAACATATGCATGAAGGGAGACATTAAGTCATATTTTATCTTCTTTATCTAGGCTTGTGATAAAATGTTCCCTACTGGTAAAAAAGAAAAAAAAAAGTGCTGTGAATTGAAGAGCTGAGCTCTCTGTCAAGGGACTAATGATTCTTGCGTTAAAATGTAAATGGAGCAATCTTGAGTGCTTTAAAATTTGTGAGGAAAGACTATGGAATTGTCATTATGGTGTCATTACTGTGACTCCCCACAGGACTGATTGTAAAGAAGGGGGTGGGGGTGGGAGTGTGACCTGAACCTCAAAGAGCCAGGGGGCTTCCTGCAGAGTTGAGCTGGTCAGGAGGAGTCTGCCAGGACCATGAGGACTGGAGGATTCTGGAGAGAGTGGGTTAGGAAGAAGAGCAAGGGAATGCATTCTAGAAGGTCAGGCTGGAGAGACAAGATAAGACTTGGGGGTAGAGGCCCATGGACTCTGGCCGGGTAGGTAAGGACGGGAATGAAAAGACTATGATGGGGGGCGGGGGGGAAGGAACCAAACTGGATCAGTCTGGGGTGAGGCTCAGTCTGAGAAGGACTTTATTCTTCCAGAAGCAGAAAAGGGCTCAAAGGTAGTAAGTTGTCCTTCGGACCGGGAAGTAAAACAGGAATGAAGCAGAGTAGAGGTCCATGCCCTTCTGAAACTGTGTGTAAAAATATGTGTGTCTCTGCATTTTTTTCTGGGGAGACTGGATCCTTAGCAGGCATCAGATTCTCAAAGGGAGCAGGGACTCCTCTTCACCTTCCTCCCATCTTTCCCTCAAAACAAAACAACAACAAGCCACTGCCCTAGAAATGAAACAATGAAACTTACGTAGGGAGTTGTATGATGTGGAAGTGAAATGTCAACAGGGACCACCTGAAAACATTTATTGTTTTAGATTTATGCTAAGAGAATCGATTAACCCAAGATTATATTTGTGATCTGCCCTTCCCCCCCCAAACTATGCTGTTTATTCCTAAACTCCTTCACACTGCAGTGAAATTTAATTGTGCTTTTGAAATGAGTCTGTGTTAAATTAATGGATAGGATGAAATGAAGGCATGTCTTCTGAGAAGAAACGGAAGTCCATAGCTTAAAAATTAGACTTTCAATCGATTCTTGCACCCGTCTCCTCTTTCCACCTCCAGCCCCTCAGCCCAGGTGTGGTGCCAACAGAAGCCAGGTTTTTCCTACCAAACTGCACTACCCACATTCCTTTCACCTTTGCTTGTAAGATTTATTTCCCATGTTATATAGACCCTTCTCCCTCTGTCCACATTCTATTTAATGTGGAGTGAAAAACCTGGGTAGCACACATGAGCAAGATGTCATCCTCAGTGTGGCATCTACTGTCCATGTCTGCTTGGGTTTGCCAGGCAGCTTGTAGTTCAGGCATCTACAACTGCTCTTTGTGCAAGGTTAGATCTATGCCACCTTCTCAGGAGGCAAATAGCATCAGAGGCCACATAGAAATGGAAATGGTGGGCCCTGAACTTGGTGACTGGGCATCTTTTAGATCAGTTAAGGATTTATTCATCATCTAGCTGGAGGGGAAATGTGTACGTGTTCTCAATCGTTATGAGTTAAATGCCAAAATATAGGCACACATTGCTGGCAGTCCTTTTAATGATAGGATGAAAAGCTTTCAGAGATGAGAAGGTAATGGTGGGGAGCAAGACTGTGACAAAAATAGAGACTTCATAATTTGTCTCTCCTCCACACTCCTGAATTAGAATGTATGGGAAATTGACTCTGGGGTAAAGCTATTTCTGCTCTTTTCTGCTCTCATCCATTTGGAAATGGATGAAAATGCATTGTACTGATGAAAATGCTGAAAAATTATGAACCCAGAAATCTTAATGTACTGTGATGTAACAGAATAGAAAAGAAACGAACAGGGATGTCTAAAAAATATTTTACTTAATACAAATCTGATATAACCAGGAAATTTGATAAGGCTGGAAATTAATCAGCCTATTATTCTGGAAACAAAACTAGTTAGGCTAAGGATGTAGTAGATAATGTAGAAAAGAGGACTTTTTCCCCTCTCTGGAAATACTGTTTTTCAAAATAAGTTTTCAAACTTTTAAAGATGAAAATCGATACAAGAATTTTATGTACACATGTCTTTGACATGGTAAGAATTTATAGAAAAAAACTTAAAGTACTTCCTGCATTTTATATTTTTTACAAAGGATATTGAATTAAGTATATTTATTTTCAGTGGCATCATGCTTTTCAAAAATCATTTTGTTGTATATGCACTCTCCCTATTTTATATTTTTATAAAATATAATTGTATATTTGTTTTTGTCTTCAAGATGATTTTAAAATAATTTTATATTATGATCAGTTTTACTCTTCATAAATTCATTTATAAGATTTTGAAGATGCCTTTCAACTGAACAGTTTATTTAAAGGAGGGGCCTCATATCCAGAAGAACAATTTTTCAAGTGGAATCTTTTCTCAGACATTATCTCCCACTATTGTAGTCTGAAGTTTGAAAGTTTTCAATAATGTCACTCCAAAAGTATATGTTAAAATACTCTGTTCCAAAAGTCAGATAGCTTGAGTAAAATGATTAAAAGCATTTAACATATTTGTTTATATTCTTAAAATAAATATATTTTATATGCTAACCCTATCTACTGAAAAGGCCTCGAAACAGTGACAAACCCAATAGCGTACCTCTAGTACCCAGATTGTGGTCTCTAAGTAACCGTTTCCCAATAAAATGAACCAAGACTTAATGGAGAAATGGTTGACTTCAGGTTCAGGGCAAGAGGAGTCTGGCATATCATATGTGATAGCTGGGAAGCTATTAAAGTCTGTAGGAGTCGTACCTACGAAGCCAGGGAGGCAATTCGAAGAAGCCTGAACCCACCCATGCAAATACGAGATCACTGGAATATCGAATATATGAGATGTTCAAAATGAAATATATCAAATATATTTAAATTATCAAGTTCATAATGACATTGGAAAAAAAACCTCATTGATCAATTTGGAGAAGAATCAATTCATTATTTTTGAAAACTGGTAAATAAGAAGAAAAAAACTGAACCTGAATCCATTCACCATCTGCATATGGCTGCCAAATTATAGGAAATACATAGAATAGAGGAATGTGTTAAACTACCGCACAAAGATGCAATTAGCAAATCCAGAAACTCTCCAGGATAAGCAAATAAGCCAAAGCTCTTTTTAATAAATAAATTGCAAGGAAAAAAGGAGAGAGGTACCTGTAAAATAAATAAGAATTGGGACATCAACCAATTGCAGTGCATGGTATTTCTTTGATGCTGATTCAAACAAACGATTTTAAAATTGAGGGTAAAAGAAAAATTTGAACACTAACAGGTTTATTTGGTGATAGAAAGGAATTATTGTTAATTTGTTTAGGTGTGATATGGTATTATATATTACATCTTTAAAAAAGAGTCCTTATCTTTTAGAATTATATATTTACAGATAAACTTGGCTTTAAAACAATCCAGATGGCCAGCAGAGATTGGAGATGTGAGTGAGGATATAGATGAAACTAGTTTGACCATGAGCTGGTGATGGTTGAAGCTGGGTGCTTATCCATGAAGAATCACTATTTCACTTTCTTTACTCTTGCATATGTTTGAAATTTTCCATAATTAAAAGTTTAGCAAGAATTTTAAAGAGTTTCTTAAAAATTGTTCTAATACCTTTTTTTTTACCTATGTAGATTGAAGTAAAAAGAGAAAACCATGACCCAGTAAGAAGATCTCAAAGAGAGATGACTCAGAAATCTTACTTCTTTTAATTAGTAAAGTCAAAGCTGAACCCTATTTCTGAAAATCTTCTTCTTCTGCCAAGACTTCCGTCAGTCATTGTCAACATGAGCAGTTAGAGAAGGTATGCATTTCTGCACTTTTCCAAGGGGGGGGTAAGCTCAGTTGCAATAGCAAGCTGTGCTCCTGAGACATGAAACATACTCTTTTACTCTTGGCTGGTGTCTCATGAGGTTCTGAGTAGTAAGGACAATAATTTAATAATGTATGTATACTTAATAAATGTCCATTTACTTAAAAGCTTTCAGAAAGAAATGTAAATAGCTATGCAAACTGAACTCAAAAATTTCAAAATGTCATAAAAGAAAATTTTAGGTATTTATTTATTCATATATCTAACCACAAACTTTCTTTGCATTCCTATCTTTTGGTAAACAAGATAAAATCTCTGTCCTCAAGGAATTCAAAGTCTTAAAATGAAAAAGAAATCAATGATTACAATTTACTATTATAAATAGTATAATAGTGTCTGCCTTTTCACCATTTTGCCTTAGCATCTAGCAATATGTAGCATGTAAAGAATCTAAGTAAATATTTTATAGGTGGATGAATGGTGTTATGGAGGGATGTGGTGGAAGAGATAGATGAAGGTCAGCATCAAGAAGTGCCAGGAATACCTTGCTAGAGAAATAATTTTTATCTTGAAGACTAGGGCTTATTTGTTTTTAACACATATTATTTTTTAGAGAAGTTTTACATTCACAACAGAATTGAGCAGAAGGCACAGGGATTTCCCATAAACTCCCTGTGGCTACATGGGCACAGCCTCCCCTCTACCAGTATTCACAGTGGTGTATTTGTCACAATTGATGAACCTATGTCATTATTAGCCAAGTTTCGTAGTTTACACTAGAGTTTACTCTTGGCATTGTACACTCTATGAGTTTTGACAAATGTATGATGGCATGTATCTACCGTGATAGTACTGTACAGAGTTCAGGCATACATTGAAGATACTGTGGATTCAGTTCCAAACCACCACAATAAGCAAATATCACAATAAAATGAGTCAAATGAATTTTTTGGTTTCCCAGTGCATATAAAATTATGTTTACACTATACTGTAGCCTATTCAGTATGCAATAGCATTACATCTTAAAACAGTGTATATGCTTTAAATGAAAAATACCTTATTGCTAAAAAATGCTAACCATCATCTGAGCTTTCAGCGAGTCATAATCCTTTTGCTGGTAGAGGACTTTGCCTTGGTGTTGGTGGCTGCTGACTGATCGGGGTGGTGGTTGCTGAATGTTGGGGTGGCTGGGCAATTTCTTAAAATAAAAAAATAATGAAGTTTGCTGCATTGATTGACTCTTCCTTTCACAAACAATTTCTTTGTAGCATGTGATGCTGTTTGATAGTGTCTTTACCTGAAGTAGAATTTCTTTCAAAATTGGAATCAGTCCTTTCAAACCCTGCCACTGCTTTATCAACTAAGGTTGTGTAATATTCGAAATCTCCGTTATCATTTCAACAGTCTTCATGGCATCTTCACCAGGAGTAGATTCCATCTCAAGAAACCACTCTCTTTGCTCATCCATCAGAAGCAACTCCTCATCCCTTCAAGTTTGATCATGAGATGGCAGCAATTCAGTCCCATCTTCAGGCTCAACTTCTAATTCCAGTTGTCTTGCTGTTTCCACCACATCTGCACTTCCTTCCTCCACAGAAATTTTGAACCTCTCAAAGTCATCCATGAGGGTTGGAAACAATTTCCTCCAAACTCTTGTTAATGTTGATATTTGAACCTCTTCCCATAAGTCACGAATGTTCTTAATGACATGTAGAATGGTGAATCCTTTCCAGAAGGTTTTCAATTTACTTTGCCCAGATCCATCAGAGGAGTCAGTATCTATGGAAGCTACAGCCGTACAAAATGTATTTCTTAAATAATCACACCTGAAAGTCAAAATTACTCCTCGGTCCACGGGCCACAGAATGGATGTTATATTAGCAGGCATGAAAATAACATGAATTTCATTGTACATCTCTATCAGAGATTTGGGTGACCAGGTGCATTGTTAATGAGCAGTGATACTGGAAAAGATATCTTTTTTTCTGAGCAGTAGGTCTTAACAGTGGGTTAAAATATTCAGTAAACCATATTGTAAAAATGTGTTATCATCCAGGCTTTTTTGTTCCATTTATAGAGTACAGGCAGAATAGATGTAATAGATTTAATTCTTAAGGGCCCTAGAATTTTCAGAATGGTAAATGAGCATTGGCCTCAACTTTAAGTCACCAGCTGCATTAGCACTGAACAAAGAGTCAGCCTGTCCTTTGAAGCTTTGAAGCCAGGCATTGACTGATCACCCTGATCAGTGAAAGTCCAAGACGGCACATTCCTCCAATATAAGCCTGTTTCATCTGCACTGAAAATCTGTTGTTTAGTGTAGCCACCTTCATTAAGCATCTGAGCTAGGTCTTATGCATAACTTGCTACAGTTTCTCCATTGGCATTTGCTGCTTCCCCTTGAAACTCACGAACCACCTTCTTCTGGCTTCAAACTTTTCTTGTGCAGCTTCCTCACCTCTCTCAGCCTTCATAGAATTGAAGAGAGTTAGAACCTTGCTCTGGATTAGACTTTCGGTCAGGGAATGTTGTGGCTGGTTTGATCTTCTATTCAGTCCATTAGAACTTCTCCATATTAGCAATAAGGCTATTTCACTTTCTTATCAGTCATGTGTTCACTGGAGTAGCACTTTTAATTTCCTTCAAAAACTTTTCTTAGCATCCACAACTTGGCTAACTGTTTGACACAAGAGGCCTAGCTTTTGGCCTATCTTGGCTTTCCACATGCCTTCCTCACTAAGCTTAATCATTTCTAGCTTTTGACTTCAGGTGAAAAACATGTGACTCTTCCTTCTGTTTGAACACTTAGAGGCCATTGTAGGGTTATTAATTGGCCTAATTTCAATATTGTGTCTCAGGGAATAGGGAGGCCTGAGGAGAGGGAGAGAGATGGAGGATCAGCCAGTTGGTGGAGCAATCAGAACACATATATTTATCAATTAATTTCACTGTCTTATATGGGAGCAGTCCATGGCAGCCCAAAACAATTACAATAGTAACATCAAAGATCGCTGATCAAAGCTAACCATGACAAATATAATAATAGTGAAAAAGTTTGAAATATTGCAAGAATTATCAAAATGTGACACAGGGACACAAAGTTAGCAAATACTATTCGAAAAATGGTGCCAATAGATTTGCTCAACACAGGGTTGTCACAAACCTTTAATTTATAAAAAACACTATGCTATGGAGCTTAATAAAGTGAAGCATGGTAAAACAGGTATGCCTATAGTTCCACTGTCCTAAAAATCCTCTGTGTTCTGTCTATTCAGCTTTTCCTCCCCTAACCCCTAGTACTGATGATTTTTTTTTTTTACTGTCTCTGTAGTTTTACCTTTTCCAGAATGTCATATAGTTGAACTGATATAATATGTAGCTTTTCAGAGTGGTTTCTTTCACTTAGTAATAGATATATAAGTTTCCTCCATGTCTGTTCATGGCTTGATAACTCATCTCTTTTTAACACTGAATAATGTTCCATTATATGGATGTACCATAGTTTATTCATCCATTCATCTATGAAAAGACATCTTGGTTACTTCCAACTTTTGGCAATTTTGAATAAAACTGCTATAAATATCCATGTGCAGGTTTTTGTGCAGGACATAAGCTTTCAACTGATTCTAGTAAGTATCAAGGAGAATAATTGCTGGATCATATGGTAAGAGTATGTTTACTTTTGTAAGAAACTACCAAACTGTCTTCCAAAGTGGCTGTACCATTTTGCATTCCCATCAGCAAATCATGAGAATTCCTGTTGCTCTTCATCCTCATCAACATTTGGTGTTGTCAGGGTTTTAGGGTTTTGCCTTTTTAATAGGTCTATATTGGATTCTTGTTGTTTAAATTTTTAGTCCATATGATGACATATGATGTTAACCATCTTTTCATATTCTTATTTGCTATCTGTATATCTTCTTTGGTGAGGTGTCTGTTAAGGTCTTTTGCCAGATTTTTATTTTATTTTAAAGATTTTATTTGTTTATTTGAGAGAGAGAGAGAGAGAGAGAGCACAATCAGGGGGAGTGGCAGGCAGAGGGAGAAGCAGGCTTCCCGCTGAGCAGGGAGCTCCACATGCGGCTCAATCCCAGGACCCCGGGATCATGACCTGAGCCAAAGGCAGATGCTTAACCTACTGAACCACCCAGGCGCCCCATTTTGCCAACTTTTTAATTGAGTTATTTATTGTTGAGTTTTAGGAATTCTTTGTATATTTTGGATAGCAGTCCTTTATCAGATGTGTCTTTTGCAAATTTTTTTTTCCCAGTCTGTGGCTTATCTTCTCATTCTTTTGACATTGTCCTTCACAGAGAAATTTTTAATTTTAATGAAGTCCAGCTTAAAAGTTATTTCACTTATGGATTGTGACTTTGGTGTTTTTATCTAAAAAGTTATCTCCATACCCAAGGTCATGTAGATTTTCTCCTGTTATCTTTCATGAGTTTTATAGTTTTGCATTTTACATTTAGGTCTGTGATCCATTTTCAGTTAATTTTTGTGAAGGGTGTAATGTCTGTGTCTAGATTCACTCTTTTCACATGTAAATGTCCAGTTGTTCCAGCACCATTTGTTGAAAAGACTTAGGAGGGATTTTTTTTTTAAATTTTAGGAACAAAATGATATTTCTTAAGAAGCCAAAGGAGAAACTTTTAAATAGTCTCTTATTTAATGTTCCAGGATAAAAATGTACTTTTTGTAATTAAAAAAAAGGGACTAATTACCAATAATGAGCATTAAAGCAACTAATTTCTCTGTCCCAGGCCTCCCCAAATAATTATTTATATATTCTATTATCCTCAAAACAGGATGAACCTTACAGTTTTCAATTGTTATACGAGGCTGAAGCATATTATTGTGAATTTAAAATATATAATTGATTTAATGAAGAAACAATCACACATGAGATTTCTAACTCAAAACAGTAAAATATCTTTAAAAAATAAAGGAAAACTGAATTCAAAATATGATTATTTTTACAATAACTGTTTCAAATAACATGCGATTTTTATTTTGTTGTTTAAAAATGCAAGCTGTAAAAGATAATTCATTCCAATAAAATTATTATAATTAATAACATAGAATTATTGGTGCCACTCAAAAATTACCATAGAAGGAATAACTCCATTACCCTAAGGAGAGACAAAGACAGACAGTACCATTAAATACAATTCAGATGGCGCCTTGTATCCAGATTGCAAAACTTCAAGTTCACATTTAGAGTGACTGCAGGTGCAATATAGATGAAGCAAGTTTGTAAACATGTCCAATTCTTTTCACTAAGATTTGGGAACAAAAAGAGAAAGTAATATTCATTCACTCATTCATTCAATATTTACTAAGTCCCTACCATGACTAAATAAATGAAAAGAGAGTATTATAACAGATACAAAGATGTGTTAGACAGAGTTCCACTCTCAAGGAGCAAACGTTCTGTTAGGGTGGATAAGAACCTACCAAAATGACTTAGAGTTAAAATAGAAAATAATCTAGAGAGAAAAGAGGCACAAATTAGTTGCTAGAGATTTTAGGGAAGAAAGGAATTATTTCCAGCTGGGAAAATCAGGAAATGATTCAGAAAGAGAAAATATTTGAGCTAAATCTTAGGAAAGAAAGAAACCCTACTATCTCCAACAACCCTTTCATTCAGAGCCTGCTTGTTTCCCAAATCTCAGGTACATGGGTATGACCAGGTTGGTGTTCTGCCTTGCACCCCATTCTTGCTTCTATACCATTAGCACTCCTCCACTTCATGAAAGCTCTGTTCCTCAGAGATTCACCCCTTTGGACTTTCCATCCCCTCCTCCTCCTAATTGCTGTCAACCAACAGCTTCTGGTCACTTTCTGTTAATTACTGCAGACCTTGGTTCCTAGAAAGCCCTCTTCCTCTTTACTCTGACCTCCTCTTATTCTTGCTGTATTCAACATACATACATACAGAGCTGCCACTTAAAGTTGTGCAAGTCTGGGGGATCGACTCCACCACCATCTCTACCATTGATCTGCATAGTTATTTTGGCAAATTCTAGCAGGTGATGGTAAAACATCTTTTGACAGAGATTCCATTTTCTAACTTGCAAAAAGCCACCACACTGGCTACTGGCAGGGTTGCATATGGATAATTCATTCAATACCCCAGCCCTTTTGTTTTTTGACCTCATCCCCACCCATTACCTTGACCACCATATTGCTTCAGCTATATGATCCAAGTCACATCCCGGATTTTATGACCCCCAGAGACTAGACTACCTCACAATGAATCTACAGACCCTTCTTTCCTGCATTATCTTCCTGTCTTCCTAGCTCACTTACTCAAGTATTTCTTTGAAACAATTTATCTAACTAGTGAATGCCACTAATTCATTCTTTCTTCTATTTTCTCTCTGCCCATTAGTTCCTGTCATCTTTTATTCTCTCCTATCTAGCTTAGATTTCATGACCTTTCGTTAGAACCATTTGGTTACAAATACTCTCAACATCCTTGCCCTCTCTTCCTCTTTCACATTCTCTAGATGGGAAAAAAATCCACACAATCCTTGATGAACCCAACCTCTGCCTTCTCTGGCTGGCACTCATGCAACTGGGCATTACTGGAGAAAGCCCACAGCCATCAGATGGTTACTTCTTACCCCATCCCATAGCAATCTTCTTCTCACTCATGCACTTCCAGCAACACTTTTCATAGACCCTGTAACAAACTGAGCTCTATTGTCTTTGCACATATTGTTCCCTCTTCTTGGAATTTTTTTCCCCCAAACTCCTGGCATGGTTTAACCCTTACTTGGCCATCAAATTTCATCTTAATAACAATAATTAATAGCTAATATTTATTGAACACATTCTTTGTGCCAGGGGATTTACATAAATTAGTTCAATCTTCTCAATATCTTTAGGGTTAGATGGGGTTATTATCTTCATTTTACAGAAAAGAAAGCTAAGGATTCGAGTAAATTAAGAGAGTCCAGTAATTTATTCATGAATGCACATATAGAGCATAGTACCTGCAGAATTTGGACCATGCTAGCTGACTATAGGTCCTGTATACTTAGTTAACCTATTCTGTTGCCTGTTTGGGGCTGTCTCCCCACTCTCTCCTATTACTCCTCCACAGATATGTCTTCCCAATGACACCCTAAAATATTTTCTAATAACTTCCTCAATGTGTAATTATACATGTATTGGCTTAGTTATGTCTTGCATCTTCATTGTTTCCCTCCTATAACTAGACCTAAGCTCCATGGAGTCATATGTCTCTTTTACTTACCACTGTGCTTCAGGGCCTAGCAACATGCCTGATCTATAACAAAAATCAGTCAATGCTTGTTAAGTAAGTGGAGAAAATTGAGTAGCAGACAAGCAGAGTAGAGCATACCTGGCAGAGCTGGACATGAACAAAGGCCCAGCAGGAAGAACTGGGGCACGCTAATGGGATGGCCTCACGTGGTTGTGAACTGATAGACTTTCCATCCTGTAAGTTGGTACTGGCAAGACAAACAAGGCTAGAGAACTGACACATAACATGTAAAATAAAAAGCAGAAAGCATCCTATTTTCCGGGAATGAGGATCACTGCTGTTTCTGGGGAATATGGGGCTGGCTCACTCCACTCCGAGTTGTGAGCTGAAGTGGCATCAGAGTGGACTCTTTCAGCCCCCGACGTGGGTTCCTGTTGAGACTCAAGGACACTTTTTGAACAAGTAAGAATGGAGCTATCAGGGCAGAGATCACCACAACAAGAACTTCTGTAGAGTAGGCAGGGAGTATGAGATAGATAAGTAAGGCAAGATCAGTAAACTACAATCGAGTAGAACTTTATTATATTTGACCAAAAGTCATTCCAACGCACTTAACACAGCAAAAGGCAGGTACATACAATCTTTAAAATAACTTACAAAGATGAAAACAGAACAACGCTAAAGCGAAATCCTGAGTGTACAGAAAGGTAACACTCACAGCATTAATTTTATGAGGGGAAACTTCTGGGCAATATTATATCACTCGGTCATTTTAACTGCAGTGTCTAACGTAGCTTTAACTCTAAATTTTAAAGTAGCAAATGCAAAGAGAGAGTGTCTAAAAATTATGACATGCTTAGGTGTTGCAGTAAGTTACTGATTCTTCCCATCATGTTTAAGAGTTATGCATTACCATGTCCTGGAGGGATCTGCGGCTTGGCACCACATGTTTAGGGCAGAATAAAATGTGCCGGGGAGGTGTGGGCTTTATAGGGTAAGGAAGCTTAGAACTGAACTGGAGTCGTAACAAACATTAAGGCAGGAAAGACAGCAGGATGTGTCTCAGAACCAATTAAATCAGAGTTCTCACATTTCTACACACATTTTGTGCAGAGCAGTAACTTTTGCCATGGAATCCAGAGCTCGTCTTGGCTACCACGACTTCTTCTGTGGTAATGAGGTCCAGAGGATTCTAATTTACCTTGACTTTCAGGAGGGGTTAATGAAGAGAATCGAGAAGGTCCAGAGTCCCAGGCAACTCAGCACAGGTCTGCCTACCCACCACTGACCGCCAAGTACCGTGGGAGGTGGACATCTGCTCCTGAATGCTGCCTCTGGGTGTGTGCCTGGCAGATGACATTTAGAACACACAAGACCCCATTGGTGTCTGAATCCAGCTCCATGGGGTCTTATTCCTGCAAGCATTTGCAACTCCCCACAGCAGTGTGCTCGACCCATGCAGGAGAGCCTAAAGTGCTACAGAACAAAGGCCCGTGGGAGCAGTCCTCAGACAATGGCAGCTAAGAGGTGGTGAATAAATGCATCTCTCCGGGACATTGCTGAGGTGTGCTGTACCCTACAGGACTGAGACCCCACCTACCTCTTGTAGGGGTATCTAGAGTGATTATAGTAAAATGAGCAGAAACTTAAGGAAATCACACTCATCTTCTCCTCTCTCAGGTATTATTATTCAGTTTCGCAAATACGGAAACTAAGACTTAAAAAGGTAGAGTGACTCAATTTTTTAAAACAGCTTTATTGAAGTATAATTCATGTATCATGCAATTCACCCATTTAAAGTGTACAACTCCATGGTGTTTAATATATTCACAGTTATGCATCCATCACCATAATCTACTTTTAAACCACTTTTGTCACCCTAAATGGATTTTGTTTTTGCAAGAATAATAAAAAAAGTTTAACTTATGCATGAGGTTCTGTGCTGGGAACTATACCAGGCACTGGACATGAAGGTAAACAAGGAAGACAAGTTCCAACTCTTATGCAGCTTAAATTCCAGTGGGGAGAGACAGAAAAATACATACAAAAATATGGTAACAAGGTAATTGTTGGCTGTGGTGTGTACTGTCAAGGGAATAAACAAGGTGAATGAGAAAAAGAGAAATAAGGACAAAACTTTGCATCATAAGGTTAAAGACAGCTTCTCTGAGAAGATAGAATCCGGGGCGCCTGGGTGGCTCAGTCATTAAGCGTCTGCCTTCGGCTCAGGTCATGATCCCGGGGTCCTGGGATCGAGCCCCGCATCGGGCTCCCTGCTCCAGGGGAAGACTGCTTCTCTCTCTCCCACTCCCCCTGCTTGTGTTCCCTCTCTCGCTGTGTCTCTCTCTGTCAAATAAATAAATAAAATCTTTAAAAAAAAAAAAAAGAAGAGAGAATCCAAGTGAGACCACAAAATAGTGAAGAGACATTGGGCAGATGCAGAAGGGAACAAGAACATTCCAGACTTAGGGAACCCCAAGAGTAGAGGCCCTGAGGGCTGGGTGGGCAATGGCCTGAATTGACATTGGAGAAATAGGAAGAAGGCAGATCCTGCAGGTCTGCGTACACCATAAGAAGGTGTTTGGATTTTAATCTAAATACATTGAGATGCCACTGACATATTTTAATCATCAGGTGTCATGACCTAATTTATGCTTTTAAAACATCTGTCTGGCTCCTCTGTGGAGAATGGACACTAGGCAGGCAAGAGCAGAAACAGGAGGACTGGATAAGAGCCCACTGCAATTGCCTAGACAAGAGATGATATTGACTTCGACTTGGTGGTAGCAGAGGTGGTAGAAAGGAATGGACAGAGTCAAATGTATTTCAGAAACAATGTCAGGAGGTGAGAATGTCAATGCAGTATGTAGAGTTTTCTGAGAAGGTGAGCAGAGAAATTGCGTGGTAAGCTGGAGTCAAGGGAGGGACGTTAGAAAGGGAGAGGTGCGGGAGCATGTTTGTGATTTTGGTGAGAATAATACAGTGGAGAGGGCAAGAAAACACTGAGGTCAAGAGCCAGCAGGGGAGAGCTGGGATGGTGGGGTCCCCAGTAATGCAGCGGGTCAGCGGCAGAACCTGTGGAATCCAATTACCCCGTGGCTGTCAGCGTTCTGTGAGGACTCCTTAGGGATCCTCAGACCCATTCAGCAGGAGGCTGAGCAAGTAGGGCCCCAATCTTGCTTTAACCAAAGCAGTCCTTGTCTTGTTTATTTTATATTTGGGGCTTATGCTTACACTGTCATTTGAAGAAAGTGATCTGGGTTCAGTGAACTTTGAGAACCATTATACTATGCTACTAACCAAAAAGTAATTTGCTTGGCAAATATCTCTTTAATTCTGAAGACATTCGAAGTCACACCTAGAGGAAGTCGTGCTGCCAAATCATTTCATTATCTAGGATACAGATTAGCCAGGACTGGTGGAAATTCAAGTGTGTGGCAAAGTACTCCCTCAGGTCTAGGAGACAGACTCCAGCCAGTGGGTTTGCCGGATGGACTCAGGTTGACAAAGCTGCTGATATCTCTGACCAAGAGTGTGGGTAGGCTTGAGGGTGACTGGGGTGACCTCTACATGCAGGTCATGGAATCTGCTTTGGAGATCTATTGTCTCCTCCAGGAAATTTTTGACTCCCTGACAGCTCCTTCAGGAGGAGACAGCTCTTTCCAGAGGCATCATTTCTGGACATTACTGAATTGGCTTCTACTCAAGTTCTTTTGTAAAAGTGAGTCAAACACAGGTGCAGGTCCCTGGGAGTAATGCTGTCACTTCCTAGAACATCCTGACATTGACTTGGGTGGGCCCTGGTGAAGGATTCTGATCTGCCTGCTCCAATGCCCTTCTCACCCTCATTCTCTAAAAGAACATTGTCCTAGCTCGGCATGCACTATGAGAGTGTCTTATTATTCAACACCATGAAGCAGTCTGGCAACTTACAGAAATAATCTGCATATATACAGATACATTCCAGCATGGTAGAAATAAACAAAAAAGAAATCACCTAGTTTATAGACAAAAGTTTTATTAGTGCTCATAAATTGTATTATTTAGCAAAGAAATGTTTAATAATTTATTCAGTGAATATTTAAGGAGCTTATCATTTGCCAAACACTGCAAGCAGCTGACATAATAAAAAAGAATATGATTTCTACTGTCTTCTGGAAGAGACAAATAATTATGATAGTGCGTAATGCATGCTGTAATGGAATTAATTATAGAGCTATGGATGCAGAAAAGCAAGTGAATACCTCTGTCGCAGAAACCCAGTAATGGGGGCACCTCGGTGGCTCAGTCAGTTAAGCATCTGCCTTCAGCTCAGGTCATGATCTCAGGGTCCTGGGATCAAACCCCGCATCAGGGTTCCCTGCTCAGCAGGGAGCCTGCTTCTCCTTCTGCCCCTCCCGCCCTCCACTTGTGTTCACTCGCTCACTCTCTATCGCAAATAAATAAATAAATTCTTAAAAAAAAAAAAAAGGAACTCAGTAATGGCTTCATAGGAGAAGGTTGCAAGAAGGATGCATAGGAGTTTGCTAAGTAGAGAAGTGGCAGAAGGGTTTTCTGGGTTTATGAGAAAGTATACAAAGCCATGGAGGTCCTACGGGAGTTGATGAGTCTGAAACACAAATACTTCGGTATGCCCTGTGTGTGGGGTAGGCCCAGAGACAGGTGCACATGCAGCTAGGAAAGGAATATGGATTGCGATCATTGCTTTCTATGCTAAGAGGACCACTGAATATTTCTAAGCAAAGAGAGAAGTATGGTCAGACTAGAATTTTCAGAATCTCTCTGTTGCAGAAGCAGCATAAAGTGAAGCTGGGAGGTTTTAAGGAACACTGTCACAGCAGCCTGGCAGAGACATGAAGAGGGTAGAGAAGGCAATGGCAGGGTGATAGGAAAAGGACAGATAGGGTTGGAGACCTATAGGGGTTAGAATTGAAAGGTCTACGGAAGACTGGATGTAGAGGGTGAAGAATTGATACTGACTCCAGTTTTCTGATCTGGTGACAGGGTAGATCAGAATGCCACTAAGAAAAATGATTAGGGTAGAGGAGCTGGGTTCAAGGCAGAGGGGAACAAGTTGAGGCTTTAATAATTATGTGTGCAAACACGAGAGCATAGGTGCTTTATTTACTATCTACATATAGATATTACCAAGACAATTACCTTTACCTTGATAATCCTTTGGCTACCATTGCCTTTGAGTTCTTTTTCTAATAATAAAGACAGATTTGCATTGACTCCTCTATAGTCACCTGTTCTCCTTCTGTAATCACATCTGTGCAAAATCTGGGAACAAGATGAAGGTTATAATCCACAGAGGAGAAAATCATCATGCAGGATGGAACCCCCACCTTTGGAGGCTTTTTAGCAGTATCTCTCACCAGGGGTTAACTGACTATGGATAATATCACAAACAATGCATTCTTATTACTACCGGATTTTTTAAAAATACCCATTCTGCTATTTCCACATCAAAGCGTGTAAGGAATAAGCTGTAAGTGGGTTTCACACCATTTAAGAAGCTCCTGACATTTTCGAAGTTCCCCTGGGGTTTGCAGTCAGAGTCTTTCTAGGAATACTGATCTCTAGGAAATGAGAGGAAAATTCCTTGCAAAATTTTATCTAAATGAAATAACAAAAGGAACATTTGACATTCAAAGTCTTTAAGGGAACTGCATTTTCTTAAAAAATAAAAGAATAACTGTGGTTGCAGTTTGCTTTTGATTTTGTGGCAATGTGTGTGCCGAGTGGGGAATTTGATGAAGAGGGGTTGAGCATAATGAGCAGAAAATTGCAATTGATCGATCTGTTATATACATTATCTCTGTGCTTAAGTGAAGAAGAAGGAGGTGAAATTGTCCTTTGAATTCAAAACCACGCTAATCATCAATCTAGCTAATTTTTCCAGTTGTAAGTTTTGTTTGCTTAATTATCCAAACTGGTCATCCAGTGACTTCAAATCCATTACTAAGTGCACAACCAGAGTCTGCTTTGTCCTTGTTTGGTAGATAAGTATTTCATCTCTCTTTTTAAACACTGGTGTGCTTTTTATATGCTAACTTAATACTTCCCTGTCAGTGTATGATTGAGTAGGCAGAGAGTTTACAATGTTTTACCCAGTCCTTGAACTAGGGAAAAATATGGAGAGATCATATGATTCATCTATGGTCTGTATATAAGAAATAGATTTGTTAGTTTGGTAATTGTTTTTCAGGGAAAGGTCCATGGTGTGTCTGTGCTGTTCCTCACTTTATATCCAGCCCTTAGCACACTGCTCTGCACATTGTAGAGCCTCAGTAAGCCTTTCTTGAATGAACAAAGGAATGAATAATGAATGAATGAATGAATGAATGAATGGTAACTTACTATTCCTCCTCTCTACACCCCCCAACTGCTCCACATATTATCACAAACAAGAGATGTTCATTCATTGATTTTCTTCATATAGTGTCTTTATAAGTGATCATATAATTTATAGCCCAAACCAGGACACTTTTGAGAATGAAAGGGATGTTGTTAGTAATTTCACCAGGACAACAGGCACAAACTGGGACTATCACAGGCAAATTGGGACATATGATCATCCTATACATAGGGGATTACAAAGAGACTGAAGGACCAGAGAACATTTTTCTTGCCTATAGTTCATTTTCTTGATGCCTTACTTGGCTTGACACAATTGATCTGACCTTCTGAGCTGATTACTGACTTTTCCTTAAACTCAATAGTTTTTCTGTTTTTTTACTTTCCAACTTGAATTTTGCGTTAAAGTGGCAGGAAAAAAAACTCTAAGAGGAGACTATTCTAACCCCCAATGCCTAGCTGTGCTTAATACATGGTCAGCTCAATAAGTGTTTGCATAAAAAAAAAAAGGAAGAAAGTTCTGGTTTCAAAAGAGTAGAATGAAGAACTAGTAAACACTTCTCCGACCCAAAATCCATACAAATGATTAAAAATACATACAAAAATTATATAAAATTATATAATTTTATTGATATATAATAAAAATTGAGGGGACTTTTGCCTAACAAGAAACCAATGAAAGCTTGAAAAATGGAAACCACATGGTTTAAGATGAAGTTGGAAAATCACTTCTCAGAACATGCATAGAAGTAGCACCAAAAGAACTCAATTGCCAGAGGGGCTTGGAAAGGAGAACAGAGGTAATTAGCAAGTGTACCCAAGTGACAGCAGCCAGACAGATTGACACACACACACACACACACACACCAGGTATATCCATCTCCACCCAGGAGCAGTTGAAGCTTGGGATAGAGTAACAAGGCAGTTCCTCCAGGTGTCCTCACTGCCCCAGAAGAATCAAGAGCATCTTTACCTCACCTAGTGTCATGGCTCATTCCTCCATCACTCTCCCTGGAAACAGGAGCTCTCTATCCCCCACTACACTGTACAAAGAGTTAACAGAAAATCTAATAGAGAAGTTCAGCTACCAAAACAAACTCATAAGGAATTGATATCTAAAATATATAAAGAACTTCTGCCCATTTCTTGATTGGATCATTTGTTCTTTGGGTGTTGAGTTTAAGAAGTTCTTCATAGATTTTGGACACTAGCCTTTATCTGATATGTCATTTGCAAATATCTTCTCCCATTCTGTCAGTTGTCTTTTGGTTTTGTTGACTGTTTCTTTTGCTATGCAAAAGCTTTTTATCTTGACAGGTCCCAATAGTTCATTTTTGCCCTTGCTTCCCTTGCCTTTGGCGATGTTTCTAGGAAGAAGTTGCTGCAGCTGAGGTCGAAGAGGTTGCTGCCTGTGTTCTCCTCAAGGATTTTGATGGAATCCTGTCTCACATTTAGGTCTGTCGACCATTTTGAGTCTATTTTTGTGTGTGGTGTAAGGAAACGGTCCAGTTTCATTCTTCTGCATGTGGCTGTCCAATTTTCCCAACACCATTTGTTGAAGAGACTGTCTTTTTTCCAGTGGACATTCTTTCCTGCTTTGTCGAAGATTAGTTGACCATAGAGTTGAGGGTCCATTTCTGGGCTCTCTAGTCTGTTCCACTGATCTATGTGTCTGTTTTTGTGCCAGTACCATACTGTCTTGATGATGACAGCTTTGTAATAGAGCTGGAAGTCCGGAATTGTGATGCCGCCAGCTTTGCTTTTCTTTTTCAACATTCCCTTGGCTATTCGGGTCTTTTCTGGTTCCATACAAATTTTAGGATTACTTGTTCCAGCTCTGGGAAAAAAGTTGATGGTATTTTGATGGGGATTGCATTGAATGTGTAGATTGCTCTAGGTAGCATTGACATTTTCACAATATTTGTTCTTCCAATCCATGAGCATGGAACGTTTTTCCATTTCTTTGTGTCTTCCTCAATTTCTTCCATGAGTATTTTATAGTTTTCTGAAAACAGATTCTTTGCGTCTTTGGTTAGATTTATTCCTAGGTATCTTATGATTTTGGGTGCAATTGTAAATGGGATCAACTCCTTAATTTCTCTTTCTTCTGTCTTGTTGTTGGTGTCTTCTGTCTTGTTGGCCCTGGTGTATCAGGAATGCCACTGATTTCTGTGCATTGATTTTATATCCTGTCATTTAACTGAATTCCTGTATGAGTTCTAGCAGTTTTAGGGTGGAGTCTTTTGGGTTTTCCACATAAAGTATCATATCATCTGCAAAGAGTGAGAGTTTGACTTCTTCTTTGCTGATTTGGAGCCTTTTATTTCTTTTTGTTGTCTGATTGCTGTGACTAGGACTTCTAATACTATGTTGAATAGCAGTGGTAATAGTGGACATTCCTGCCGTGTTCCTGACCTTAGGGGGGAAAACTCTCAGTTTTTCCCCACTGAGAATGATATTCGCTGTAGATTTTTCATAGATGGCTTTTATGGTATTAAGGTATGTACTTCTATCCCTATACTCTGAAGAGTTTTGATCAAGAAAGGCTGCTGTACTTTGTCAAATGTTTTTTCTGCATCTATTGAGAGGATCATATGGTTCTTGTTCTTTCTTTTATCAATGTATTGTATTACATTGATTGATTTGCAGATGTTGAACCAATCTTGCAGCCCAGGGATAAATCCCACTTGGTCATGGTGAATAATCCTTTTAATGTACTGTTGTATTCTATTGGCTAGTATTTTGGTGAGAATTTTTGCATCCATGTTCATCAAGGATATTGGTCTGTAATTGAAATGGGCAGAAGACATGAACAGACATTTTTCCAAAGAAGACATCCAAATAGTCAAGAGACACATGAAAAAGTCTTCAAAATCGCTTGGCATCAGGGAAATCCAAATCAAAACTTCAATGAGATATCACCTCACACCAGTCAGAATGGCTAACATTAACAAGTCAGGAAATGACAGATGTTGGTGGGGATGCGGAGAAAGGGGAACCCTTCTACACTATTGGTAGGAATGCAAGCTGGTGCAGCCACTCTGGAAAACAGTATGGAGGTTTTTCCAAAAGTTGAAAATAGAGCTCCCATACGATCCAGCTATTGCACTACTGGGTATTTACCCCAAAGATAAAATGTGGGGATCTGAAGGGGTATGTGCACCCCAATGTTTATAGCAGCAATGTCCACAATAGCCAAACTGTGGAAAAAGCCAAGATGTCCATCAACAGATGAATGGATAAAGAAGAGGTGGTGTATATATATATACAATGGAATATTATGCAGCCATCAAAAGGAATGAAATCTTGCCATATGCAATGACATGGATGGAACTGGAGTGTGTTATGCTGAGCGAAATAAGTCAATCAGAGAAAGACATGTATCATATGACTTCACTGATACAAGGAATTCTTAATCTCAGGAAACAAACTGAAGGTTTCTGGAGTGGTGGGGGGGTGGGGGGATGGGGTGGCTGGGTGATAGACATTGGGGAGGGTATGTGCTATGGTGAGTGCTGTGAATTGTGCAAAACTGTTGAATCACAGATCTGTACCTCTGAAACAAATAATACATTATATGTTTAAAAAAAGAAGAAGAAGATAGCAGGAGGGAAGAATGAAGTGGAGCAAATCGGAGGGGGAGATGAACCATGAGAGACAATGGACTGAAAAACAAACTGAGGGTTCTAGAGGGGAGGGGGTGGGAGGATGGGTTAGCCTGGTGACGGGTATTAAAGAGGGCATGTTCTGCATGGAGCACTGGGTGTTATACGCAAACAATGAATCATGGAACACTACATCAAAAACTAATGATGTGGGGGCGCCTGGGTGGCTCAGTCGTTAAGCGTCTGCCTTCGGCTCAGGTCATGAACCCAGGGTCCTGGGATCGAGCCCCGCATCGGGCTCCCTGCTCCATGAGAAGCCTGCTTCTCCCTCTCCCACTCCCCCTGCTTGTGTTCCCTCTCTCGCTGTGTGTCTCTCTGTCACATAAATAAATAAAATCTTAAAAAAAAAACCCAAACTAATGATGTGATGTATGGTGATTAACATAACATAATATATATATATATATAAAACTTATACAAATCAACACTAAAAAAACAAATAATCCAATTAAAAATGGGCAGAGAAACTGAATAGACACTTTTCCAAAGAAGACATACAGATGGGGCTCCTGGGTGGCTCAGTCAGTTAAGCGTCTGCCTTTAGATCAGGTCATGATCCTAGGGTCCTGGAATCAAGCCCTGAGTCAGGCTCCCTGCTCGGCCAGGAGTCTGCTCTTCCCTGTCCCTCTGCCCCTCTCCCCACTCATTCTCTCTCTCTCTCAAATAAATAAACAAAACCTTAAAAAAAAGAAGACATACGGATGGCCAAAAAACACATGAAAAGATGACTATCACTAATCATCAGGGAAATGCAAATTAACACCACAATGAGATATCATTACACATTTATTAGAATGACTAAAATAAAAAACATAAGAAATAACAAGTGCTGGGGAGGATATGAAGTAAATGGAACCCTTGTGCACTGTTGGGAATGTAAATTGGCCCAACCACTGTGGAAAACAGTAGGAAGGTTTCTCACGAAATTAAAAATAGAAATACCATATGATCCAGTGATTCCACTACTAGGTATTTATCCAAAGGAAACAAAAACAAAATTTGAAAAGATATATGCACCCCTATGTTTATTGCAGCATTATTTAGAAGATATAGAAGCAACCCAAATGTTCATTGACAGATGAATGGATAAAGAAGATGTGATGTGTGTGTGTATATGTGAAATATATACATATTCTGAAATATATATAGTGATATATATAGTGAAAATGTTACTCAGCCCTCAAAAAGAATGAAACTTTGCCATTTGTAATAACATGGATGGACCTAGATTGTATTATGCTAAGTGAAATAAGTCAGTCAGAGAAAGACAAATACCATTGATTTTACTCATGTGGAATTTAAAAATAAAACAAATGAATAAACAAAGAAAAAAAGAGACAAACTAAAAAACAAAAAACCCAGACTCTTAAATTTGGAGAACAAACTGATGGTTGCCAGAGGGGAGGTCGGTGGGGGGATAGGAAAAATAGATAAGGGAGGTTAGGGTACACTTATCACAAAGAGCACTGAGTAATGTATAGAATTGTTGAGTCATGACATTGTACACTTGAAACTAATATAACATTGAATGTTAATTGTATTTGAATTAAAAAAAACTCAGAAGAAAGATGAAAATATTCTCAAAATTTGAGGAATACCAACAGTGTAAAAGGGTGACTTTTCTCAAAAAAACAGAAACTAGACAAATGAAAGGATTTACACTAGCAGAAGTAGTGTGGGATTATAACTTAAGCTTCTTTTATGTCATCAGGAAGGTAAGAAAACATATTGCATTCAAAATGCTAAGGAGAATGATTATGAAATAGAACTGATTAGTTATTATGGAAGTGAAATAAATAAACCTTTGAAGTAAGAAATTCTAAAAATGGGCTGAATAGCAGAATAAACACAATTAAAGAGTAAATTGGTGATCTGAAAGGCTTCACCAAGAAATTATCCCAGAATATAGCACAAATGGAAAAAGTAAAGGAACAGTATAAAAGAAAAGTTTAAAAAAGAAGCAAACAGAGAATAGGGCTGGAAATCAACATCAATCCATTAGAGCTCCAAACTGAGAGAATATGAAAGATGCAGAGAAAACAATATTTAGTGACATAAAAACCAAAAAATTTCTAGATTAAAGGAAGCCTTGAGTCTTACAATTGAAAGGACTGCCAAGGAGCGAACACAACAACAGTGGCAACAATGATGACAAAACCCAGTTCTAGACATTTCATTGCTAGGTCAAGCCCAAATGGAAAATCCTAAAAGCTAAGAGACAGAAAAATAGCAGAATACCTACAAAAAAAATTGGAATCAAAATGACAGCGTACATCTCAGCAGGATCATTGTACACAAGAGAATTTTAGAGCATCCTCTTCAAAAAGCTGAGAAGAAATAGACTTGAGCCTCTAATTTATATACAATGAAATTGACACTCAAATATGAGAGTAGACTAAAACATTTTCAGACATACTAGTTCTCAGAAGGCTTATTACTCATAGATGTTTTCATAAGAATTACTAGAGGATATACCCCAGGAAGAAGAAAATAAACACCAGGAGGAAGAACCTGGATGCAATAGTTGTATGATTTTTAAACTGATACTAAAAATAGCATTTATTTCTAGGGAAGTAGTCTTTTTTTTAAAGATTTTATTTATTTATTTGACAGAGAGAGACACAGCAAGAGAGGGAACACAAGCAGGGGGAGTGGGAGAGGGAGAAGCAAGCTTCCCGCTGAGCAGGGAGCCCGATGTGGGGCTCGATCCCAGGACCCTGGGATCATGACCTGAGCTGAAGGCAGACACTTAAAGACTGAGGCACCCAGGCGCCCAGTAGTTTGATTTTTCTACCCAGTAAACATGAAATTAGATACAATTAGAATTTTGTAATTTGTTTCAAGTATACAATATGTCACAAGCCCTTAAAGGTACAAACTGAGGAATAATCAGAGGCCGGGAATCCTCTGATAAACTGGATTGTGGATCTTTTTATTTATTTATTTAAGATTTATTTATTTATTAGAGAGAGAGAAGTGAAGGGGGGCAGAGAGAGAGGGAGAGCGAGAGGGAGAGAATCCCAAGCAGACACTCTGCTCAGTAGGGACCCCCATGCAGGACTTGATCCCAAGACCCTGAGATCATGACCTGAGCAAAGATCGAGTCTGACCCTTAGCCCACTAAGACACCCAGGCACCCCTAAACCAGACTGTAGCTCTTAGAGGAAGCCCTGCTTGTCCTGATGCAGAGGAGGGGGAGGCCAGAGGCCAGAGGCCAGGATCCAAGCAAGATCTAAACTCCCTACAATGAAGATATGAGAGGCAATGTACGACAGGATTTCTGGCACAGAGCCACCTTTAACCTTTCATGTAGCTTCCTGAGGATCTGTATTTCCAATTTCTGTCAACAGTTAGTTCATTCTCTATGCCATTTTCAAGGATTCTTCAAAGGTTAGCAGGATTTTTATAGGGAGAAAATTTGATAAACCAAATAAAATTGGGTATTAGCAGAATATTGAGATTCCCAAAAATGCTCTGACTTGCACTGTGACTCTTTATCTAACTTCCCTAACTCCTTCCCAGTCAAGACATAAGGAGTTCTGAATGATGTGGGTTTTTTTTCCCCTTGGGCACGGCTTCCCACTATCCAGGTGGCAGATGGCCTCAAGGAGCGAGTTCTTTCTCTTGGCAGCTTAGTGGACAAGTGGAAGTTTGTTAAAAGAGGTTGCTTGGAATTATTACCTAATTCAGGAGAATGTTAGGTTTCCCTTTTGTTAATGTCTTGCTTGGTATCATGCCTTTGGTGGACATCTGTTGTGAGGACTGCCTGGCTCACCTCCATCTTCCTGGAAGCACTGTCCCATATCTCCCTTTTCCATAGCAGAAGCTGCCCTGATCCTGCCCATCTGGCCTCGGTGATTGGCCCAGAAGATGAGCTCATTCTTTATGGGCCAAAACCTTTCTCCAAAACTTTCTGTTCACCCCTAGAATTGAGAAAGATGAAGCCTCTTTCTCTCGGAAATCTGTGAGGATCTGATCCTGGTCATGGCCATATCCTCAGTCTATGGAAGAAGAAAATTTGTAGATGCAGGTACGAAGCCAGAGAAGGAGGGATAAGGGACAGAGGTATAGAGAGTCCTGGTGGAAGAGGTCCCTGGCTCCTGTGGCACTAGTTATACCCCTACCCATCCCGGATCTTGGGCCAAAAAATTTACCCTTTTGCCTACCTACTTCAACCTGACTTCCTATCATTTGCAACCAGAAGAGTCCTGTCTAGTTCAGTACCTTTCCTGCAACCAGAAGAGTCCTGTCTAGTTCAGTACCTTTCCCAGAACAGGTGCACAATAAAGGTCACTGGATCCAGAGGAGCAGGCCAAGAGTTAATTCAGCATGAGATCAAGTTCCGGAAGAGGGCGGTGAGTGGGCCAGGCCAGAGCATCTTTGTGGGGACAGAGCTCGTGTGTGGGGGCAGGGGTAGACCATGTGGGAACAATTTTACCAACAGGAGGCAAATAACCAAGCACATGGCTACAGCTCATGCCAACAGAGCACAGCAGAGGTGACAGTAGGTCCCAGTAGGAAAAGGTCCTTTATCCAGAAATTGAAAATGACATTTGGGGAATTATGTTTTGAGTAGTGTAAGATTTGGGACTGCTCTGATCTTTCTGTGGCCTAATACCTGATTTGCTTTGCTTTTCCTTTTTCTTAATAACTCTGTTTTTTGTTACCTTGTACCAACATACTTATATGTGAGTTTTTGTGTATAATCTCAAAGGGGAAGGAAAGAATTGATGTGTCAGCCTGTTGGGCTTCCTATTGAAGAGATATTCTTAAGGTTCTAGGTGAGGAATCAAGCCAAGAAGAGAGTAACTACCCAAAGGGTAATCCCAGCCCTTGAGAGCACAGCAATCTCTGACCAAGGGTCACCTCTAACCTTTAGCGTTGTTTTCTGTAGAGCTACAATTTTCATTTGTGACAACTAATACTTCCTCTTTGCCAGTTTCAAGGGTTATTGAAAGGTTAGCCGGATTTTTCTAGGAGGAACTTTGTATGAATCACATAAAATTGACTATTTGAGAACTTTTTAGATTCTAGATGTGTTTGATGTGTCCTATATTGCATATACACATTTTCTTGGCCTCAGTTTCTTCATCTGTTTATGAGTGGTGATAAGCTTTTATCTGAACCAGGAGCAGGTTATAGAAATGATTATTTAACAGGATGTTAGAAAGGAAGTCCTCCTGTCTCAGTTTTGACTGAAGTGCCAACAGAAAGTCAGAGTGTAAGACAGACTTTCATGGGCAGAATTTACAAAAAAAAATGATGGAGACCTACTTCTAAGACCTGGAGACTCCCAACAAAATCAGAGATATAAATAGAGAGAGTGCATGAAATGGGGAGAAAATGTGGGGATGACATTTCCTTGAGAGAGCTGCTGCCATTCTGAGTGCTCTAAGACAAGGATGGGTTTTAGCTCCACTATCTCAGCCTTGTGGGATGATTTGGAGAACCTTAGAAGTGCTTGGAGTTGGGAGACATGAAGACTGATGTCTAAGGAAGTTGAAATATCCCAACATCAACAGGGTTAGAGTGGCTGTACCAGAAGCAGCCTGAACTTCCAGAGTTTGCTGGGTCAACAGATCCATCAGTATTTCCTGTGGACCAGATATGAGTTATGTGGGAGACAGAATTACTGTGGGGTCATCTTATGTCCTGTCCCAAAGGGCCACACACAGGAGTGGAGGATCTTAGTAACAAGAAACTGGAGATGAATTCAGAATTGTTAGGGGTTATAAGAAGAGTTGCAAATGACAGCCTGGAATAGAGATGCATCCATTAATGTCATGAAAAGTGCCATCAGAGGGTCAATCAGGGAACCTCTGAAGAGACCATGAAAACACCTCTTGAGAGAAAGAGTTGGCTTCCCTCAGCCAGGTCCAGAAAGCGTGAAGCCAGCTTATAACAGTGTCATTGCAAGTAAGATCTTCTCTATTCTCCCTCCACTCATCCTCCTCCAACTGTCTCCTCTTTTCCCCCAGAGGGGTCAGGAGTTGGCTAGTAAGTGTGGGTGAGAGAAGGAGAACCCCAGTGTAGAAAAATAAAGAAACCTCCACCCTGTCCCTCTTCCCCACTGCAGGCTTCCAGCCTTAAGTAACACTAAGCTAAAGAAGGGAAAAAGATTTTAATGCTAAGTAACATTTAGTGATTTGAATACTATCTCAAACCGGATGGTGTAATTATTGAATTGAGATGATTTGGGGGGCGTCAAATGACTATGGAGCTGTCCATTACTTAAGAGTGAGTACAAAAGCCAGGGGTCTTGACCAGGTTTCTATGCTCAGGCAGGCGAAAATTAACCCCATTTAATGTGTTTAAAAAATAAAGTTGCATTTTGAATGCATCATCACTTAGATTTGTTTAACATGGCAATAGAAGCAACAAGTAGAAAATCAAATAAATGTGATACTCCCTGAGATATGTGAACAATCTTGTCAACAAGCATAAAGAGGTCACTTTAATTATTCTCAGAATTAGTCAGGCATTCTTGCACATGTATTTACTCCTGGACTTTATAATTTAAAACATAGTTTACCTTTAGAAGCTTTATGAAAGAATAGATAATTAAAGCCAGGAAGAAATGTTAGAGGACTTGGCTTATATAACAGGAAGAAATGAAACTTCTAATGTCACCAGGTCTTAAAAATTTTCCATCACTGGGGCACCTGGGTGGCTCAGTCGGTTAAGCTGCCTTTGGCTCAGGTCATGATTCCAGAGCCCCATGTGGGGGAATCCCTGCTCAGCAGGGACCCTGCTTCTCCCTCTCCCTCTGCCTGCCACTCCCCCTGCTTGTGCTCGCTCTCTCTCTCTCTCTCTCTCTGTGTCAAATAAATAAATAAAATCTTTAAAAAAATTGTCTCTGTCACCCACATTTAGAAGTACCAAAGCAAATCACCCATATGTCACAGATACACTTTAATTAAATTCCTAATATAGTGGTGCACTAAACAATCCAAAGAGCTCCAGGTATGGCAATAGCAAGGAAGAAAAAAACATAGAAAAAGAATCAGGTATCTGAGGATCATAACTGACAGCTTGTGATTGGTTGGCATCCAACATTCATTAGTTGACATATATTGAGCAACTATTATAAGTCAGGCTGTGTAGTGAAGGGGGCAGACAAGTACAAAGTGGTTTCAAAGGGTCAAAAAGGAATAAAAGTGAATACAAGAGGGATGAGGCTGTTGTGGGCACCGGGACAACAGTTCAGGGGAAGCAAGCTATCTTAATCTACCTCTGGTCAGCTAATCAGCTAGATTTATAGGTCCTTTTATGTCCTCTGCAAAACATGCAGACTGAGGCCTCCACTACTCTGAAATGCTTTCAGCTACTCTCTAGAATGCCTGTGTGCTTCTGCTCTCATCAGTTGGTTGTTTGTTATTGTCATTGTGGCCCACGAGTTAGTTGCGTTCCTTTCTCAAACTTATTTATGCCGATCATACTTATTACGGTAATGAAGGTATTTAAACAAATATATAAGATAGAATGAAATATGAATATTACAATAAGTACTGCTATTTCTTTTGAAAATTAAATAGAATGCTTTGGAAAGATACAATAAAGGCAAGTCCTTAAAAAATTAGTGTTTAATAATCCAGATTCTTCGATAGGTCTTGAAAGTTTATAACTAAATGGAAGAGTGTGCCTGCCATTCTCTCACGTTTTCTACCCAAATGCTATGTGAATGAGACAGTTTTCAGCTCTATTCAATGCCAAAAAGGAGCAAAATTGGCAGAAAACATACTATCATTTTCTCACATAGAGGAGCATTGTCAATTGCAAAGCCATTGTCTTGGCCACCAGCTAAGAAAAGTAATAACCTCCAGAAATTCTATTCTTTCTGTGCCAGTAGGGCCATATGAACATTGCAAGGCAAGTCTTTCAGCATCACCCACCCCATACTTCATGTCAGTTCACTCATTCATTCAATTAATATTGATTAAGCTCCCATAGGGAGTCTGGCAGAGAGATAATGCCTCTTATTAAACAAGCAGGAAAGAAGATTGAATGACTCCCCTGACTCTGAGTATGCTTCCATGGAGGAATCCTGAAAAAGGATACAGCTTGTGGTGTCCTCTCTCTTCTCATGAAGCTGACTGTGCTAAAGGGCTACTAGCCCAGGACTGGCTTCCCAGGTTTAGCATTCAATTATTTATATCCAGTCTGGCCTGTCTTTGGTGGGAGGATACACTCCACCACAACACAGTGGAGTTTTGATTACACATGGAGTGGCCCCCAGCCTGGCTGGAAGGTAGAGCCAAGAAGCTCAGCCCAGTAGTGGAGAGGTACCTTGGTAAGTCTGAGTGTGCAGGGGACAGCTGATTCTTATGCATAAAGCAGACTTCATCATCGATTTCTATAGCACTGATCAATTTCTGCTGAGTACGCTAATATTCAAAAAAATTTAAAAATTTGAATGCTAATTTTTATGACACTCTATGTTTATGAAGTGTTGAAAAATTCTTATACATACTTATGTATGATTACTGACTTCAAGGTAACTTTTTTCTATTTCTAAGATGCCTTAGATACCATATAAAATTATGGATCAATGCTTTCCTATCTTAGAAGGGTGTTTTAAAGACTGAGACCTTATTCACATAGAACTTATAACTTCTTTAATAAAGGAATTAAGCAAATGAAAAGTAAATTGATATAAGGTTTGTAAATATTCTTGATAAACTGAGGAATTTGAAAATAACTCTCCCTCTGTATGTCATAAGTTTCTAACTCTATGAAACGCAATGACTTAAATAGGCTTTGAGGATACATCCTGTTCGTCTCACATTATGTGGCTATAAGCTTTTATTTTGAGCAAGCATGATTAGGATAGGTGAAATTAAAATGGATGTTGCACCAACTCTGTGTGCTGTCTCAAGTTAGCTATTAGAGAAGAGTAAATTGAATCACTGTAATGCTTTATTTCTATTAATATGAATTAAAAATTCTCTTAGTGTTCTTTCTCAGTTTGGTGCACGCCAATCTGTATAGGAATGAACTCTATTTGTAAGCACACTGAATTCTTACCAAATGTGTATTTGGTGATGGAAGGGAGGAAAAAGTGGGGATATCTAGATATTCAGTATTCCTGGTGATTGACAATCCACACTGGCCCTCTCTCTGCTTATTAATGGACTCATTCTGTGCACGTTCCTTAAGGAAGAGAAATAGAGGATTTGAGGAATTCCTCTAGCTCATTCCTGAGTCAGCACCTCCAAAACAGCATGCAAGCATAAACCTGGAAAATTAGGCTATGCTCTCTTCTGATGGCGCTGACACCTCTACTTGCTCTTGTCCTACATCTTTCCTGGGTAGCATCTAAATTATTATGAAATGCAGAGTCCCTATGTTCCTCCCTGACCCTTTTCTGGGTTCTTCCTTCCTCTGGGGTGAACTCAAAGGCTCTTGCCATGGTGAGGAGGCTCTGAAGAGGCCCAAGAAGGCATGTCTGTGCATTGACTGTCTTTGAATGGAGTGGACCATTCTGGTAGGAGCAAATGCCTCTGTGACATGCACATGGAGGACACAAAACAGTTGATTAGGCAAATTCTAACTAGGCAGAATTTGGTTACAAATGGTGATTTTTAGTGTGGTTGTGTGGCAGTCAGCAACATTTGCAAATGAGAAGAAATAATGTATAACACACCATATGGGGGCATTTGATAGATACCGAGGACAATATTTTAAGTATTAAATACATGATCACATTCTATCCACACAACTCCCCATGAAGTTGGTATTATTTTTATGGCCATCGGAAACTGAAGACCAGAGAATCTACCTAAGATTAAGTATCACTAAGAAACCTCATCACTAAGAGACAAAAGTACAGAATTACTTGAATTCAAAATCTGTACTCTTGACCTCTACTAGGAGGGAGGGACTCTAAAAGCAACATTCATCCTTGCAAAGATTTTTCTAACCTAAAACTATGGAGGAATTATTAGGTTAAAATATATGAAATTGACACTATTCAACTGTTTGTCCTGCAAAAATGGCAATTTCATATGGCTCAGTCATATCTATTTATAACTTCTTCTACAGAAGAGATTCACAGATTGGGGAACACACTGAATGACATATTCATACTGAGAACCCCCCTCCGCCCCACATTTCCTATGACTCACAGACTTCTATGGTATAAAGTAAAAAGGAAAATAAACATATCAATGTAAAGTCCACTTAATTAAATCTGTATAATTGAGGCAGAACATTTCTATGCATTAAAAATTAAAGTTTTACCATTCGGAAGCAAAAACTGGGAACTCTTTGCAATGAACACGTCAGCTGTGATAAAAGCTGACAGATTGACATGGAGTTGCCCTGAATACCGAAGCAGGACAACAAAATCAGATTATCTAAACCAGGCCTAAGAGAGAGTTGCTTTTCTGGCCACTACTGGTTGGAGTTATTTATCATTTGCTATGTATTTGTTTCTGACTAACTTAACTACTTAGCAACATGCATACAGTTCTTTCATTATGTACATTTACTTAATTGCAGTTGATGCTTTGTCCTCATAAATTCCAAAGTAAAAGAAAATGCTTTCAGGTGCTGTGCTTGTCATTTATGCTTTTGTCCAAGTATGTCCAGTTTTCTCTCATACGATAACAAAAAAATGGGGATGGCATTTCTGAGGCCCCCTGTGGCTGGTGAGCCCTGTGATTTGTTCTGGCCAGTGAGTTGTGAGCAGAAGTAACATGTGTCACTTCTGGGCTGAACACTGAATTGCTGGTGTGAGACCTTCCAGAGCTCTTTTTTCTCTGGCATGGTGATTGACAGTATTTGCTACAAGGAGTACTTTCTCAGCCTAGATCCTAGGAGGGGGAGATTTGGAGTATAGCTCCTGGCCCATATACACAAGAGAGAAAGAAACTTTATTATCAGTAAGTCACTAAAATTTGGGGATTGCTTATTATGGAATCACATCTTAGCCTCTCCTGATTGGTACAAGTGTTTTGAATGGCCCAACTACATTTTTAATCCCCAGTCTGAAAATACGGGTTGGGTCTGTCTGGTTCAGCTATTTCTGCTGGTTCTGATGGACAAACCAGGTACCTGACTTACAAAATGGTGCCCGAAAAGGGCTTTTTTCAGGGTGGGTGTAGCTCCCCTTTCTATACCAAAGAAGGATCATTAATGTACAAAGATCAGTTCCCCAAATGAAGTGCCCATTGACAGAAGCAAAACCTTCACAAACATAGGAAGACTCCACAGCTTCATAAGAAATAAATTTTAATAAGAAACAGAAGCTCCATCTGGGAAAGAATATTGTTCCATCTCCCATCTACCATGGAGTCAGATTACCTCCATTCATATCTCTTATTTAACCTGCAACATCATTACCAAAAGAGAGTGATAACAAAGATGATGCCTAGAAAGGCTGAAAGTCCATCATAACCTAGAAATCCACAGAGCATAGAGAAAATAGGTTATCTTACAGATAAATCTTTTTTTTTTAAAGATTTTATTTATTCATTTGAGACACAGAGATACAGAGAGAGAGAGAGAGCATGAGCAGGGAGAGAGGCAGAGGGAGAAGGAGAAGCAGGCTCCCTGCTGAGCCAGGAGCCCTATGTGGGGCTCGATCCCAGGACCCTGGGATCATGACCTGAGCCGAAGGCAGATGCTTAACCATCTGAGCCACCCAGGCACCCCTAAATCTTTTTTTTTAAGTTTAGTTATTTATTTAAGAAATCTCTGCACCCAATGTGGGACTCAACTCACAACCCCAAGATCAAGACTGAGTCAGCCAGGTGCCCCTCTGACAGATAAATCTTAAGGCAAGAAAGAGCCACCAAAAGTCCAAAGCACTGGGGGTTAGCCCAAATGAACCGATACCACATTGCAAACAATAACACCAGAGATGTGGGGAAGCAGAAAAAAAACTGATTTTGCCAACTTCATAATTTCATAATTTCATCTTAGAGAAAAGCCATTTTTTAACACTGATTCCAAATGAGGTTTTTCTTGAGAAAAATCATCGTAATTGGAGATGTAAATCAGTAATATAATACAAGGAGAAATGTTTTGCTATTAAGATTTTGGAGTGTCTGCAACTAAATCTATACCCTTTTTCGTCGACTAGGTAAAAATTTGCCTATTTATCAATTGCTTCCAAATATGTACTATTGATTCCAATTTATAGAAAATTTTTATCAAAATGTGTAGCTTTGGAATCGCCTATGTAGCCTCCTCACATTTCAGCACAACAGTGAGTCTTACCATAATGCCTTGATATCTGCAAGATTCAAAATACTATTATAGGTCAGGCCATGCCTAGCAGTCATGTGATTAATTGGAGCATATCACACACACACACACAAAGACAACATTCATCTCAAGAAAAAAATATGAACTAAAACGTGACAACATATTTTATCGACAATAAAAATAGAGGGAGAGCCTCCCTCTCTCCTCCCCATGCTCACCATATTGGCCAGCAGCGACCTTTAAAAGAGCTGGCCATTGCAATAGGTAATTTATGCAGCTCTTACAACACCCAGACACTAATGCAAATTCCCTACTTAAGAATGCTGACCTGCGTTGGTGGTATAGTGGTGAGCATAGCTGCCTTCCAAGAATGCTGACCTTCACAGCACCAAACCAGGACCCAGCAACCAGAAACTTCCCGTCAATCTTGCATGGAGGAGTCACATTTTAAAGCCTGTCATTCTGCATAGGGAACTACCATTTAACTGTCATTAATATGGCTTTTAGAATTTAAATTGAATAGCATATAAAATACTTCTTAGCAGCAGATGATTGTAGCTTATAATTTGTATCCTCCTTTGAACATTCCATTACAAGATTTGGAGCCTTACCTACTGGTTTTGACTGTGATTTCAGTTTTGGGGGATTGGTCAAGAAATAAGGTTTTATAAAGGTTAAACCTTTAGATCCTGAAATTTTTTACTTACATCACATTGAATTTTTAAAAAATGTATTACACTTGTTTTTAAGGGCCTTGAATAGTTTCCTATGGCTGAAATACCATAAACTGGATGGCTTAAGCAACAGAAATTTATTTTCTGGCAGTTTGGGAGGCTGGAAATCCAAGATCAAGGTGTTAGCAGGTTTGGCTTCTTCTGAGGCCCCTCTCCTAAACTTCTTGCTATGCCCTCACATGGTTTTTCCTCTGTGCACACACTCCTGGTATCTCTCTGTGTGCTAATCTTTTTCTATGAGGACACCAGTCAGCTTGGAATAGGGCCCAAGCTAACATCCTCATTTTAACTTAATCATCTCTATAAAGGCCCTCTCTCCAAATACAGTCACATTCTGAAGTACTGGGGGTACCTAAAATGTGAATTGGGGGGGCACATTTGTCCATAACACTTAGCAAGTGGAACATAATGCAGCGTTTTCCTGATCATTCAGGATCTGAGTTTCGGACACTCACCTATTTTTCTGTGCCATCAGCATCCCTAAAGAGTTAGGGGGTTATGATGAAATGTGGTTTTTTTAGAGAACTCCCTAGAATCACTTTCTACCTGAAAGTCCTAGATGTTTGCTATTCGATGCAGTAGTCACTGGCCACAAGTGGCTATTTACATTTAAATGAATTAAACTTAAATAAATTGAAAAATTCAGGGTGCCTGGGAGGCTCAGTTGGTTAAGCGACTGCCTTCGGCTCAGGTCATGATCCTGGAGTCCCGGGATCGAGTCCTGCATTGGACTCCCCTCTCAGCGGGGAGTCTGCTTCTCCCTCTGACCCTCCTCCCTCTCATGCTCTCTGTATCTCATTCTCTCTGTCTCAAATAAATTTAAAAAAAAAAATTAAAAAAAATAATAATAAATTGAAAAATTCGGTTTTTCATTTGCACTAGCCACAATTCGAGTGCTCAGCAGCGCCACGTGGTTAGTGCCAACATATTGGGCAGCGCGAATAATGAACATCTCCATCTCCATCTCCCAGAATTCTACCAGACTGCACTGCAGGACTGTTGCTGTCATCCTGTTGACAGGAACCCACCCTTCTTGGCCTTGTGACGAGAGTGCTGCCCAGCCGGAGTTGAGAACAGCAACAGCACTATTCTAGCTGCTCGTTTCTTGTCTCTTCATTACAGTAAGCTCAGTCCCTCACTGCCAGTGCTTTTGGTCACTGCCTACACTCCATCACATTTTCTCCTAGTTCCCCTCTCTTGCCTTTTAATTTCCTGTCTTCTCCCCTCTCCTCACCCATCCTTTCCTTTGGCTTCATCTTCTCCCATCCTTTTCTTTGTTGGAATGGTGTGTTCTGCTCTGAAGAGTTTTACCAAATAGTGAGAAATCACCTTTCTTCTAATTAGTAAATGCCACTAATCTTCATGTCTTTGGCCACTCTTGACATTTTTTGTTGGTGTTCCACTCAGATACATCTTGTGTAAGAGTGCCTGATGTTTGAACAGTGATTAAGATGGAGCCATATCATCTATCTGGCAAGCATAGCAATCACAGGACATTTATTTCCTACTATTCCTCGTTTTAACTCTAGTATCATCTCTTGGGAGGTGGGTTAACCTAATAATTAAGTCAGCCTGCCTGAGTTCAAATTGTGGTGTCATCACCTATTAGCTGGCTGACCTCTATCAAATTTCTTAACTTCAGTTTCTTCATGTGTCTATTGTAAGTTTAAAACTTCATATTTTCTTGCTGCCTTGACATCCTCACAAACAGACTGTGAGCCCAGGTGACCTGGGGCATCAATGTGATAAGGCTGGCCCCTGTCACAAGTTCCCGTTCTTGCCCTACTGTGACTATAATCTAGTGACAGTCAAATGTGCTGATGAAATCCCCTCGTACCTTTTAGGCACATAGCCCATCCTGACCCCCAGTAAAAGCACATTCTCATGAGTCCTCACTCTCATCTCCCCACCTGCTTGGTTGAGCCCAATCCCTGGACGTTCTCCCCCATGTGGCCTCTTCAGGGCATGCAGTGACTATCTCTCTAGGACCTCTGAGTTTAATAAACTTTGTTTACCTGAGCCTGTCTTGTGTCCCCTCTTGTGGCCACACCTAACCGACCATCTCATCAAAGAGTACAAAACAATCTGTAAGATGGAGTTTGAGAACATTATTCATCTCATAAAGTTGTTAAGATTAAATAAATTGACCTAAGGAAATGGTGCTTCGAATACAGCTCAATAGGTGGGAGCACTTATTATTTCTCAGGAAAAGTTTAGCTCTTCACAGGATGGATATGGGCCTTGTCTGCTGGACTTCTTGTAGTGATCCTAGGCAGAGGAACACTTATTTGCCACATTCAAGTTCTCCTAGGCACTTCCTCCACTTGATCATTTTATCATCTATAAAGGAAGACAAGACTTATGCAGAGAAAACAGAGATGAGTATAAAACTGGGCACAATCAGATACTAAATTATATTGGACAGACAATATATTCTATAAGCTCTTTTAAAAAGAAGCACTGACTTGCGGTTTCTGGTTCCACATATAAGTAGCTTGGAAGTCACCACTCCAACAAAGGTGTTTACCTAACAACAAAGAAAAAGATGAACAGACTGAAAAGTCAACAATTCTTCTAGGATTCATAAGAGAGATGAGGACACTTGGCAAACCACTGCACCTAAGATTGAAAAGACTGACAGGTAAATACAGAGAATAACAATTTCCTGGAACAGGGAGAAGCAGAAAGTGCCCCAGGAACGAGTAGGGGTAGGAAAACCTGAACTATGATTGATGAATTGCTGGAGGCTCAATGCAGACAACTCTGAGAATTAAAAACTCCAGGGGGACCAGTGACAGAGGAGCCCCACAGCACTCTGAGATTTACCTCCAGGAGCTTGACCAGATTCCCAAAGTAACTACTGAGGACAAATCTTCTGTGCTTCTGACATGGGGAGGGGAAAAGGAACCATTTTGAAATACAAAAGAGCATTCTGTTCTTCATAACAAGGCCTGTCCTCAGGGGAACTAGTTAAACAAAGCTTAAACTGCTGGGATATTATCAGAACCTAATTGACCTGGGAAAGGAAAATATCTAACTGCAGCCCACGCTAGCCATCCTCTCCCACATAACAGGGAAAAATACGGAGAAGCACTTGTGAAGTTCACAGTCCAGAGGCATAGGCTCACTAAAAGCCTGAGAACTAATAATAGAACCATGAAATGCTTCCCCTCCCCCAGCACCTCACTATCACATTACTTGAAGGCCTATTTACAGCAATTCCTTTTACCCAGTACATCATATCTGACTATCAAGAAAATATTACAAGGCATACCAAAGGGCAAAAAAACATTTTGAAGAGACAAAGCAAGCATGAGAACAGGGATACTGGATTTATCAGATTAGGAATTTAAAACAACTATGATTAATATGCTAAGGGCTGTAATGGAGAGTAATGGATAAAGCAGACAACATGCAAGAACAGAAGGACAATGTGAGCAGAGAGATGAAAGAACCAAAAGAACATCTAGAGATCAAAATCACTGTAACAGAAATGAAGGATGTCTTTGATGGACTTATTGGTAGACTGGATATGGTTGAGGAAAGGATCTCTGAGCTCAAGGTATCTCAATAGCAAAGAGAACAAAGAGAGAAAATAAGAAACCCAAAATAGAATATCCAAGGACTATGGGACAACTACAACAGGTACAACAATGCACAATGGGAATATCAGAAGGAGAAGAAACAAAGAGAGAGAGAGAAACAGAGAGGGAGGGAGGGAGGAAAGAGAGAGAGAGAGAAAAGAAAGGAATAGAAAAAATAACTGAGAGAGAGAAAAATAATTGAGAGAGAAAGAAAGGAATAGAAAAAGTAATTGAAACAAAAATGATTGAGAAATCAGAGCCACGTGAGGAAAGTGTTGAGCCAAGGTAGAGAGACAGGAACGTATGTGGAGGGATATGAAGAGTGAGGGTAGGAAGGGGCTGCCTTTGGAGCGAGGAAGCTCTGGAGTAAATTACAGGATAGATGAATGAGGGTGAGATTAGGCATACCAGCAGGTTCAGAGTTAAAATCCAGGTGAGAACCAAAGGAGAACACTTTAGTTCCCTCAATATGTTTCTGAGTAGTTTTCTTTAGAATTTTTTATGATATATGCTATAATGTACTTTTGATTGTTTGATTTATTAAGGTTACTTTCAATGCCACCTCTAAGTTAGAGCCTTCCAAATTCTCATCTCTCTTCAGGTTACTATGAATGGTTCCATCTGAGTGTCATTCACATACTTCAGGAAAATTCATCTTGTCAAATATATCATTAACAAAAAATTAAATTAAAATGAACCCCCAACTAATCAGAAGAACATTCAATAACCCCTGTATAGACAAAGATTTAATTGTTCATAGTTCTTCAAGGTGAGTGTATATGAAGAGTGATTCAAGCAATCAGATTATATAAAATCTACATTATTTTGTACCCAGTATGTACTAAGGAAATGTACTTGGTATTTTGAAGTGTATAACAGAAATATAAGAAGTATCTTCACCTTCAAATGGAAATAGCACACTTATGTGAAGGAAAAAAATAATATCAAACAGTTTATGTTTAAATGACAAAGTGAATAGTAGAGTATTAAATATTAAAAGCTAATTAATAGGAGAGATTAATGGAGTAAGGAATAATTACAAGTATTGTCATAAGAGTTGCTAATATTTGAGTGTACCTTAAAATATGTAGCATTTGGTTAGGTAAAAAGGAAAAAAACCTGCTCCTTTTGGTAGGGAAAAACATCAGAGGCAAGAATAAACCAAGGCTGTCCTGGACAATATGAAAAATAGAAGGAAGGGTCACAATGAGAAATCTCAGGAGATAAGGTGGGTAGGAAGTTAAGGAGGGCCTTCAATGCCAGATTGATATTTGTTTCTCTGAAACACAAATCCTTAATAAGTATTTACCCTAGGTGCCTAAGTATGACTCTCTGACAAAGTCATAGAAACACTCTAAGTAAGTCAAAGTGCTTATTGTAATACAGAGTATAAATGTTAAATGTTGCAGTTTTTAGAAGTGGTGGTCTGGGGTGGAGATATGTATCTTCTAGTGGAAACTCAGACACCAAGTAATTTTACCTAATTTTGCTTTATCCATCATAACACTTCTTTTAAATTCTCATCTTTTTTGGTTTTATTTTTTCTACTTTTTCTTATCCAATTGTCTTTTGATCATATGCCTTCCTAGTACCTAGAAATATGCCAAGGACATTTTTAGCTCCAAACTAAAGAAATTTCTTCTCCTTGATTCATTCATTTGGCAAATATTTACTGAACACTTACTATGTTCTGAGAAACTAGTCCAAATTCTTGGATAGATCAGTGAACAAAACAGATAAAAAATTCCTGCCCTGAGAGAGCTTTCACTGAGGTAAGCAGAAAGGGACAATAAAAGCAAACCACAGGAGATACTTATTATTATCATCCCATTTTATAAGTAAAAAATCATTCAGGGAGATAAGTGAATTTCCCAAGGTTATACAGTTATTGAGTAGTAAAATAAAACTCCAACTTCTCTGTCTTCAACCACAGCTCCTTATTGTGAAATAGTTGACTACTAAAATGAAGAAATACAACTCTGTAGTTGGCTTTTGGCATCTAAGATGAACATCTTTTGCTCCCACCAATTCTACTCATTCTCTATGTCTTGGTTTTGAAAGACTAGAGTTAATGTGTGTTAAAAGTTCACTGGGAAGCTGCATTATGATCTCTGGAGTCAGTCTATTACTAATTCTTACATGTCTGGAAAATAGACATATTTAGAACAGGTGTTATTTTGATCTCTGATCGTGAACTCATTGCCCACTTAGCTCCACACCTGTCAGTTCCTGGTTATCAGCACCATGGATAGCTACTCTCCATCCAAACCCTTTAAAAGGATTCTACAGTAAAACATTGCACACAATCTTCTGTTCTTCTGCATTTTAAGTATCATGGCTACCATGAAAAATAACTTAAAATTTTCCCTATAATTCATTGTCCAGAACATTTATCACCTTTACATGCTCAATTAGTAAGCAGCAAAAATGCGTAAGATTGGCATATGAATTTAATGTCCCAAACGGAACATCTTCTGGGTTTTTAAAAGTGAGTCAAATAGTAAAATTTACACATTCTAAGGATATTATGCTATTTTTCATTAAGACACTATTCCCTTTTATTGGCCATGGTTGCCTTAAATGAATTATCAAAATATTAAATTTTAAGTATATATTTGCATTGTGTAGAAATCAGATGCCAAGGAAATTCTCTGAACCTAAGTATACTCCATAAATATGAATGTTCTCAGCATCATCTCACTGGCTGACAGGATTATAATTTAGGTAGCTTCACTACAGTGAGACTGTTAAATGAACACTTCAAAAAGGGAGTCTAGCCTCCCAAAGTAGAAGGGGTTGTTACAAAGAAACTCAGGAAGTGAATGCATGATAATCTGTTTTCTTCATTTTGAATTAGCAGTGGTGGGGGAATTCTTCATTATTTATAAGTGGAGGAGTAGAATTTCATGCTGGCATTTTGATAAATGGTAAGAATTAGTGGAGAGAAAGCCTGTGAATGCCAAGCAGGAACTTCTATCAGTTACTGCATGGTCATTCATTTCTGGAAGAAATACTTTTCTGAACAACCCATGCTATGGTCTGACCATTGTAATGGGCTATGGTATGATTTGCACATAGAACAAAAAACATTTGTCAGTTTTAAAATCAATCACTTAAATGAAAGTACATGTGTATAAAATCCTTGCTATCAGATAATTAACCTAGTCAAAGCAAAAGAAAGGAGGAAGGAAGGAAAAAAGAAAGGAAGGAAGGAAGGGGAGGAAAAATCTTGTTTTAGTAAATCTTAGTAGCAAAAAGAGTAAAACCAATTTCTTAATTTTGGCAGTGTCACCTAATTTAATGTGATTTATGTATACAGCAAGTGATTTTAAGTACCTACACATGCCAGGTACCGTTCAGAGTGGTGTAAATGTTGTATATGACCTGAAATTTTTTCAGCCCTGAAGCAGGTTTCATGTACTGGTTACTTTGATAAACACCTGACCATTTGTTAGGCTGGTGATGCCCCTGCATGTGATCAGCTTCTCAGAGGGTCTTCTATTGTTCTGTGACCTAGAGGGGCGATCTGACCATGAGTCGGCTGTGGGATTGGGCTACAGTGTCATGGCTGTCTGTGCACTTGAGTGTTCCTGCAGTTAGTGCCGGTGAGGTCTGGTGGCAATAGCTGAGAATAGAAATTTTAAAAGATCCAATGTTCAAAAAGTTCAAAGTATAGGAATGTCATCCACTGAGCCATGATACAGGTGTGGTGAGGCATATATGGACTGGAAAGCCATGTAAAAAGAGCAAATGCCTTTGGCTTAGTTTATGGCCCTTTGACAAGGCACTTAAACTCCCTGCAGCCCCAGTATCTTCACCAGTAGGTAGTCATATCTACCTCAATACATCACTGCGAGGGATACATGAAACTGTTTATGTGAAAGCATTATGTAAATTCTAAATCACCCCAGAAATATTATGAGAGATAGTATATATGAGCAGAAATGTTAAGATACAAATAGGACAGTATTTCTTCAAATTTTTTGTTCCTTTATAAAATGCAATGCAAATCTAAGGCCTCCATGTTTTACCATGGCTTGTATACAATATGCCATTTAGTTCGAGAATTTGGAAATGTCAGAACCAAATCTCCATTACAGATTTTTGTTAATGTATACAGTGGGGAAAAAGTAATAGAATAATGGAATATTCTGCTGAATCCCTCCCACCTATTTATCTTAGGCTGATAAATGAGTGTGTATAGAAGTGTGCATGTGTGTATGTGTGTGTGTGTGTGTGTATCTGATGTGTGAATGTATAGTAAGTATAGAGTATGTGGGTGGTCAGGTGTGCATAAGTGTGTGGTGTGTGTATATATGTGCATTTTCTGTGTGTGTGATGTACGTGTTTGTGTGAGTGTGATATGTATGTGTGTATATGGTGTATGTGTGACGGGTACTGGGAGCATGCAGATATGTCTGCATGTCTGTGTACATGTGTGCGGAGGTCTGCATCTGGGTTTGTGGTATTGTGTGTGAATATGTCTGATACGAGGTTCTGGAATTGACATTTTAGTTAACTCAGATGTTCTCTGGGAACAGAATTTCCATGGGTCCACACCATTTTTTCTCCAGGTGTCACAACTTGAATTCCACTGATTTCCCATGTCCTTGTGCCTAAAGTTACCTTGGCTCAACAACAGTAAATAGACAACCTCTAAATTAAATGTAAAGGGGCACCCGGGTGGCTCAGTTGGCTAAGCGTCTGACTCTTGATTTTGGCTCAGGTCGTGAGCTCAGGGTTGTGAGACTGAGGCCCACGTGGAGCCTCTGCCAGGCTCCAAGCTGGCCATAGAGTCTCCTTAAGATTCTCTCTCTCTCTGCCCCTACCCCTACCCCTACCTCTCCCTCTATAAAAAAAAGAATTTTTTTTAATTAAAAATGAAGGTTTGGCCTTTCTTCTCCCATTCCATAAAGAACATATACGAGCTAAATACTAAGATTGTGGGACTAAAAGCTTTTCAAAGAAGCAATGCTGATTTTGTGTACATTTACATATTTTTCCTAAATGTTCCTGTAAGATATCCTAAGCTTAAAATATTTAATTAGTTCCTGCAAGGTGAAAGACAACTGAGAGAATTTAGCAAACATTTGTTTAAAATATGTATTTTTAAAATGTCTACCAAATAAACATTAAAATTATTTATAGCTCTACCTTTTCTAGAGGATCATTTCTTTTTAAATTCTTCTTCTCTGATTTATTTCCTGGAATAAATAACTATTGATTGATAATCTCATAGCATGAAGTAGTAAAATGATATACTTAGCATTTCCAGCATTAAAGAGATATTAAAGGTTTTTTTGATAGTAATGATTCTCTTTTTATTCGATTTTTTATTTTTATTTATTTTTTTAAAGATTTTATTTATTTATTTGAGAGAGAGAGAGCATGACAGGGGGGAAGGGGCAGAGGGAGAGGGGGAAGCAGACTCCCCACTGAGCAGGGAGCCTGATGCAGGGCTCTATCCCAGGACCCCAGGATCATGACCTGAACCAAAGGCAGATGCTTCACTGACTGAGCCACCCAGGAGCTCCCATTTTATTTTTTTAAAGTTTTATTTATTTAAGTAATCTCTGCCTCCACCGTGGGGCTCGAACTCATGACCCCGAGATCAAGAATCACATGTTCTTCCACCTGAGCCAGGCAGGCACCGCACCCCTGTTGTTTTTAAAGTTGCATTTCTGAAAATTATGTTGGTTTGATCTCAAGTGGCATCCTATTCAGCTTTCGTGCAACAGTAAGCATCAAATTGAGATAGAAGGACATGCACAGAGTTTAGTTCTTATTAAAGATTTTAAAGGACACTATAAAAAGTATCTGATAGAAAATCTGTCTTAGACCATGTATTTGTTTGAAACATTAAGCAAACGAAATGAAGCTATTTTGCTGATGTAGCCATTGCACAGACTGGAGGCTTTAGTCTCACTGTATTTCAGTGTCTAAGATCTTACAAGCTTTGTTACTACAGTCCTAGTGGCTGATGTAATATTTCCAGAATCCTCACAGCCTCAGTCACGGTCAGAAAATATCCTCAAAATAGGCCAATGGAAATACTCCTATCCTAGGATTTCCTTTCAGTTATTGCAATACATATACATGTTAATACATGTTCATTAGAAAATCAGATATTTTCTATGTGGAGTTGTCAGGGGGAAAGGCCAAAACGTCATATTCCTTCATCCTAATGCATTGCTGATTGCCAGCTTATCAGGTGTGTGTGTGTGTGTGTGTGCGCGCACACACGTGCATGCACATGCATGCATGTGTTTATATGCATGCCTGTGTGTTTTATTGTATTTTTTCACCTTTATTCTTTACCCTGGTTCTATCTATTACTACTACTAAAGATATCTTGAGTTCCAAACTTACTTGTCTTTTTTTTTGAGAGAGAGAGAGAGAGAGAGAGCATGGGCAGAGGTGCAGAGGGAGAGAGAGAATCCCAAGCAGGCCCCATGCCTGCTGCAGAGCCTGATGTGGGACTTGATCTCACAACCCTGAGATCATGACCTGACTGAAATCAAGAGTTGGACGCTTAACCACGGAGCCACCCAGTTTTGTTTTCAAAACAAAAATATTTTCTGTATCTTTTCATAACCATATTGATACCCTTGTGTAAACTCAATAAGCACAAATTTTATTCCCTTATTTAAGTAATGGATTAAAAGTTAGAACAACACAGAAGGGCTTGACAACCTATGGTGTTTGCGCTAAAGCTGACATCCTGGCTGGTGAATGGCAAATGCATTAGTGAGTCCCATCAACAGGACAGAATGTTCAAAAGAAAAAATGTTCATTACTCATGCCTAGTAGGCATAGATAAAGAATGTAGGCCACTGTGGGGGGGATCCCTAAGTGGTTTTTTTTTTAAGATTTTATTTATTTATGTGACAAAGAGAGAAACAGCTAGAGAGGAGACACAAGCAGGGGGAGTGGGAGAGGGAGAAGCAGGCTTCCCGTGGAGCAGGGAGCCTGATGCAGGGCTCAGTCCCAGGACCCTGGGATCATGACCTGAGCCAAAGGCAGACACTTAACAACTGAGCCACCCAGGCGTCCTACCCTAGGTTTATATTTTTTTCATCCCAGGCCATCTAGGAGATCTCTCTTCCCACTCTCCCTCCCCCTGTGGCTCTACAACAACACTACTTCTCAATTTGCCTTCAAAATAAACAAGTCTGATGATAAACACACATAAAACTCTTGGTAAGTGAAGGTGGTTGTAAATACCAGGGCACAAATGTAGTGATTTGTCCTGTGATAAACTGAGTAATGACATGGTTGCTGAACAGACTTTATTCAAGGCCCTTCTCGACATACACAGATTTTATAATTTCCATGGTTCATGACTTAGAGACCCTTCTTTGATCTTTTTAATGCCTGGGGATCACAAGTGTTTGGGATATTATAATGTGATTATTGCTTGATTGTTAAGAACAACAAATTCTTTCTTTCCCCACCCCCTTGTGTTTTCCCCTAATCATGTCCACACACATCATTCTTTCCTTAAAGGACCCATATGGCAAAAGCAGACTAGCTGCCCACCAAATCTTGTCTTCTTGGGTTGACTGTGTTTCCCAGCCTCCCTTACAGCTACATAAGATTATGTGACTAAATTCTGACCAGAGGAATGTGGGGAGAAGCTACTGCTACCAGGCATGGCCCATAAATACCTTCAGTATGATCTTCCACTCTCTCTTTTTCCTTCATGGGTTAGCAGTTTCTTGATCCCAGGTCCATCTAGGAATCTACATGTTGAAAAAGGCAGAGAATTTGTCAACCTGCGTCTCTGAATGACTGTATGGAGCTGACTCTTCTATTGCACATTAGACTCCATGTAAGCAAGAAATTGTCTATTGTGGGGTGCCTGGGTGGCTCAGTTGGTTAAGCAACTGCCTTTGGTTCAGGTCATGATCCTGGAGTCCCGGGATCGAGTCCCACATTGGGCTCCCTGCTCAGCAGGGAGTCTGCTTCTCCCTCTGACCCTCCTCCCTCTCATACTCTCTGTCTCTCATTCTCTCTCTTGCAAATAAATAAAATCTTTAAAAAATTTTAAAGAAAATTTTAAGAAATTGTCTATTGTGTTAAGCCACTGGGATGTCAAGGTTTACTGGTATCACAGCTAATATTACCTTAACCCATACAATAGGCCACACTCAAATGAAACTAGTGAATGGTTCACCTGGTACCTGGTACACAGATGTTTGATAAATTAAAACTATTACTATTATATAAAAATTGAAAAATATTATTTTACTTACCTTGTGTATACAAACCTCTATGAGATTGTAATATACTATAATATAGGAGACAGAGGCATGCAGCCATCTGGAGTTCTGCTTTGCTGTCATCCATGGACATTTCAGAATCCATTATTCCTGCTGGAAAATAAGTAAAAAATAGGCATAGTTAGGGGTAATATCCAGCTCCTCCATGGTGCCCTTCGTGTAGTAAAATCCTAATAATTGCTTTTTTATTGAGCTGATGAAAATAATAATGAATGCTTCCCTTGTGCCCCTCATTCCCCTGCCATTAAGTTGTGATCTGGTAACTTCTGCAACAGACTGCAGAGAAGCCAGATCAGCTATGGTGCCATGGGGAGGTGAGGAGCTTAATTGAAAGCAAGGGCTCCAAGCACATAATAATTTTATATTAGTGGCAGAAAACAGTTGTTTTGGCTGACATTTAAATCATGTCTAAGGGGGCGCCTGGGTGGCTCAGTTGTTAAGCGTCTGTCTTTGGCTCAGGTCATGATTCCAGGGTCCTGGGATCGAGCCCCGCATCGGGCTCCCTGCTCAACGGGAGGTCTGCTTCACCCTCTCCCTCTCCCCCTGCTTGTGTTCCCGTCTCACTGTGTCTCTCTCTGTCAAATAAATAAATAAAATCTTTAATAAATAAATAAATAAATCGTGTCTAAGTATAGTAGGAAGGGAAAAATGAAGGGGGGGAAATCGGAGGGGGAAACGAACCATGAGAGACTATGGACTCTGAGAAACAAACTGAGGGTTCTAGAGGGGAGAGGGTGGGAGGATGGGTTAGCCTGTTGATGGGTATTAAAGAGGGCACGTTCTGCATGGAGCACTGGGTGTTATATGCAAACAATGAATCATGGAACACTACATCAAAAACTAATGATGTAATGTATGGTGACTAACATAACATAACAAAATAAAATTTAAAAAAAAACTAAGTATAATGCTCCAACATACAAAATAGTACATAATGTAATAATAATTGAGCAAATGTCAAAATTCATAGCTCATTTTCACTTCGGTATGACATTTTATCAGAAACCTGAAGTACCTCTTTGAGGTTTGGTTGTGTTTAGATCTCTAACCTAAATTCACACAAAGTGACACTTGAGTGTTAAATTGTCCATTCTTTGTTCGATGTGTTACACTGGAAACATAATACAGAGCAGCCCTTGTTGTCTTAAAATACCATCACTTCATGTTCAAACAGTGTTATTAGACCATAGCTTTTTTGAACAGATATATCTTAAATGCATTAACTAGATAGATGGGAAGATTATTTTGGACAAATCAAGACTTTTCACTTAAAATAACAAAGCATATCAAAAGGACTCTGCAATGAGGCCATAAGAGGCCATTGTTACCATCAATCAATTCCCCAAAGGAAAGTAATATACTATTGTTTGAATTTGTTACAATAAACATGTGTTACGTTTTTGGGTGTAAACTTTTTATTGACATATAGCACACACACATAGAAAGCACACAAATAATAAATATGCAATTCAGTAAATTTTGCAAAGCCAATCCTTCAGTGTAACCAAAACTCTGATTGAACTATAGGACATTATCAACCTCCCAGAAGCTTATACCTCCTTCCAGTCACTAACTCTTTGTCCCAAGGGTAACAACTTACCCCGGCCTTTTAACACTACAGTTTGCTTTTGTTTCTTTTTGAACTTTATGTAAGTGGTATTATATAGTAGCTTTAATATATATTAACAGTTTTCCGAAGTGGTTGCACCAAATTACACTCCTGTCAATCATGTATGAGAGTTCCAGTCGTTCCCATCCTCACCAAGACTAGTGTTCATTTTTTACTTTTTTAATAATTATAAAACTATCTCAATTCAGAGGAAAAAATATGAAGTCTAGATCACTTACAAGAAAAAAATCAGTAAAAATCATACACAAGAATCCAACTATTTTGTTTGAATTTTTAATTTTTTTATTATGAATATGTTTTTACATACACAAAATTAGAGAAAATCATCTTTGTTTAATAATATAAACAAATATTAATATTAATATTAATATTCTTCCACAATGCTTCAACTGTTTTTTTGCTCGTGTTAAAGTAAATTACAGATGTCAAGACATTTCAATCTAAACATTTTAGTATACATCTCTAAAAAGGAAGAATATTTTCCTACAGAACCACAATAGTATTATGACATCTAATAAAATTTATAATTCCCTTATAACATCTAATATCTAATCTCTATCTAAAGTTCCCCTACTTTTCCAAAAAATATTTTTGACAGTTGGTTTATTTAAACCAGGATTTACTCAATGACCACACATTCCATTTGGTTATGTTTCTGAACTCATGCTCCACTCCTCTTTTCTAATGACATTGACTTGTTGAATGAACAAGGCCAATTGCCCTGTAGGATATCCAAGTTCTGGATTTACCTCCTTGTTTTCTCACAGTCTGATTAAATTTGCTCTTCTAGGGGCGCCTGGGTGGCTCAGTTGGTTAAGCGACTGCCTTCGGCTCAGGTCGTGATCCTGGAGTCCCGGGATCGAGTCCCACATCAGGCTCCCTGCTCAGCGGGGGGTCTGCTTCTCCCTCTGACCCTCTTCCCTCTCGTGCTCTTTGTCTCTCATTCTCTCTCTCAAATAAATAAATAAAATCTTTAAAAAAAAAAAAACCTATTAAAAAAAATTTGCTCTTCTACTCCATGTATATCTTGTAATCTCAAAGTTAGATCAAGAACATTCCATGGAAGAGCAATGACCTTCACATTGCATCACCCCAGGAGGCAGACACCATCTGGTATCTCACCATTAGCAATGCTAAGACTGATCACTGGGTTAAGATGGTGACCCCCCAAACATTTCCATTGTAAAATTATGTATTCATCCTTCCAATCTTTAATCTGGAAGATTATTCCAACTATTTTTATATTAACAATAAAAGTTATTTTTTAAGGAATACTAAGATATAAAGTATGTCCTTGCAAAATTGTCAGGGAAGGTTTATCTACAGCATATACTTCTCCAACTTCCACCTCTTTGACTCTTCTTTTTCTTCTTCCTCAACACATCTTATGGCCCCTCCTTACTTCCTGGGTATATTGCAGTTCTAGACAGAAGGTGACAATTGGGAAAGAAATGTATACTGGAAGAATCCTGGCTCTAAACTCCTATATACAACCTCTATGAGTTGGAAAAAGAATATGAATATCCGGGGTGCCTGGGTGGCTCAGTCGTTAAGCGGCTGCCTTCCGCTCAGGTCATGATCCCAGGGTCCTGGGATCGAGCCCCGCATCGGGCTCCCTGCTCCCCGGGAAGCCTGCTTCTCCCTCTCCTTCTCCCACTCCTCCTGCTTGTGTTCCTGCTCTCGCTATCTCGCTCTCTGTGTCAAATAAACAAATATAATCTTAAAAAAAAAAAGAATATGAACATCTTTTTGCATTGTTGCCTGTTCAGTGGCCTTCATTCTCAAGATGTTTTATAAACATTGGCTGTTAGAGCAACCGCTGTATCCACCTTCAACAAGGTTCTCTAAAAACAATTTATTTTACAAATGTGGAATAAGCTGTTAACCTTTAAAAATAGTTATTATTATTAGCCCCCCAAGAATATCACATCTGATGAGACCAATAATAATACAAGACATAATATCATAAAGAGGGTTGGGTTTTCTTTTTTGTTTTGTTTTGTTTTGGGGGTTTTTGTTTTGTTTTGTCTTGTTTTGTTTTGTTTTAGTGTTTGTTTCAATAGTTTCGAGGAAGCCATAATAAGGAGGCGAGACTCTGATTCTGCCAGTATACATGAGCTGCACAATTACTCAGTGAACATTAGTCTCTTCAATGCACTGTTGTCAATCCCTGATGTTGTTTTATTGTCCCATGAGACATATTACTGGGTCTCAAGGGTGGAAATGTGCTAGAAGAATATTAAGCCCAGAATATGAAGGATAGACATTCACCATGTGCTGAGCAGCCTGGAAATTATTGTTTAATATTAATTTATTAGATGATTGCTGAGCCAAAAGGACATAATATCCATTATGTAAATGTTCAGTCATGGACACTGTGCCCCAATACTTATTAACTCCAGGCTGAATGTTGAATGGCATGTATCCCAAACTAAACATGTTCAAATAGACAAGTACTTTGTCATGAAAAAGCAAGACCATTCAGTAAGTAGTACATTATGTCCTACAAATGAGAGAGTGCTTTTTCTTGAACAATATTAAAGGCTCAAGCCAGAAAAAAATGGGTACTGGGGGAAGAAGCATATAATGTGATAGAAGAGGAAGAGCATGTCATTGCAACACATTAGCTCACATTTTGTCCCGCCTCTATTTCAACAAATGGCCTAAAGGTGCAGTGCAATTTTATGTGCAGAGGGCTTGTGATTATACTTTGTAAGTCTTTCAAGGGTTTAGAAAAGGAATTTTCCTCTGTAATGTTATGCCTGACAATAAGTGACTTGTATAATTCATTGGTTTATCTGCTCACCTTAGCATTTTCAAAAATGAATTTGTGACTCTGCGATGCAGTTCTTTGTGGAGCCTTGAGTTTTATACTGCTGACCTGACAACCTTTTATATATGTAGCCCACAGAGAAAAAGAGATTTTTCTATTGTATGAGTCTTCCTGTGACTCTGAGGGAGTCCTGTCACATAGAATTCTCTTCATTGCTTCAAAAACCTATAGAACCTTTAAATGACCAGTGTGGGTAGGCCTTCTTGCCCCAGTTCTCATAATGAAAGCTTATCTTTCTTTTCAGATCCTAGCAGCTTTTAGCATGGAACAGGTGTCTATGAAATGGTTGTTGAATGGATATGTGAGAAAATAAATTGTTGAAGCATGTCAATAAGGGTATGTGTTTTGAGCAAATCTTGAAGCTTAGGTGGTGAGACTATGAAAGATTTGGCCATCTTAATTATTTCTTGAGCAATTGAAACTATTTCATCCTTCTGATGATGGTTTTCTGTGATGATGGGGATAGGATATATAAGCAGAGACCTAAGGGAGCGGTTTCTATAATTATGTTCTTTTGCTCTTATAAGGAACCACTTCATATGTGTGAATCTCATATGGCACAACATGCTTTCAGAAAACATGCAGCAACATGTGACCTAACAAGAGAGAGTAGGCGTGAGAATTTTTATTGGTGAAGGAGTTGATTAGCAGAAAAAGCAGCTGGCTGTGTGACTTTGTTTCTCACATATTTTCCAGGGAGGAGACTCCTGTCCCTGAAACAGAGTCCAGGACACCGGCTGTTTTGTCCCTTGAAGACAACTGACTTCCTTTAGGCCACAAATTCCCGTGGCACCATCTTTTACTTCTGCAAGAAAACTCTTTCTTATAATTTTCAGCTGGATTTCTCTGGGACTGGCTGCCTCTTGGTTTTGCCGAGAACCATTCCAACCATCTGCCACAGTTCACACCAGACCTTTAGGTCCCGGTCAGCTCTCCACTTTACAATGACAGATTGGCCAGAATAGGAGAAAATGACCACTTCAGGAAGAAGCTACATTGTCACAATCCACCCTACTTGGGATGTAATTCCTACCTGCCCTGTACAAACCTCAGCACCCCATCTGCTTTGCTACACCTGACCATGTCACTGGATGCCATCGACTGCTGGGCCTGCCATCCCTTGGTCAGTACCACTCTAGGAGCTCCACGGTGAGAAGTGTGCTTACCTCTTCGGGCCCATTTGGGCCCTACTGGTCAGCAGAGCAGGGGTGTTGGATTATGTGTTAGTTCTGTCCTTCATGTCTTGGATGTGATTATAATAAAATCACCACTTTCTGGAGACCAGTCTTCCAAAAGCAGGCAGGAGGAGAGGAGAGAATGTAAATAAAGAACCCCTGAATACCCAGAAATAAATGATGAATTTAAAAACCAAAGACTTAAATATTATTTTTAAAAAAATAACACTGCACAGTAAAAGATAAACCTCTTGACAAGTGGCCAGTGTCTCTAAAAAGTGAATCTTTTGATGTGAGCCCAAAAGTAAGAAGCAGTAGATAGGAGAGAAGCAGGCAGAGGGACAAAATGGGGGAAAAAATCAATAGAAATGAGCAGTAAAAGCAGTAGTGACATCAATAAGAAGAGGTGATGGAGGCGGTGAGAAAGGCCTTTCTGGCCACTGGGAGAACCAGAGCCAATGGGTGGGGATAGAGATTGAGGGGTCTCTCAGGCTCAATCTTGAAGCCTTTGAGGAGAGAGCTGGGACAATCTGTTACTCCATGGAAGACCTGAAAATATATCTCTACTTCACAGCATATAAAAAATAAATTCCACATGGACTAGGGACTTTCATGTGAAAGACAAAACTTGAAACTTTTGGAGAAAAATATAGGATAAAATTTTTATGACTTCAGGGCAGGGGAGGATTTCTTAAACAAGTTATAAAAAGTGTGCAACGCTTACAGGAAAAGATTGATGTTTGGCTTCACCAAAATGAAGAATATCTGTTCCTTGAAAGACATCAAAAAAGGAGGGTGGAAAGATAAGCCACCAACCAGAAGAAGGTATTTACAAGATGTATAAGTAAAGATGTTGTTCAAAATATTTAACAAGTATAACATAGCTATCACAATTAGAATGGGTACCAATCATAATCTGCTATTACAGCAGCATCAGTGATTTCCAGTTGATATCACTATATATTACAAAGGATAAATAGCCACACTATCTAAACACACACACACACACACACCCAACTTGGCATTACCTAGCATATTTAGATACGCACAGTATTTCCACTCCTAGATAAAAACCCTGGAAAAATTCTTGCCTGTGTGTACCAGGGTACATGTACAAAACTGTCCTTTAAAGTATTGATTGTAAGAGAAAAACAGAAACAATTCCAAATAGCCCTTGATATTAAGATGGATAAATAACTCACAGTATTATATATTTATACAGAGTAAGCTCTACGTATGACGGTGAAAACGAATGACCTATAGCCGTATGCGTGAGGGAAGGAGTAATAAGATCTGGGAGGGGCACTCAAAGCAACTCATAAATTGAGCGGAGAGACAGGGTGTTTTATTATTATTCAAATATACATATGTGCTATTATGCAAATATACATACAAATATTCAAATATACATATATGTACTTTAGAATGTCCACATTTAAAATTGTCCACATTTTATTTTTTTAAAGATTTATTTATTTGGGGGAGGGAGGGGCAGAGGGAGAGGGACGAAGAGCCATTTAAGCAGATTCTCCGCTGAGCAAGTAGCCCTACACAAGGCTCGATCCCATGACCCATGAGATCACGACCTGAGCCGAAACCAAGAGCCGGACACTCAGCCACCTGAGTCACCCAAGCACCCTGAGAATTGTTCACATTTTGAAAATAAAAAAAGCAAAACAAAAAATAAAAGTGTGGTCATAGAAATGTAGATACAGTAGAAAACATTAGTCCGTCAGTAGATCAGCATAAAAATATGAGCAGTATATGTACTCACTGACTTCAGAATACTACCTACCTCTGAGAAGGGAGAGTGGGGGGATAACAGGATAAGGATAGGGACAAAATGGACTTTGCCTGCATCTGTAAGATCTTCTTTCTTTAATAAATCTAGAATTATATCCAGATTAATGCTTGCTGCATTATTTCCTGTACTTTTCTTTATATTTTGATAAAAAAGAAGTAGTTCCATTAAATAAAAGCCAAAGTGTTGATGTTCTGGCAATTGAATGGTGAAGCCTCAATGATTAGAAACCTCACTTATCTGGAATGAGGTAATCAAGAGAACAGGAATAAGGGGCACCTGGGTGCCTCAGTCGGTTAAGCTTCTGCCTTCAGCTCAGGTCATGATCCCAGGGTCTTGCTCAATGGGGAGCCTGCTTTTCCCTCTCATCTCTGGTCCCCGCTTGGTGCTTGCTTGTCTCACTCATGCTCTCTGTCACTATCTCTGGTCTCTCTTTCTCTCTCAAATAAATAAATAAAATCTTTTTTTTAAAAAAAAGAGAACAGGAAGAAGGTGTACGGAGGTAAAGGCTAGTTCTACAGGGAATCACGTTTAAATGTAATATATATATTACATCATCCCATACCTAGAGCCCTGATTTTAAATAAAATTGCAGTTGATTGAATTCAAGAATTTTGTTTGTTTTACACATATCCTCTTGATCCAGAAAAACAAGCAAACATGGACATAATTTAAAAATTCTGATTTGCATTATTAGTTAAAATATACCCCCATTATCTAAAGTTTGCTTTATAACATCATTTTGATTATAATTTAAAACTAAAAAAATTTAAATTTGATTTAAAATTGTTCTTCCCAAATTTTAAATAAAGAAAATAATTTTTAGCTTTGTTCACTGGGTGATTTTAGTATTTAATGCATGCAACTATATAACTATTTTTTAAGGCTAGAATTTCTCCATTTAAAATTAACATTCACAATTTTATGTAAAAAATCTAACACATTTGTTCAAAACTAACATAATTATTTTTAACTTAATTTAATTTAAATTTCTGGTCTTGAATATTTCATTGCTTTTATGAGACACTTTAAAGGTTAAATTATTTTCAATTAATTGGGTAAATCTATTAAAAATTTGAAATCAGTTTTAATGCTTTAGTAAGTTTACTTTCCAGTAGATGACATTTTTAATCTTTTTGTATTCAAACATGGAGTAAACTGGCTTAATATAAGACACTCAAGTTGCAAATTGATTTATTAAGTATAAAATCAACATTTACTGCATATCTATTAAAATCAGCTTAAAAGTCTGTAAGGCAATTATTTTTGAATTATCATAAATTGAATAAAAACATGTAAACTCATGACTAGAAACATCCTTATAATGTTTTCAATTCCTTGCAAAAATTAGGTAAAGACAAATAAAGCTACTTGTATTACTCTACTAAACTAATATGTTTGAATTTTAGTTTTGATCTAGAACAGGGAGAAAGTCTGTAATGCTCTAAAGATTTGAATAAATTCATTTTGCATTTCTGTAAAATATTGGATTAATACTTTGTAACTGATTTATAACTGTCAACATGCTAAAAGCATGCTATGCCATGAAATACCCCATTTTAGTTTACATATGATTTTCTTCTCACATTAACAACACATAGACCATTTGCAATGCAGTAGCATTGTTATATTTCATTTTTTTACATATTTTTATGATAAAAAGGCAATGATCACTGTGTTCTCAGTTTTCTATTACCAGACAGGTAATTTTATTCCTGCATTCAAGCATTATGTCTCTTCCAGAAGTGTTGAAAAACTGTCATGTTTTACTTGCATTTCATTCTTACTAAGTCTGGCGTTTGGAAACTCCGGAATATACTGTTAAGTGAAGCTATTATCAATGCAGAAATCAATTCTCTAGAGAAACAGATTGAGATCTGGGACAAGCAAAAGAAAGAAGACCTACTGTATGGAAATTAAAATAGCCTCTCAAAAACTCAGCAGTGAAACAGCTCCAATTACATTCCCAGGCAGAAACAGCATAAATGGCTCCTGGCTCACAAAGAAAATCATTTCAAGAAGATGTGTTGATTTACATAGCTGATATGGCTGAAAAATGGGCACAGGGAGAACACAGCTTTCAACACATAAAAAGGCAGGTGAAGAATTAGATTTGTGCTGGGAGATGCGTAACAGGAGAAAGAGCTCTTCCGAGTGAGCATGTCCACAAAAGGGATGTGGGTCTGGAGTGAGGGCAAGGGCAGCTCTGCCCGAGTCCTATCTGGAGAGCGGCTCTAAGAAACCTCTGCCGAAAATGATACTTTAAGCAGGATTCGATAGGTTTCGTAATGGGCACCCAGAGGTGATCATAAACTTGCAAAGAAAGTCTGTCACTTAGTGCTGCCTTATCACAGTCTCTATACTAGGTGTTATGCAATTTCTCATTCCTCTAGCAGATTGAAAAGGCACACTTTGATGTACCTTTTATTAATTTCCCTGGCTTTTAAATGGTCTGAACTGTGGATGCCCGCTATAATGTATCAGCCTGTTCATTACAGTTCTTGTCTATTCACGGTTTCCGGAGAATGAATGAAATTGCCTGGAAGTTGAAATATGTACAGTTGTTAAATTACCCATGAGGACAGGGACATGTATGCAGCATGCTCGCGATCCCAGAGAAAGGCGGAGCTGAATAGATGCCCTGCATTTTTTGAAAGCGCACATCCGTCCCTGCATTTCCAAAAATCCCAAAGAGCCTATAATGGCATGTAAACACACTTTTAGCACTACTTTTTAGTTTCCTTTTTCCTTCTCTCCTTGATAAGGGTGAAAAGTTGAAAGGTGATGGTAACCAGAGTTGGTGAGGACCGCCATTTCCAACACAGCATCTCCCTCTCTCCGTCACACATCCTGCCATTCGTAGACCGAAAGACGCCACCCCTAACTGCCTCATGAAACCTAGGGATGAGGGGAAGAAGTGCCCACACTTTAGAAATGAAGCTAAGCCCCACATCCACAGACCACATCCTCACAGCACGATAAAGATGGCGCTACGTTTTCTGACTTGGTTTCAAGTCCCAGCCCCAGCACGTACCAGATGTATGGCCTGAGATGAATGCCCAATCTCCCTAAGCCTGGCTTATCTTCCTCCCCAAAAGGCTGAATAACCAACATCCACTGCAGGGTTTCTCAAGCTCAGCACCACTGACACTGGGGGACAGGGATTCTTTGTTGTGGGGGCTGTCCTGTGCATCAGAGGGTGTTTAGCACCATCCGTGGCTTCTATTCACTTGATGCCAATAGCATCCCTCCCTCCTGCCATTGCCCCCTCACTGTGACAATGAAAATATATCTCCAGACATTGCCAAGTGTCCCCTGGGGGGTGGAGAGTGAGCAACATCACCTTTGGTGGAGAACCATTGTGCTGTTTGGTATTTTGATGAGTGCCAGGCACTTCCCTAAAAGCTCTTCCCAGTGTTAATTTCTCTCTTCATCCCAACAGAGAGGTGGGAACTATACTATCTGCATTTCCCAGGTGCAGACACTGGAGCCCAGAGAAACTGAGTACCTTTCTGGGAGTTACACAGCTTTAGGGGTTGAGCCTGGACAGCAAGCTCCAAGGCTGTCTTCACGCCTACTTTCTATTACCTACTTTCTATCACAGTGCCAGCCTCATTGAGCTACTGGGGACACTCAGTGACTCAAAGACTGTACAGGCTATTGCCGTTGGTGTTGCTACTGTCCCCTTCAAGGGCACCGCTCATCCGTTCTCCAAGGCAAGGTTTTCTCCCTTGGATTCAGAGCCGGCAAATGCCCCTCCGCACCCCCAGCCTGTGCCTCAGGGGATGGAGGAGGGAGCAACCCTGTTGGACTTCCCCTCTCCAGCTGCAAATTCCCAACTCAGGTCAGCCCCACCATCTTGTCACTGTTTGAGTCAAAGATTGAGAGAAGTCAAAAGAAACTTCACATTCAGAAACAGTAAGGAACCTGATATAGAACCAGTGGTTCTCCAATTCGGCTTCTCATGGTAATTACCCAGGGAACTTGACAATAGCAACTGGTGCCCAGGCCCTCACCCAGAGGTTGGGGTTTAATTGGGGTTTAATTGGACCGGGTTTTAGGATTTTTCAAAGCCCCCCAGGTGGTTCTAATGTGCAGCCAAGGTTTGAAACCACTGACCTAAGCCGTCCTTCCCGTAATAACCTTTTGTTCATTGTTTACTAATTATTCTAGTTTACTGACTAAATTGGGGTGTTATTTTATGTCACCACAAGGTAGCAATAACCTAAAATTTACTTGATAAGAATAAGCTATAATCACTGGTGATTGCAAGTGTGCAGAAAGTAATGAATGCAGAAGGGAAGAATTAGAGTTTAGATTTGCTATTTTCATGAATGCCACTGGAGCATGAGCCAATTCTAGATGAATAGTCCTGGTTCTCTGGATAGAAACTTAGCAACAGTGGACTAATGGAGTTTACCAGGCTAAAAAAAAAAAAAAATTAAAATAAAGGCTTTAATGTCTAAGAATAAGGGATTGGCCAAATAAGTAAAGGTCATATTATGAAGCACCATGCTTCCCTCACAGCGAGTGTTCAAGATGAAATAAATATACTGACACAGGAAAATGTTCACAATATGTTATCCAGTGACAAAATTAGGTTAAAAAATAGTATATACACAAACACCTGTATTCTTCCTAAGATAAAAATAGATATCCATAGAAAAATATCTAGAAGGATATACCCCAAAACATTGAGTGGTAATTGCTAAATGGGGGGATTAAAAATCATTTTTACTTCTTTTTTGCCTCTTGGGGTCTTTATAAGCTTTCTATAATACTTACGCATGACTTGTGTAGTGAAAAATATAATTAAAAATAAAAATCCAACTCTCCTGTTCTAATCTCATGTTCATAAAAGCATCCTTCCGGTCTATAATCTGGCAGATGAAGAGCATCTAACCCCAAACAAAAAGGCTATCCTGGCTGGCTTCAGACCTCTAGCCTCAGGCCAGTTAAAACTCCTATAGTTTCTTAAAGTGAATTTCTGCGGCAGCCGATATCGGTCCTGCACAAGTCAGTGAACCAGGGTGTAATCTCCACCCTGCACAGTGGGGCCTCTCTGGGAGGCTGTCCTCAGACAGCCAGGTGGCCTTACCATGGCTCCTCACACATGACCCTACGAGGTGGCTTTGTGTGCACTTTCATTTAAAGACCTTACCTCAGCAGCTCTGCTCTTGGTTGGACCATTTGAGGATTCAGGCCACTTAGGCATGAGGTTGATTTTGAGCTAGAGTCAGGCTTTGCTTTCCTGTGAAAGGAAAGAGTAAAAACAGCTGAAGACCTATATTGCTGGAAGCATATAGACACAGTCAAGATCAGAAAGTGAGCTTTTGCACAAACAGTCTTTTCTTTTGAAAGCAAGTGCCTAATAAAACCATATCACCCACAAAGAACTCTGCATGCAATAAATATTTGATGAATGAATAAATGAATGAATGAACGAACAAACATAATCAAAAGCCATCCATGTAGGATAAAAATGAATCTTACCTAGTGTGGGGCAGGCCCCTCAGTGAGCCAGGCTTATCTTTTTTTGCACTTTTCGATTCAGACTTTTTCACAGATGAGTGACACATGGTTCCTGCGGTTAGAAGCAATTCACAGACTCTTTGTAACAGAGTTCACATGATAAGCCATGTGAAAATACCTTCTGAATGAAAAGAAAATGTGGGGGAAAACCCTTTCTCTCTCACATACGTGCTTTTGTGGGATTTTTACATCCTTTTCAGAAGGCACTTTTGTGGTCTGATAGATTAACATGCATTCTGCCGTAATACCGGCTTAGTTACCACATTCAGGAATTAGAAATGCCTTCAGGAAATCATTTGCTTCATCCTTAAAACCACTGCCCTCCCTGCCCCTCTTCTCTGTGAAGAAAACACCTACGCTCCTGTACTCGTGATGTCTCATTGAATCTCAAAGACCTCTAAGGAAGGAGATGCTATCATTTTTCTTAGTAACCTTTTCCAAACTCTTATTTATCAAAGTGAAATTAAGGGATTACTAATTTGATCCCAGGTACTGGGGTTTATAATTATCATAATACATTATCATCCTACTGAAAAAACTAAAAATAATTTCCTTAATATAGTCTTTCTAATCTGAGTTAAAGTTAAAATTAATCATCTATAATTACCAAACCTAATTTAATTAAAACTAGCTGTTCACCATCTGGTCTTATTTGTATAAATTTAGGAATCTACCATTTCATAAGAAATTCCTCTATTTAACCAATTATGTTAAGCATAATTATTATGTAATTAATCTCAGTTCAAATTACATTTGTTGTCACTTGACAGAGAAGTAATTTATGGGATTTAAAAAAAAAGCAGTTGACCAACTAATTACTCTGCCAAACTGGAGTCTTTTATCTCGACGTCTCACCATTTTTTTAAAAAAGGTATTTTATAGGAAAACATTCTTTCTGAAGTATGAGACTAGCTATTGTCAGTGCAAAGTAAACATAAGAAATAGTGTTTGAAATGAATCATCATTATGTCTTGTAGTTTTAAGACCTTTATCTGGATAAATTAGTAAGCAAGGGAATAAATTAGTGGTGGAAACAGAACACAAATTATAAAACTAAATGCAGTAAGCCCAGAAAATTCATAAGGAAATAGGAGCTAGGTAAGAATGTATATACTTCCAAAAGCAAGCTTCCTGCGGTATTCTTGATTGCCAGCTCCTTTCAGATGCTTGTTTCCCTCCCTGTGATTGATAAACCTGCTAATAGAAGAGATGAATAGTTACTGATTATGAAAAAGATACCTTTATAAATAATGCTTATTTCTATGCATTTCCTTTTGAAGACTTCTGAAAAATCAATGATGCTATCTCAAAGAGACTAAAGAGTACATATTGTTCACCTAAAATCTTATGGGGGAGAGAGCTTGATCATTAAAGGAGTGGGTGAATTTCTGAATAGGAAGAAACAATTTGAAAGACAAGACTGCTTTGCTTGAACAAGGGCTGGGAAGAGAATCCAGAGAGTAAGGCAGGAAAAAAACAAAAAACAAAAAAAACAAAACAAAGCAAAAAACTAAAGCATTTAGGATCCCTGCTCTAGCTGCAACCTTGCTCTAAATACATGGGGCCAAAAAGAGGAGAGAAGTAAGAAACTGACGTGTGTCCAAATCTCAGAAACATTTTATAGGACAAAGGACAAATTTCTTTCTACCAGCTCAGTAAGAGTCAAGCGCGCGGGGGGTGTCTATTTATTCCCTATAGCACTTATTTTGTGTTACAAGTTGTGACATGTGCATGGGGGTATTCAAAAGTTGTTACGTTTCCATAGTAGGAGGGGCCATATGATAAGAAGGGCTATAAAAAGTCTTACCAACCTGATTAAGGGAAGAAACATGGTCAAGAATTTTTGTTACTTCAGCCCTGGTTTTAAGTCTTAGAATTATGAACTGCATCTTAGACAGTAGTTTTATACCAATTTTCACCTCCTGAACTTGATAATTGTACAATGGTTATGTAAAAAAAAAGGTCTTGCTCTTAGGAAATCTACACTAAAGTATTTAGGGGGACCGTTTTTAAAGTTAACGCCCAAGTGGGTCAGGATAAATATATATAAAGCAAATGTGCCAAAATGTAAGCCAGGAATGAATTTGAGTGAAGTATATATGAAAGTTCTTTGCACAGTTCTTGTAATTGTTCTTTAATTTGAAATTATTCCTGAATAAAACTTTAACACATAAAAATGATAACCTCAAAAATTATTCGGGGTCTAACAAACTAAAAAGTCAGGATTGGTGTGTTAGTCTCAATCACGTAAGGTCTGTAGATTCTGTGGTTGGAACAGTTGTCCTGCCCTCTTTCTCCCACCCAGCCCCACTCGGCAGAGTGTGGAGGGCGTCTTAACATCTCTGATAAAACAACTCTAACAATGAAGGTATACGCCATGAGAAAATGTGATACAAAGAACACAACAGCTGATGCTCTGTCCCTGATGGGAGCAGAAAACGTTCAATTTTTTTTCTCTGAACACAGATCTCAGCAGTAAAACATAGACCCCCACTTTTCCACCGGCTTCCGTGAAAACCAGATGGCATCTCTCGGATAGAATACTCATGACTACAAAGGTGGCATATGGGTCAGTGCCAAGATGATCACTTACACGGCATCTGCAGATGGTGGTCCACCACATCCTGAGGCAGGAATAATGAGAACAACATCCACTTCATCATCATCTGAATATCCAAACAAACGTCAGGGGAAAGTTAATGAAAACAGCACTGGGGCATGTCCTGGGGGGGGGGGGGGGGGGGGGGGGGAGGGGGTTGGCTGGCTCACCTGAGATGAAATGAGATCTGTAGCAAAACATATGCAAAATATTGAGTTTGGCTTTTAATTGAGAATCAAGGATGATGGATCTAAAAAAGAGTGTTATAAACTGTAAAGCACTATACAAAAGGGAGAAATTATTTCTGTCTACGAAGCTTAATAGTGAAAACAAATATATTCCTCAAATACTGCAGAAGTGAGTAGAACTTCTCTAAAATTAATAATAGAAGGCTTTCATCAGGGCAGATAGGATGGATTTAATGTACTTTCAGAAACTGAAATGGCAGTTTCCATAATGTATAGAAGTAATGCAAATGGTAAGCAGAAAACGTTATTAAATTAAGCTTGATCATTATAGCTGATTATCTTTAGTTCCGAGCTACAACATGATAAACTAACTAGGTGGCTACCAGGACTATAATAAATGATGTAATTATACATCCTCCAACTCGCCTGAAATTGCACACCTAAATACTCCTTGATTTCCAGTGCTGTTTATTGGTACCTCCTTATCCACAAGCGATTAACTTAACTGGGGAGAAAGAATAAAAGGATTATCAGATGGTAGACAGATGGATAGAAGGATGAATAGCTGGATGAAGGTATGGATAGAAGGATGGATAAACTGAAGGATAGGTAGGGGCTGAAATGGGTGAATGGAAGGATAGAAGACGGACAGATGAAAGGATAACAAGATGATGGACAGAATGATAAATGATGTGAAGAAAGGGCATATTGAAATTGAATAAAGGCACAGAGAAATCTGGTTGAGACATTCAATTCACAATTAATCAAAAGTTGTATTTAACTAAGCCTATCTTTGGCTGCACTGAACTGAATTTATATACCAGCTGAAAGGCTAAACCACTTCTGTTTCCCAGGGAGTTATGTATTACTGTGGTGTCTTCCAGGGTTCCATGATAGTTTAAGGATCTATTGTATTCATAACAATGAAGCTATCTTAAGCTTTTTTGGCCTATGAAAACAAATACGTTACTATCAGCTAAGTCAAGTCAATATGATTGTTCCTTATAATATCCTGGAAGGATAATTCAAATTGTTAAATGCATATATTGCTTTTAATGTCTGGCGCTCCTTTTCCCATGGAGTCTGAATCTGTGACTATCTTTTCCCGACTTCTCCCTCCTCACCTTAGCATGACCTCCTTCTTAAGGTATTTGCTACATAAAATGTTCTGAGAGTCCTCTGTTCTCTCCCTAGGTTTTAAGAACAATTCTAGCTGTTTTCCTTTTTTGTTTATGTGGTTTTCAGACATAGCTAACATTTGTATCTGCTAACTCAAAATTTATTGTTCCAAGTTTAATTTCTTCCCGATGTCAGTCCCTCCTCCACCAACCCCAACCCCACACACTACTTTCTATTCCAGAACTCAGCCTACAGATTTCCATCACTTAAATCTGCCTTTCACCAGCATAATGGAAAGAGCACAAGATTAAGGGTCTGGAGACTTGAGTTAAATGCATTAGTAAATGTTTACTAATGCATTTAACATTTTTATAACTTACCTGTCAGGTGTAGATAATATCAGTTCTTTCATCGAGCTGTTGTGATAAATAAGATAAAGTATTTTCAAATTCTATGAAAAGAAATATGCTAATTTAAGACACTGGCATTTAAAATGTAATTATTATCTGCTTGTATTCCTTTCCACTGCCATGGCCCATTTTGATTGAGGGGATTCAGCAGACTTCAACAGGGTAACACAGTGCCTATCACCTATGTCGTTCAATAAGTATGAACTTCCCTTCTCCTTCACTAATAAACATTTAAAGTGTCAACTTTATAATAAACAGAGATTAATGGAGTTGGTTGTACTAATTCCCTTAAGATATCCCCTGGCTGCAATTTTTTTTCCTGGCAAGTGGGTGGATAAATACAGTGTTTGATAATAGCCAAACAGGATAGTTGCTCGCACACTGGGCGCTTGAGTGTAAATATCATGAAGGCGCCTCTTCCTTCTAGCTTAGCTCTGTGCCAGAGCGCATCACTGGATTTCAGCATCACTAACACCCAGGCGAGCTCCCTTTGTCCAATCCACAAACTGCACAACCACAGGTGGTAGCCCTCTTATCACCATGGGGCTGAGAGATTGGAAGCTTCTACCATTTAGACATCACTATAATATCATTCAAACTGAAAATACCGGCTTAGCTATTTCTAATCATACAAATTTTTCACAGATTTTTCTCTTCTACATCTGTTGACTTAAAACCACGCTACATGGAGACACTAGAAGTGGCTAGGGTCCTGGGTCAAACTGCAAAAGCCTGACATTTTAGTTACTTTGGGGTAGTCTTTACAGGCTGTGCTGGAGACTTAACCATCATTTATAGCATTGTTCTGTGGGAAAATATGCCATGCATTTCAAAAACTAATTTACAAGTGGATTTTAGAACATAGCGCTTGAGCAAACCGAAATTTACTTTTGAAAGTAATCCACATTCAGGACAGAATTAAATGAACACTTGAGTATGATTACGAACTTATTTGCGATTTCGTACGCATCGTATCTGTCAAACGTGTTTTAAGACTTACATTTAATTAAAAATGCAAACTTTTGGGGGCACCTGGGTGGCTCAGTCATTAAGCATCTGCCTTCGGCTCAGGTCATGGTCCTGGGGTCCTGGGATCGAGCCCCGCATCGGGCTCCCTGCTCGGCGGGGAGTCTGCTTCTCCCTCTCCCTCTGCCTGCCATGTGCTCTCTCTCTGTCAAATGAATAAAATTAAAAAAAAAAAATGCAAACTTTTGGTTCTCAGCACCTCCCTTCTAGTTATTACTGAATATTTGCATAGATAATTTAGGGTATTTTTAGCTCACAATGCTCTTTGACAGATCTGAAGTTTTTACAATAACCAGGTGAACTGGGTGAATATTGTTAATCCTGTTTTGTAAGTGAGGAAACTGAGGCTCTGCAAGCTTGGCCTGCTCAGGGTTTTATAAGCATTAAGTGAATAGAACTGGAACCCAACCCCAGGTCTGATGGCAAATCCCATGCAGGCTCTTTCTACAACATCCCACTGTATTGCACAAACCTTCTGATAATGAGGGAGTGAGAGCAATCAAATGACGCTGTTTGTCTAAAGGAAAGTCCTTGATCACTTTTTCCAACCCGAAAACTGTTAGCAGGTTGCTTCATTAACTAGCTGGAAGCCTTCCCCTTTTCTTAAAATCGACGCTTGGCTTGCTCTTGTACCACATCCTTCCCTGAGCAATCAGCAGCTTGCCTTTGATGAAGAGCCTGGGCATTTTCTGAAAGCAGAAGTATATTTTCAATAATGAACTACTCAAAACAACATTTAAACCAAAAACTTAGGATTTTTAAACAGAGGCTTAAAGCCACTTGCTTCTCTTTGAGCAATATCCACATCCTTCTCTGGTTATCACTAGGCAAAGAAAATGGAAGCCTTTGCCTCCAGCAAATGTACTCAGAGGTCACCCACAGACAGATCCTAGTGTGAAACCCAGCTGAAACAAGACAGACTAAACTAAATGGATCAGTAGGTACATTGAGTCTCATTAGCATGAGTTTGTTTTGGTCCCAAACCTAGTGCTTATTTCATGAATAATCAACCTATCTTATTCTTTAAAATACTCAAGAAAGGAGACTCTACAAGCAATTGTAATATCCTATGTCATTATTTAATAGATGCTACCATCAACAAGCTCTTCTTTACTACATTTATTTCTCTACAAATAAAACCATATTTCTCATTCTTTTTATGTGAAGTTAGCAGATCAGAAACTCAGAATCCTTCTTTTAAAGAAAGACTTGATATTCCTTTGTAATGTAAGAATCTTTTTTCTTCACTCTCTAGCTCTACTGACCTTTGTCTAGCACAGAGCAGGCACTCGATAATTGTTGATTGAATGAATGTTAATAGTATTTATTAGTTCAGTAAGTACTTATCCATATTACACTAACAGTACATCCTATGGGAGATATTGGAGTCATATGAACAATAAGAAAGTTATTGTCACAGAAGCTTCTGTGGAGTGGTGACAATGACAGCCAATGAATGTGAGAGACATGGCAAAGGCAGAATGACTTGACAATTGAATCTAGGGAGCAAAGAGGAAGAAATCCAAGATAATCAATCTTTTTGATCCTGGTTGACTGGGAAGACAGTGATACGAATTGCAGAGTTAGGGAACATAAGATAAGAAGGAGGTTTTGTGATGGGGAGATAATTATGTTTCAAACTCCTTAAGCTTGAGGTACCATTGGGAAATACAGGCAGAGTCTAGCAGGCCAGTGTGAGGGTGGAGCTTGGGAAAGAAGTTAGAGTAAGGCCAGTATTTAGGCCAGTCTTCACTGAGCTGTCTGACATCCTGCAATCATGTAGGATACCATGTGAAAGAGTGCAGAAAGAGATGGTGATGCCCAAGCTGAGGGAGCAGAAGGAGGAGGGAAGCCCAGGGAAGGAGCACGCTGCTGGGGAGAAGGAGAAATAGCAGAGCTGAGGACCACAGAAACCAGGGGAGACAACCCTGGTTGTAGTTAGTCAGCCGTGGCTGACAGAGACATGAGTGAGAAAAACTGACTGGGAAAGAGGCCCCAGCAGCCTTCTGCAGAGCCGTCTCTAGAGATCATGGAAGCCAAGGCAGAAGACATGGGATCCAGGGTGAGGAAGGGTGAGGGGAACATGGCCACTCTGCTCTCAAATAATTCAGAGATTCAGGGAACAAGATCAAGGCTGTCTCAAAAGTATTACCCCAGAAACCTCAGTAACATCCATCATTCTCAAGGTTTGCTTCTCTAAAGTTCTGCTATAACTTTTACTACTTCCTCTTCTTAATTTTTTTAGTCTCCTCTTAAAATCCCTTTAAATTTCCCTCTTTTCTATTCTGTTTCCAGACAATGATGTTTCCCGTTCCTTCCCTGTTGTATTCTGAGGTTATTTCCTTCCTCCTCAGCCTCACAGTCAAGACATTCTTCTGCCCCTGTTATTCTCCCCCTTGAATCTTGTACCCCCCAATCCATGATTTTCTCCTGCTCCAGACTATTTCCTGTGAAAATCTGCCCACCTCTTCGGGGACGGATTTCACTCACAACTATACCCCAACTTCCATCTGGGCTTGGTTTTTATATTACAATCCAATTCTTTATATTAGTAGTTTAGCCTAGAAGTTCAAGAAAATGGCAAACTTGATTACTGACCTTGGTAATAATTGTATGTGCTTTCTAGACCTTGCAGAAAGAACCACCATACTACTTACTAGGAATAAAATTTAGGCAAACACAACCTCACAAATGCATCAGTGACATCCATATTTTCTGAATCATCTGACTTTACCTCAAGAATTATTTACAGAAAAATAAGCCTATATGGTAGTATCACCTAGTTTTTAGTGTAATTTTTTAATCTATTCTTTAGCAAAAAAATAAACTAGTAGACTTACTATTTGAGCAAATAGAAATTTATCAGTCTATCAGTATTGAACTTTGTAGCATAGACTGTCCTTTCTTTAAAGACAAAGGCAAAAACAAAAAAAAAAGACAAAGGCATGAACTATATATTACAGGACCATAAAGTTTGGGGTCAAATTTCTACAATTATAGGAGTTAATACTTTGAACTTTCTCTTCCTTAAAAAAATATTTGAATTTTGCTTTTAAATAATAATTTCATTTACTATTTTTTCTTTTCTGAGTACACACGATTTTTCTTCAGTTTTCAGTATATTTAGGCCAAGACATAGATAAGGATGGTTAGACATAAACAACCTTGAGATAGTAAGAGGATGCTATGGATAGTGAGTATGGTATGTTAAAAAGCACAAAGAATGACTAGATTGTATCCATATTATGTAAATTCAGAAATCTTCTGTAAATGTTGTCTCTGGGGACAATTGCACAAAAGCACCCTCTTCGTACTTTGGATTAGCACTTAACAATTGTAAAAGTTGATTTTTCCCTTGTAAATGACTCAAAAATCTTCTTACTTTCGCATCCCTGGAGATAGAAAAATGTTTCATTAAAAAATCAGCTGCAGAATTTATTCCAGGCTAATTATGGCTCCAAGACCTTCTGAAGACTAACTTGCAGCCGGGGTTCTCGATGGTTCATAGTTTACTCTTACCATAAGCTAATGAATTTGAAACAAAACTGGCCCAAAGATGTTAGGAGACAAAGCTCCATTATTACCCAGCTCTAAGCTATCATTTATTCACTGAGAAAAAAAAAACTCAGGGAGAAGCTTGCCAACAAACCAGATGTCACCATCAGTAGACAATTATGTTCCACAGTTTGGCACCTGGGGCCCACAGTCATCATCCAAGGAGGAGGAGAAATAACAAGTAGAACATTCTGGCAGGCGACAGACTAAAAGATTCCAAATGGCTATGGGAAAAATGGTGGCTAAAGGATTGCTCCCTTCCTTCTCAACAGGGAGAGCCCAGGACCCAAACCTGCTGATGTTCTCCTTGTTGAGGATGTCATGATCCTAACAGATACCGCTGAGTCTCTAAAAGGACTTAGGTACTCACAGAGGCTCTCACTGAAGCTAGTACATCAGCATTTTGTACACCAGAAGATTTGCCACCTCATCTACAGGACATCTTTTTGGGGGGTAGACTATCAGTGGAATCTAAGATGTTTCCTTCTCTGATAAATTTCTTTAAAAATGAAGAGGAAAGCATCTTGATTTGGAGCTGGTTTCAGTGAAGTACTGGCCAAAAGATATGGACGGCATTACATAAAAGACCTTTTTAAAAGCCTGTCTCATCCCCTAATTAATCTCTGATTAAGAAACCAGAGATTGGGCGCCTGGGTGGCTCAGTTGGTTAGGCGTCCAACTCTTGTTTTCGGCTCAGGTCATGGTCTCAGGGTCGTGGGGCCGGTCAAGCTCCATGTCAAGCTCCATGTCAGGCTCTACTCTCAGCATGGAGTCTGCTTAAGACTCTCTGTCCCGGGCGCCTGGGTGGCTCAGTTGGTTAAGTGACTGCCTTCGGCTCAGGTCATGATCCTGCAGTCCCTGGATCGAGTCCCGCATCAGGCTCCCTGCTCGGCGGGGAGTCTGCTTCTCCCTCTGACCCTCCCCCCTCTCGTGTGCTCTCTCTCATTCTCTCTCTCTCTCAAATAAATAAATAAAATCTTTAAAAAAAAAAAAAAAAGAAACCAGAGATTTACATTGAGAATCTCATCAAGGCCTCTCATCGTTTCAGCTGAGAAAAAGAAAATGAACTTCCTCTTTTGACTGTGTTTCAATGTAGAATAGACACTTTACGATCCTCTAATGGCTCCAAATAAATGCCTAGATGACCTAATATATCTTTTTTACTTTTATGTAATCTAAGAAGTAAATGAATAAATGAAAATCGAAAGAACTCATTTTTGGGGCACCTGGGGGGCTTAATCGGTTAAGCGTCTGCCTTGGGCTCAGGTCATGATCCCAGGGTCCTGGGATGGAGCCCTGGGTAAGACTCTCTGCTCAGCGAGGTGTCTGCTTCTCCCTTTCCATCCACCTCTCCCCCAGCTCGTGCTCTCTCTCTCTCGTTCTCAAATAAATATATAAAATCTTAAAAAAAAAAAGAGAAAGCTCATTTTCTTTAAATTTTCATGAAACACTTCTTGATATGTATTTATATTTATATCAGTTTACCTTTACATGGAAATTGCCCATATGCTCATATTCAGATAAAAATGAAGGGTTGACTTTAGATTTATTGGTTAAGTCTGTAAGTAAACAGAACAAACAGAATCCTAGTAAGTGAGAACTAATTTTTCTACTTTTCCCAACCTCTGTAAGTCACCAAATTTTGGAGAGTATAAAATAAAATATAATTAAACTTAAAGACTATGCTTATTGTGCCCATCACATATTTCCATAATCAAAAACAGATTTTACAAAATCGAGAAAATATGTGTGTTAGTTTTGAATAGTTCTTAATTTTCATGCAGATAAAGCTAACTGGATCACTCACTTAAACTAGTCATGAATCCACAAATTATTCTTTTCCACAAACGAACTTTACCATATTTCTTAAAGTATTCTACATTTTGGGCAAGGGACAAGATTTTTCTTTATATATGATGTAAATAGTGCTAAGCATCTAGTTAATTAATATAAATATTTTATATAAATATATATTATATAAGTATCATAAATAATATAATTAATTATACATTATTATGTGTCTAAAAGTTGTGGTTCCAGAGTGTATCTTTCAGGCTTCCAGTAATTATGCATGTTATTTCATGATGAGGTCGTACATTAGTTTCCTTCTGGAAATGACATGCTTTTAATGCAACAGTTTTCAAGTGTTTTTGTTTGTGAATCGTTTTATCAAAGGTTAAAAACAAAACACATCTCACTACTACTGCCACCTCTGACTTCCTTTGCCATCAGCCCCTCCCACTGAAACCATTCGTGCGCATTACTAGAAAGAACATCGCTGGGTGTCTAAGCGATACACATGAATTACATCATAAATAATTTTCTAGTCTGCCTCTAATGTGATAAACATTATGATTCTCGGATGGTTATAAACATTAATGCTATCAGCCTGTGTGGCACTCTTGATCGATGAGAAATTCTTTTCTCAGTGACTGGAAACAAGCAGAGAATCAGAAGTCCCCAGTCCTATTGCAGGATTTGCATGATCAGGTGCAAAGCTTCACTGTGCATCTGAGTTCTCTCGATTTACATGGAGAATTGTGATTCCTGCTCCTAATTCACAGCACAGAAATAATGAACTCCATTCTCAGGACTGTGGAGAGCGATGGCCCTTCCTCAGACATGTGTAAATTGAAAAAGCATTAGCAGCAAGCTACAAAGCAGTCTTATGCTGAAGCCTCACACACCCCCTATACGCTCCCTCTGACACCTGTCTATCCTATTCTAAAGTGGCAGGGAAAATGCCTGGAGTTAATGGCCACACTCACCGCCAGCTCCAGCTAAAAGACTCTTGGAATGGATGGAAAAATAAAGACAGAATGGTTTCTCTCCTCCCCAGCTCTAGTGGGAACTCTGTAGCACTCTCTCAAGGTCGAGAGCAGAGAGTACTGAAGTGGGTGGAGAATTTCTGCAAAACACTTCAAGGCCCTTTGAAAACTGAAAAGGACATATTTTTATAATAGTACATTCGGTATTGTAAACTTCTCTGCAAAGTTTCTGGACAGAAATGATGACTATGATTGTTATATCTCTGATATACAGTCAAAAATGGTAGGAAAATGATAAAATAAAAGAGGAAAATATTAGTTAGTCATTGATGTCAGCTTTTAAAAAAATAGTATCTATACTTTTTGATTTAAGGAATTTCTTTCTTTAGTTTGAAACTCCATGGTGAATTTCTTCATATAATTTAGAATCCAAAATATTATTATAATGTCTGTTTCTATACAGTTCAGAATTTTTCAGTAGAGGAGGAAAAATCCAAAGGAAAGTTTTAAAAGTCTACGTAGAACTGTGGTTCAATGTTTCTTGACATTAGGAAGATGACTTTCTCAATTTTTCAGTTTCCTACCCTGTAGATTGGAAGTAATTAAGATAAATGAGGGGGATTCTTCACAGTATAGTGGAAAGCTATAGAAATCAAGAGACTTGGATTTTGCTTCCAGCATTCTCATCTACTATTTTTATGCCATTGAGAAAGCCATATAACCTCTCCAGACCTTAGTTTATTACCCTGTAAAAATAAGTGGCTCATTTTTAATTCATTTGAAAACATTTGTTAGGCACTCACTAGATTAAGACACTGTGCTAGGCTCTGGGAAGAAAAAGCCAAATAAGATGCTTTCTTGCCTTTCAGAGAACATGCAGCCAAGCAGGAGGTAACAGCAGCACCATAAAGTGTAGGAAAGGAATGGACGCTCTCATGGAAAAGTTGGCAGGTCAACCAAGAAGACATGTGTGTTGGAGTGGGCATAGAGTGATTTCTGCGGGTAGTAAGTCTAGAGTCAAGGCTTAAAAATAGGTAAGATTGGGCGGGACGACTGCAATGGAAAAGTGAGTTGGGGGATGCCAAAGGACTTTGCAAGCATGAGAAGCAGTAACAGAAAAAACAAGGAGGAATGAAACACTGTGGCCTGCTAGGAAAACCACAGAAAACCACAGGGGTTCCAGTGTGGCCACAGAGGAAGTGAGGAGCCAGATGGCAAAGTATATTAAGAAGTTTAGGTTGTAGCCTATGGGCATAACCTTTCAACATGGTCAAGCAGAGTGGATTTGCATTTGGAATGGTACCTCTAGCAACGAAATGGAAGAGACTTGAAGGAAGAATGAAAAACTCCATGGTCTTGCCTCATCCACAAACACTTCTAAGGAGAAGCTTCCCCCCACCCCCACTGCCCCTGCTGAACACAAATCAGCAATATTATCTACCATGTGACCCTGTCTTTCACTAGCTACACATGATTGGAAAAGGCACACACACCTGATCCAAGAGTAGCCAATCCTGGATCTGGTTGAACTGGTTTGAAATGATGAGCTATATTGCAAATCCACTTTGGCAAAACTCTGAATGTACTATTGTAAGTATTCATGAGGATGTAGAGAAAAAGGGAACCTTCAAACACTGCAGAAATGTGAATTGGTAAGCCATTCTAAAGAGTAAGTTGGCACTATTTAATAAAAATGATTATGCACATACCTAGCGACCCCACTTCTATATATGTAAAGCAGAAGAGTAATGTCATTGATAGAGAAATGAACATATGTAAAGTTGTTTGTTGCAGCATTATTTTAGAAGCAGGGAAGTTGGAGACAACCCGGATGTCTATCATTAGAGGTATATACAGAAACATAAATTTCAAAAACTGTGTTGCATGAAAAAAGAAATAGAAAGCAATAATATAGCATCATTTATATATCTTTCAGAGACACATACCATCCAAGGACATATATTACACATATTAAAGTCAATACCTTTGATGCTGTTCTATGAAATGATGGAAAGAGTAAGAATGAGAAATAAGAAAGAAAACAAGTTAAAACAATTAATTTGCCCTGGCATAGGCAAATTATAGTGTGTCTGAGTATAATTAACTCAATCCCATACACTTGAGGTCAGGAAAAAAAAGGTGAAATATGAGTTTAAAGAGTCATATTCTCCCTTAGGAAACCGAGAAATAAAGCAAGAATTTGCATTTTTAATGAGTTAGAAAGGGGGTGTGGCCAAGTCACACTTATAATGGGGCATCAAAATGAAGATCTGCAAATTTGTTAACTCTTACTTCTAGCCTACAAAGCCTTCTTAATTGCAGAACCACCCTCTAGCTCCTGTCTCCTTGAGGTTTAACTTTGTTGTAGCTTCTCTTTCCTGACCTATGAATAGTTCTCTGTTCCTGTTCTCAAAAGAGCCAAAATAAAACAAAAATGTGCACAAAAATGGCCATGGGAAGGATTACCTGTCAGGACCTTGCTGACAATTCAAGGAAGACATACAGATTTGGGCTTCAACAGGTTATAGAAGATTATTGAAGTCCTCTAGAAGCGAGGAAGATCATCGTTATAAATGTAGAGAAGAAGAGAGAGTAGTCTTTTAAGGACTGGGTAAAGAGAGAGAAGCCAGCAAAAGAGATTGAAAGGGAATAGCTTGGAGGGGGAGAAGAACCAGGAGGAAACGCCATTATGAAAACCAAGAAAGAGGAAACGAGTAGCCAATTTTGTTTACTGCAAAGCCATCAAGTATGTTAACAGGAGAAAAGGTTCCATTGATCTTCCAACTGTCAGGTAATAGTGACCTTTCCCAGAGGTCACTATGTGTTGTGGTAGTGGCAGGAGTCTGCCACCCCCCAGTCCAGGGAGTCAAGAATAAATGGGGTGCTACTCAGGCCAACTCCCAGGCTGATGTTGGCCTACCCAACCCCAAAGAGCGAAATCCAGCTCTCAGGTTTTCCTGTGATGACATAAGAAAAAAAATAACAGAGTAAATAAAACTTAATGAGGTTAAATTAAATAAAATAAAGACACTTGGAACAAAAATAAAGTCAGAATTATTGTAAGTGTGACCAGGAAGTAAAGCATTGGAAAATATATAAATGGGCATATAGATGTGGACTGTCCATTATAGGATTTGGCTGGGGAAGTTGCACTTGACTTCTTAAGTCTCTTCCAATTCCAATAGTGAATGATTATAGCTCATAAATTATAGTTCACAAATACAAAAATGACCTTAAATATGTTAAGAATGAAAACAGTGATTTACTTCTTTATGTCTGGATGCTTATTGTGAAAGGAACACATGCTCTTTGTAAATTTAAGCAACACAGAAATACATAAAGTAGAGATTAAGTTCTCTCTTCGACCTGTACCCCACCCTTCTCTCACTCCCCAGAGAAACCATATTTTCTAGACACACACAGACCTTTAGAGGTATGTACGTAATTTTTTAAGAAAGGGAATTACTCCACTAAAAAATGTAGTATGTATAGGCATGAGTGATACAAAAAATATTTTTTAAATCAGCGTGACGGGGCAGGCACAGACTAATTGGAATGGGTGCCATGGGAAGTAGCTAGGCAGCATGGTGTGCCATACTCTTTTTTAACCAGTCTCAGCAGAGGCGCTGGGCTCATGGCATGGTGGTGAGAGTGGCCCTCAGTGTCCAGCCACCAGGGTCCCTCCACAGGAGCCGTCCTCCATGGGGTTTGGACATGTTTCTGACTGCACAGCCTCCCAGCTTCACTCTTTGATTCTCCAAGATTTTTCTATGTCATGCATGATAAGCTTCAATAAATTCCCTTTCTATGTAAATTAGCCTGTGCAGTTTGTTTTTTGTGAGCAGAAACAGAGGTATTTTAAGAAAATTAAAAGCCAGATTCTCATCTCGTCTAAATCAAGAGTTTCGAAAGCCAGCAAACTTTGTGATCTGTAGCCATCTGCAAGAAAGTGACCAATCCATGTGATTTGTACTTCTCTTTTCCACATAAAGAGTCTGCATTTGGCAGCTGATGATCGTCAGACCCTAGGTGAAGACTGATCTATGATCAGGACAGTTATTTGGAACAACACAATTTCTCTCCTTTAGCTTTAAGAATTATAAAAAATATGGACTGCCTTATTTTAGATTTTTCTTTTGTAATTTAAAAAGAAAAAGCAATCAAGAGAAAAATAAAGTAAAATCTTAATTTGCATATGTCTTCTCTGGAGGAAAAACATATCTTTTTTCATGTTTTCTTGATATATCAGCAAAAGGCATCAGGATACAGTGTTTTCAAATTACTCCTTCAGGTCCTGATTATTTTTCAAGTTTCCATGAAATATTAGTTAAAGAAAAAAATGAAGGAAAATTTCCAATTTTTTCTCAAGTATGCCAATTATGCATATCTTCATGTTAAGAAAATAAATTTTTAAATTTTTGATGTAATGTAATAAACTGAGAATTGTCCTGTATATGAAGAAAAGGGGAAGGGAATATTCCAAGCACAGAAATATATTTCGTATGTTCCTTGTCTTTGGTTTTGATATATGCTTAAGTGTATTGCATTTTAGGAGAAGCTAATTTCCATATAAAGTGTAGCTACTTTCAGTTTTACTATGTCTTGTCTGCAGTGGAGGCTTTGATTTGTGTGCCCTAGGCTAGATCAGAGCAATGCATAATTTTCTTTAAGTTCCTTCTGTCATGCACAATCAGTGAGTTCCAGCACCGATTATAACATGGATGTTTAGAAAGACATTACTAAAAAGGGAAAAAATAAGATAAATGGCATCAAGAAAGGTTAGCGAATCAAAGAAAAATTATCAGAGAATCTGATAGCAATCCTCCTGAATTGTATGCATTTGGGTATATAGGCTCACATGAATCTTGATCTGTTTGGTGATTGTAACAGCTATTTCAAGTCTAATAGCAGAAGGGAAATTCTGCAGAGTCGTATCAAAGCACCTGCCACCATTCGGTCCTTGCATGATGGCTACTAAATGCTAGTAAGGGTTTCCTTAGTAGAGCTGAAGGTGGGGTGCACATGGAATCGTCTGGCTCATGCAAGGTGTGGCTTGTGCAATAGCATAAGAACTCACCACCCAAGTATTTCCTAAGGGCCTTCTTTCACTCAATTTGCTTCTTCAGTTCCCTTTGAAGATGTGTGCTTTTGAAGTAGATTAAGGACTTCTATTACCCAAAGGGATAAAATCAACTAGCCACACAATACCAAACTATGCCATAACTTAATGACTTTTTTTGATTACCATTTAATGGAAAGAGCTCCAAAGTGGGGACCAGGCGACCCAAATTCTAGTCCCAGCTCTGTGACAATGCACCTCTGAGCTAATCACTTATCTTCTTTGGGTCTCAGTTTCTTCATCTCTAAGATGATGACATGACCATGAAGATCTCTTACAGTTTAGAAATCCTGACTTTGAGACTACATTATCATCACCCTTATAACTTAGTACCCTGAAGGAATAGGAATCAGATGAGTTCAGTTTTGATGAGTTCATTGAGTTCACCCTCAATTTCATTTGGGGATGAGAGAGAGAAAACAGAAGGTGAGTCATTCCCAGGCCAGAAGTGAGTAGAGATTTGTTAGGGAGGAGACATAAACAGTGAAAAAATTAAAATTGGGGACAAAAACAAACTTCCCTTGCTTCTATGCCTTTAGTCATTAGATATATTTTTAGGTATTTTTCCTTTCTGATAACATTAAAAACATTGAAATCTGATTGCTTTCCTTTTTAAAAAAAAAACTTTATTGGGTTGGATTTTATTAGTATTATTATAAAAATAAAAAAGAAACCATGTGCTCCCATTCTGATTATTATACACTCTACAAGATAATCATTGTTAACAGTTTGGAGTTTCTTCTTACAGATTTTTTTCATGCCTACACAATATACAAGGAGATTTATATATATTTCCACACTCACCTCTCCCATAAATTGTTTCTTTTCATTTAATACTATAACAGTATGACCCTCTCTGCTATTACAAGGAATACTACAGGTAACATTCGTGTACATATATTTCTGACACATTTTAGTGAGCTTGTCCACAGGAGAGATTCCAGAAGGCGAAGCCTAGGCACAAGCACTCTAAAGCATGCTAGCTATTACCTGCCTTAGCTGTGTTCCCACAGAGCTCTAGACAGTGCTTACGTGTTAGTACCTTCTGAGAAGCGTGATCCCAGGGAGCAAGAATGAAAGAAGGGGGTGAAGTGGAGAAGGAGGGAGAGCCCCTACTAAGGTGTCTTGTTGAGTTAGTCACTGCGTCAGATGGCTGTTGCTTAAATCCACAGAAATTTCTGAGTAGCCACAGGGAATGTATTTCAGGACCATCCATTTGGGCAGGGGGCAAGGAGAGTAGGAATGAGAGAAACATTTATTATTTTTTTTTAAGATTTCATTTATTTATTTGACAGAGAGATAGAGAGAGAGCACAAGTAGGCAGAGCGGCCGGCAGAGGGAGAGGAAGAAGCAGGTTCCCTGCTGAGCAGGGAGCCCGATGTGGGGCTCGATCCCAGGATGCCGGGATCATGACCTGAGCAGAAGCTAGACACTTAACTGACTGAGCCACCCAGGCGCCCCAAGGAGAAACATTTATAGATGTGTCCCATCCCCCACTGGTCAGAGATTTGCCTGATGAGATGTGCGCTCCCCAGCACCTCTGGTTTGCTATGTGCTGGCCCTTGTGCATGTTCCTCAGGAGTCCCAAGTTGTGGGTCATCTGAGAAGTCCTGGGGTGGAGTAAGAGATAGGTCAACTTGCACCTGTGTGAAGCCCATCTGAGCCCACACCGAGTCACCACAGCTTGGATTTTAATAAGGTACAGATGAAGTTAAGAAGACCTAAAGTGTGCATAAAAGGTTTCAGATCTACCACCAAACTGTCACACCAAAATGTACACATTTACACTTCCACCAATCATGCAAAAGTGTCCATCCCTCTAATGAAAGTGGATCTTGTCAATAATTCTTGCCAATAGGTAGACATTGGTATTATTTCCTTCTATTTTGCATTTCTGTATTATCCAGGTTGAATATCTATGCATATGTTCATTAGCCTTTGTATTTTCTTCTGTGAATGATCTACAATATTCTTTGCTTTTTTCTCTTGGGTTGTTCTTCCAGGCTTCATTTTTTTTTTTAAACCAAGATTACTTTGTGAAGTTCGTTTTCATGGAGATTGGTAAGTCCTCTCCATTAAAATCTAAAATACAAATATACTGCTTCCCATTTGCCCAATTTCTAGCATTTGGTGTGCCCTGATAACAATACTTAATCACATACACATTCTTTGTATTAGCCAAGTAACTACTACATTTTTTCAGTACTAGAATAAAACACATCATATTTCATATGTAATAACAGATACGATTTTTATTTAAGGATGAATGCATTCTACTTACAAATGCTTTCCAGAACAAAGTCCCAGTTTTAAGCTCCTCTTTACATTCTTTGTTCCTTGAGGTAATGACTGCACATCCTTTTTTTCCTGGCAGAAAAATCTATTATCCTGTCATAGTCCAACTCCACTCTTATTTGCTACTTGTTAAATGGCTTCTGAAAGAATACAAGGACTTTTCTATAACCTGCTCATGATTTCACTTCAGATCTAATAGTGCAACTGCCACATATCATCTTGTCATTCAGTTATCAAGCAACCAAGCAAGATCTTCTTGGTTTTATCCCTTGTTCTACAAACCTGGCTTTCTGTTCTCTTCTGCCATTTCCATTGTCATAGTAAAGCATTAAGTACCTGGAGTTTCAAGTGGATCACACTCTTTGCACTAATACTATAAAAAATAAAAACACAAGAAGTCACCATATGATTTTATAAACTGTGTGTGTGTAATTGTATGAATATTATGAGATGAAACTGATCTCCTAACTAGGGGTTAAATCAAAACACTAGAGTGAATAATTGTGGAGGTGTCATTTTTAAAAAAGCAAGTACATCCCAATAGCACACCTCCTAGGTAAAGCACTCTCTGATAAAGAGGATCTGTGAATAATTCCTTTTCCTGGCCTAAGAAGTTTGGTTGTGACTCAAGGGCAGATGACCCCGCTTCCACCTCCGGGTGTCACCTCATTGGTGCAAGGGTAATTTCCTCTTCCTTGCTTGTTACTGCTTCTAGAATGAGCTGGTTTTCTAACTCTAATAAGACAAAAGAGAAGTCATGCTGAGGAACTTCTGGGAGAAATTTCCTTTTCCCTGAGAGAGAACCCCAGGAAGGTATTTTCTCTCTTCTTCTCTGTGTGCTGTCACGTCTGGATATTTTGCCTGATATGGCTGGAGCTGGCTTGCTACCAATCTGAGGATGAAGCCAGTACTGAGAATAGCAGAGTGAGGACACGGAAAGAACCTGAGTCTCCGATAGCATCACAGAGTCACTGAATCAACTGACCTTGAAAGCTGTCCTACCTCTGGGTTTCCTGTGAGATCATCCATTTTCTTCTTGCAGGAGCCCGGTTGACTTGGGATTTCTGTTTCTTACCCCCAAAGCACCTAAGCAAATCAGCTCCTTTCCACACTGGGGCAGAAGGATGTAGGATGAATCTGGAGAAATATCTAGCTACCTTTTCCTTTTACAGTCTAGAGAGACCACATAGTGGAACTGACATATTACAAGGCTTGAGGAGGCTGGAGTCTTCAGACTTTTTTATGATAAGACCACAAGACTCACACTCTGTTACTTATGGGCTTTGTGGCCCTGCACAAATCACTTTCAGTCTCTAAGCTTCAATTTTTTCAACTGCAACATAGACATAATCATAATAAATATCTTTATCTTTATTTTACAATTATATGTGTTACATATGGTATGATTATTTCTCAATTGCCACATGGTCATAATAATCATGATAAATATTATTATAAGATAATATAACAATAATAATAAAATAAGAGGTGTTATAAGCATCTTACAGGTTTGTTAAGAGAATCAAATAAGATAATATATATGAAAGAAATATACAAACCCAAAGCACTTATGACTTTTAATTATTAATATTGTTCATAATAATGAAGTGTTCAATTCTAAGATTCCATCAATTACAAGGCAAACTATTAAGAAAGAAAAATGCTGCCAATTAAAATATGCCTTTATATTGTTCAACCTGCATCTTTTGACTTTGACTTTTTTTTCATGTATTCCAATAGATTTGGCAATATCTCCTTCAGTTGCCCTGGTTGGTATGTAAAAGGCAAAATTTATGCATGTACCTCAGGGGGGGAAAAATGAAAAGCTTAACTCAGCTTCATCTGCTTTTGGGTGCTTCCTTAAGTCCCATAAAGCACTTGGTTGTTGATTTGCAAATAAATGGAATTGTGATTATTTCTCCAACAGTAAATATTGGCTTCATAAATACTAAATTTATGCCTTATGGTTTTGTTTCCATTCATCTCTCTGTACATGAAAACTTTCTATTTCAATCTCAAATTATAGTATAATCTTTAAATACCTTTGCAATAACACACTCAACATATGTACTACCAACTGCGCACCCTCAATTTTAAGATGTCAAATGTGAAAACTGTGTCTCTGTATCAATGACATAGGGTGTTGACAAGACTACAAGAGAAACAGAGGGGCCAAGGAACAGGGACATAGTCAAGTTTTTTCCACTGGCTTTTTTTTTTTTTTGAGAAGATTCAATTAATTGTATAAAGATATTGAAACAAAGATAAATAAATGATAAAAGAAAGATAGTTTAAAGAAAGATACTATTTTCCCTCTACCAAATTAGCAAAAACTAAGAAAATTTTAAAAAAATTTAATTTGGTGCAGAAAAAAAGGAAAAGAACATTTCCACATGCTGTAAGTATTAATTTCTATGGAAGAAAGATCTGAAGCCTGCCTTTCTTTTGTACTTGGGTACCTGCCAGAATAATTTCTTTGACCTTAATTTCTCTCTCTAATAGAAAATACAGAAAATTAGAGGTAATGAGGTGGAGAAAAACATGAACAACTGACACTGGATTCTCAGAGAGAGAACCATCTTCAGAAGGTGCTCTGAGAAATGTGTATGATGGAAGGTGCTTCCCTCATCCCAAGTCCTGGGTGTAGAGAGGTGGCCCTGCCCTGAAGGAAGGGAAACTGCTCTTTGTGAGGCAAAGGGAGGGATTTTTCTGTGCTCTGGAAGGGAGGGAGAAAGTGGCAGATAGAAGAAGGGAGGGAAGGAGGAGTAAGAGGGAGACAGCCCCCAGATGGACAACGGGTATATGGATGAAATTCCGTGGCGGTGGTGAGAACACAGCATTTTGAGAACAAGGATGATTAATGTTTGTCCTGAAGTTATTTGCTTTTCCTCTTCACATTCTCCAGGTAACCCTCACTAATGTCAGTTAAACCCACAAATGCTTATTTTTGGTGACTTTGACTAGGTTTTGAGGAAACTGAGAAAGAGTCATAGGACACGTGAGTATTGCCAGAGTGTGAACCAGGGGCAGGACAGGACAAGGGTGATCAAGACTTAAAGCTTAGTCCCCCACCCACCCACTGGCACGACACCCCTTCCCCAACCCCATCCCTGGTCAAAGCTGCAGAAATTGGTAGGTGGGCTCTCCTGTCAGCTATGGATTGGGCAGGAGTTTGATTCATTCACTTGATACATATTTACTGATCACCTGCTATGTGCCAGACATTGATTTGAGTATCAAGAAAGGAGCAATGGAGCTTCCATTCCTGTGACAGAGACAGATAATAAATAGCTCTAAAGTCCTATTTTCACAACTGCTATGCAGAAAAATAAAGCAGGATCAGAGAATAGAGATTAATGGAGTGAGTGAATGTCTTCCTGAGGAAGTGAGCATTTGGGGCATAGACAGCAAGTACACAAGAACCATCTGATTGTGTAAGAGGAAGGTCTGCAAGAAGGTGTACGGGGGTCAGGGGGCAAGGGTCGCTGGTGAAAGGCAGGTCAGAGAGAGGCAAGGGCCAGGTAGGCAAAATATAGCCATTGGGTTTTACTCTGAGCACAGCAGAGGCACGGCAAGAAAGGAATGACGGGGTCTGATTTAAAAGATCACTCTGGTGTCACACAGAGAAGGGACTTAGGTGACACAGGTGGAAACAGGAGGGCCAGAGAAGATGATAAAATGATGGATTAGGCACGGATTAAGCGGTAGGCAGAGAAGGTGGTAGGAATGTATATATTTTGAAGGAGGAACTGACAAGACTTGCAGATGGATTAGACACATGAGATAGGAAAGAAAGAAAATAATTTTAAATGACACCCAGGTTTGTTTGCTTAGATCTTTTAAAAGAATAATTTATTAGTTTAATTACAATTATAAAAACAATGCATGTTCACTAGAAAAATTAAAAATGCAGAAAAATTGGGGGCATCTGGGAGGCACAGTCGGTTGAGTGTCTGACTCTTGGTTTCAGCTCAGGTGGTGATCTCACGGTCCTGGGATCAAGCCCTGCGTCGGGCTCCCTGCTCAGCATGGAAGTCTGCTAAAGTTTCACTCTCCCTCTCTCTCTGCCCCTCCCCTGTATGTGTGCTCTCTCTCTCTAATAAATAAATAAATCTTTAAAAAAAGAAAAAAGAATGCAGAAAAATTTAAAGAGAAAAATAAATTACTCATAATCCCAGCACTTAGAAACATTTTAGTGGGGCACCTGGGTGGCTCAGATGGTTAAGCGTCTGCCTTCGGCTCAGGTCATGATCCCAGGGTCCTGGGATCGAGTCCCGCATCGGGCTCCCTGCTCCTTGGGAGCCTGCTTCTCCCTCTGCCTCTCTCTCTCTCTCTCTGTCTCTCATGAATAAATAAAAATAAAATCTTTAAAAAAAAAAGAAAGAAACATTTTAGTGTATAACATATATATACATAGTGAAAATAAATAAAGGAAACCTCATTGAAAGCGGACCAGGGGAAGTCTTGAAGGGGGAGCAATCACCCACTACCACTCAGACCCCAAACAGGGAGAAGCTTACTTTATATACCACAGCAGGAGGAAGGAAGGAAGGAAGGACTTCTTGCCAATGAGAAACGGTCACACTCAGCAGATTATAAGCACTCTTAACGCTTCTTCAGAAACAGCCGCTCCCAGATTCCTGTTTTCCTCCATAAAAGCAGGGCCCTCCCCTCTGTTCTCCCAACTTGCCTGTAGTTCCTCATGGTTTGCTTATCTGGAATATATAGTTAGAAATTCAAGATACTATTGGGTATATTATTTTAGAATACCTTTTAAAAACATTTATTTTGAAATTATTTTAGACTTATAAAAATGAAAACAGTTGCAAAAATACTAGAGTTCCCAGATAGAAGAAGGGTCCCAGCTTCTCTGAACATTCCCATTCTACATACTACAATTATCAAAACTAAGAAATTAACATTGGCACAGTGCTATTAATTAAACTACAGATTTTATTCACATTTCATCAGGTTATTTTTTTTCCACTGATGTCCTTTTTCCATTCTAGGATCCCACACTGCATTTAGGTATTTCTCTTTAATCTTCTCCAGTCTGTGAAAGTTTCTCAAGCTATCCTTGTCTTTCATGACTTAAGAACTTTGGAAGAGTACTGATGAGTTATTTTGTAGATGTTCTTCAATTTGGGGTCTGTCTGATGTTTCCCCATGATCAAAATGAGGTTGTGCATGTCTGAAAAGAATGCCACAGAAGCGAGGTATCCTCAGTACCTCATATCAAGGGGTTCAAGATATTTATACACCCTGTTACCTGTGATGTTGACCTTGATCATGTGGTGGTTTCTGCTGGCTTTACTGTCGAGTTACTGTTTTTCCCTTGTAGTTAAAAAATCTTGAGGATGATACTTGCAGACTATGTAAATCCTGCTTCTCCAAACTTTGCCCTGTAATTTTGGCCTCCATCAGTGGATCACGCCTGCCACAATAGTTACTGATGTGTTTGCCTAATGGTGATTTTCTACTTCTATTCTGATTTTCAATTTTCTATTTTCTTCTTTCCTTCTATACTTATTAATTGAAATTCTTTTTTTGTTATGTATTTATTAAAGACAGTCATTTATAGTTTATACAAAAATATTGCCCTTATATACACAAAAATTTCCTGATAATGGTAGTTAAAAATAGGTACTCCCAACCCCCCTTGTGTCCACATCCATTTTCAATCTAGATTGGCTTAATCTTGAAGTGTAATCCAGTAAGACTGAAGACCAAACACTTCAGGTCCTGGACAAGATAATAAAATACTCGTAAGCCTTCTGGATCCTTGGATTGATTGACATCAATAAGAGAACCAATTTTTGATGTTGTGAAAGAAATGTGTTCATCTCCAATGACAATTTCAAGCTTCTGCCGGCCCACTCAGTCAGGGGGAGGCCACAAGGCATCATCGTCTTTGGTAATTTCACTGTCATAAGCTTCTTTTCTGATCATGACATCATTTTTGTAATTGCTGTTGTTGGCATATCTCAATTTCCCATCAGGTCAGAACTCAAACTCCAGGAACTCATGGCCGAATTTGCCCTTATGACCCATGTAGTAATACAGATAAAAGTCACTCTCCATGGTTCATGAGGAGGGTACCAAGACCAAACTTTACCAGCAAGCCTCACCGCCGCTATTTGTGCCCACCACTCACTAATTGAAATTCTTAAGTGGGGAAGATCCATTCCTTCTCCCACATTTACTTACCTTTTGATTATTTATTTATTTCAATATAGATTCATGGATATTTATGTTATTATAGGGGCTAAAATTCAATACTATCCATATTTATTTTATTGCTCAAATTTTTCCAACTTTAGCTATTAGGAACTCCTTTAGATTGGCTCTTGTGTTCTTTAGACAAGTCCTTAGGCTTCTCTTTAAAAGTATGGAATATTTGGGGCGCCTGGGTGGCTCAGTCATTAAGTGTCTGCCTTCAGCTCAGGTCATGATCCCAGGGCCCTGGGATGGAGCCCCACATCGGGCTCCCTGTTCGGCGGGAAGCCTGCTTCTCCCTCTCCCACTCCCCCTGCTTGTGTTCCCTCTCTCGCTCTCTCTCTCTCTCTGTGTCAAATCAATAAATAAAATCTTTTTTAAAGAGTATGAAATATTTTATGTATGCAACAATAGTTAAGAATATACATTATATATATATATATATGATATAGCTAATATAAGGAAAATTTATGTACCCAAATCTAGGTTTTTAACCTTAGCAATTAAGTGAGGATATAGAAAAATGCAAGACCAGAAAGATAAGGAGAAACATCAGTAGTTTGGTTTCAGACATGTTAAGTTTGAGATGCCTGCTAGTTACCCAATGAAGGATACTGAGGACAGAGTTGGAGCACAGAGCAGTCAATAAAACCAAGACGCCCGGGCAGACATGTGGATTTCAGAAGGAGAAAAAATACATCATACACGATCCCACCACTAGAGATAAATGCTTTTAACATTTTGGAATAATTGCTTCCAATTCATGTTTTTACATGGCTAAGATACACTGTGCCTGCATTCTTTTTTTCTCACTTAATATTGTAGTATAAACATCTTCAATTTTCTAGAATATTACATATGTATATAATATATATTGTAATGTAAACATTTTCAATTTTTTAGGACATGTATATACATGACATAATATTAAAACATGTTCGCACACCATAACTTATTCTAAAAATACAAAAATTTTGCCTCTGTATGTCTTGGTTTTAGACTCGTTTTTCCCCCAGTTTTATGGAGAGATAATTGACATGCATCACTGTATAAGTTTAAGGCGTACAACAAGATGGTTTGATTTACATATATTGTGAAATGATCTCTACAATAGGCTTAGTTAACATCCACTGTCTCATACAGACACACTAACAAGAAAAGAAAAAATATTTCTCATTGTGATGAGAATTCTTAGGATCTGCTCTCTTAACTTTCCTGTATACCATATAGCAGTCTTAGCTATACTCATCACATTGTACGTTACATCCCTATACTTGTTTACCTTGTAACTGGAAGTTTATACTTTTTGACCACCTTCTTCCAATTCCTCCTTTGGTTTTAGAATTTTTTTTTCTAAAATTTCCTGGCCCCTGATGGCTCTTTTCAGCACTTAGTCTCACCTAAAACATGCTTCCTGAAGACCTTGGACTATTGCTTAAGTTCATTTTCTCTGTGTTCTTTGGAAAATGTACAATTTGTATGCTCCATCTCTATTATTTACCCTTCAGGGTCATTAGCTTGTCTTTGTTTCCTTTTTTTTTAAGTTCTTTTTTTAAATTAACTTTTCTCTTTAGCTCATCTTTTTTTTTTCTTTCAAGACTTTCTAAAACTTTATGAGCAATAATTATCAGATATAATTGGCAATACAAGGAAGATGTTCCCTTTTTTTTTCAAAGAAGATGTTTTCTAAGATATCCTTTATCTCATGAAGTAAGATTGGCTTGTAATTTTGATTCTACCACTGCACTTTCATATTCCTTTAGTATATACACTTCATCTCATTCTACCTTTTTTCTATCTAAGCCAACACCTAAGTCTATTAGCTTTGTATCAAATCCAGCCATCTTTTCTTTTCAACACTTAAGAGAAACCATATCTTTTTGTATTCACCTTTTAGACAAGTAGAAATATCTGGAAATTTTTTTTTAATTTCTTGTGGCAGATCATTTTCAAGGACTTGTATTCTTCCTCTTAATTTTTAGATAACGTTGTCTTTCTTAGGAGCGAAGTATTCTTTTTTCTAATATCAATAACATATCTTTAAAGGGGTGGGAAGTCCCCATAAAAATCCAACTTTGTTGGGGCACCTGAGTGGCTCAGTCAGTTAAGCGTCTGCCTTTGGCTCAGGTCATGATCCCAGGGTCTTGGGATCCAGCTCCCTGCTCAGCGAGGAGTCTGCTTCTCTTCCTTCCTCTGCCCCTCCACTCCTCTTGTGCGTGTGAGCGCACTCTCTTCCTCTCTCTCTCTCTCAAATAAATAATCTTAAAAAAAAACAAACTAACTTTGTTGGCAGACATAACCCGTGGATTGTTTTCAATGCCATTGACGGCTTTCTCGGGCACAGAACGATTGATCTCTGAGATGTGGGCACAGCCTCTCTCCCAATTCTGTTGATTCACAGGCTCTGGAGGGCTGGATAAAATCTTTCCCTTCCTGGAATCTGCCCAGTGGAAGAAGAGTTCATATGTTAGAGAAGCTGAAATTGCCTGTATTTCTTCTTCTATAAAACATGTGTACATATAAGATAGCTAATACTATAAACATTCATAAGCTGAAAATGTGCCTTGTTAAAAAGTATAATTAAAGGCCATATTTTCTGTTCACAGTTCAATACATGTAGTTATTAATAAATTTTAAACAAATATCTCACCTTTCTTTTATGATGTCTTCTGAGATATTTTCTACAAGAGTGTAAATTCTTAAGTACTATTCAATTGTAAGGTACAATTAGTACTGTTGTTATTATCATATTACAAAATTTTAAGATGAATAAAGAGAAAATTTACATGGCAAATTAGTGATGAAATTTGAATAAAATTGGAAGGTAGACTCCATGCTGCTTCTAATATTAGAGTAACAACCACAAATGAATCAACATGAGCCCTGACGTGTTGCATCCTTGTTATGCAAAAAATATGATGTGTTCTTTTATCCTATTTACCCTTAACTGGGGGTGCCCCCTTCCCCCTCCCCAGTTCCTTAGCAAAGGAGAATTTGAAATTGATATCAAAACCCAACTTTATATGTATGGTATAATTTGTAGTATGTAATTACACTAATAAACTGTATTAAGGTAGTTTCACTCATTCTCAGGTAAGCATTTTTCTGGCTCCTTTTTATGTCTTCTTTTGAAGAACCTCTCCAGGTCTTGTTACAAAGAGACATCGAAGTTGAGAGAAGGCTTCCTAACTTTTCCAGTCAGTATCCTGGTGTCCACACACAGATTTCTAAGGCAGCTAAAAACTGAAGCTGCCCATTTAAAAACCTCAGAAGACTATGGTTTTTAAAAAGCAACACCAATTCCTAAGGAGCATTCGACAATATAACCATGCTGCTTACAAAGAGATACAATGAAAGAAAAATCAGGCATCTATCCTGATGGGGAAAAAAAGGTACATAACCTTGATGTATGAAGGATAGCTTTTTCTTTTAAAAATCTTAAAGTTTTGTCCTGTGGAACATAAATCATAAATTTTACAAATCAAACAGCAACAACCAATAATGGCAACGATAAAATTTAAAATCATTCATCTGGAAAAGCAGACCAGAAGATAAAATGACACCCTAGGAAGGCAATCGCTTTTATCTAAGAGCTCTGACAGATGAGAAACAAGATCAAATCAATAAGATACAGAAGAGTAGAAATGGCACATACTGTTTAATTAAGCACCTAGCAGACAGCTCTTGATTCTCTGTGCAAATTAAGGAGAAATGAGCCATTCCACTGTTGGTAATAAATAAATTATTTAAGGATTCCTGAAGATCTGTTGTCCCAAGTGCCTCCGCCTCTGTACCAACTCTATTCCGAAATGTTTTCAATGGTGATGCGTCTGCTTAAAGTACTTAAGACTTCTATTTAAATGCGACTACATTAGAAAAAAGTGTTTAAAAATCGTATAACTCTTTTCCTCCTTCCCAGTTGTTTCCTAGAAGGGGTAACACATTAAAAATTTATCATCCTTTAATCTCTCAGTTTGTCAATTTTGTTAGTCAGTCATTTATCAAGGACCTAAAGGAATAGATCACTAAAGAGAAATTTTTTATATATAAAAAAATTCTTACCAAATTAATGCATGATGCAATTTACAAAAATTAACCAAAAGGCTTATACTGAGGAGACCAGCTAAATTTTGATGGAGTTCTTTGAGGAAGAGTCTGGAGTACCCAGAAGACAGCCTGAGTGCCCTATAGCAGGTAAGGAGACACTAAAAAATAGGAGAGAAGACATGTTTAGGTCAAATTTTACCTACTTAACTATTTTGCCTGGACCTAGCTCTAAGAGAGAGAGAAACAAGGAAAGTTAACTTGTTGTTATTTCATCTGTTTGGTTCAGTTTTCCCTAATTAGACCTGTAAAGTGTTTTTTTACCTCTTCTCTTAGGAGGCAAGAGAGGGCACAGAAAAATGCACATGGTTACCCACTGGAAGCAGGTGGTGCTTTGATTCTTACACTAGGCTGGTGTCAGCAGGGCCCAGGGGCAGCAGAGTTTTCACCCCTACCTGGCCTTGATGTAATGGAATGAGGTAGCACAAGGTGGGACTAATTGGCTCTCTACTCTCCTCATTTCCAGAACCAGCCAGACCCAGTGGGGAGCCAAGCCTCCACTGTCAATCTACATCAACCAAGATGGAAAGAAAAGAGGGTATTCAGTGTTCTGCTTCTTTCCAGAAAGAAGTGGAACATTTTTCAAGTGTTGAAAGACAAGAACCCTGCATTCTATACCTACTAAAAATATCCTTCAGTAATAAAAGGGAGATCAATACATTTACAGATAAAGGATAACTAAGAGAATGTATTATCAGCAGACTTACCCTTAAAAAATTGCTAAAGGAATTTTATCTAAACAGAAAGTAAATAACAGAAGGAGACTGGGGCTTCAGGGCACCTGGGTGGCTCAGTAGGCTAAGCATCCGGCTCTTGATTTCCACTTGGGTCATAATGTCAGGGTTGTGAGATAGAGCCCCACATCAGGCTCCTTACTCAGCAGGGAGTCTGCTTGGGATTCTCTCTCTCTTTCCCTCTTCCTCTGCCCCTCCCCCTACTTCCTCTTTCTCTAAAATAAATAAATAGATCTTTTTTAAAAAAAAAAGAAACATGTCCCCACTAATTGCTGTCTGTAAGAAACTTCTTTAAATCCATCAAGATAGGTTATTTGCAAGTAAGAGAATGGAAAAAGAGATATTGTACAAATATTAACAATAAAAAAAGATCGGGGGTGGCTATATTAATACCAGCTAAAGTGGATTTCAGAGTAAAGGAAATTAGTGAGGACAAAGAGGAACATTACATAATGATAAGAGGATAAATCCACCATGAAGACTTAGCTACCCTCAGTATGTATGCACCAACAACACAGTTTCAAAATACATGAAGCAAAAACAGAGCTGAAAGAAAAACACATATGGGATATGAATGGTTGTTACTTAAATATTTATCATTAATTGAAAATACTATAGTAATGGTAAATTGTACTATCTTATGTGTCTGTGGAAAGTTTAATAAGATTTCTGCTTCCTCATCTGCAGAACTAGACTGTGATTATGATTTGGATTAGACAAGCAATGGCATATGCCTAACCCCAAGTACTGCCCAACATTATTCTATAACCATATCAGATATTGTGTGTTTATACCTTTCCCATATTTGCCAAGTATTTATGGAGAACCTACTGTGTGTTGATGGTGATGCAGTGATGCCTAAGTAAATGGAATGAGTGCTATGAGAGCATATAGCAAGAGGAACAGAAGAAAGAGGTATAGAGGATCCTATAGATTACCATAAAATAATGAGAAATCCCTGAGGACCAGAAGGCTTTAAGAACCAGATGGGTGAAAGAAATGTCCACCCAGGATAGACAGATACTACTGTGGATGAAGAAAACAGTTTGAGGGTGAGCCTTTGAGTTCTTTTCTTTCCTGAACCCCATGTGGCTTAGAACGGGTCCTGTTCCATTCCTCCTGTGAGAGAGCTAGCACCAGCAGCCCATCCCTCAGCGCTGGTGTTGAAGGGAAGTAACACCAGGTCAATCTGATTCTGCAGAGCGGCCAGCATTCCCATCTCCTCCTCTTGTGGATCCCTGGAGCGAGCAGACTAAATCAAAGAAAATTATCCCTTCATAATGTGCTTTCTCAATGGGGTTTAAGAGAAAGATGATGAAAGACATGGTCACTGAATAAGATCATATCTAATATGAGTGCTGGGTACCTGAAGCTTTCTCCAGGAGCACATCCATTTCTTCCTCCCTAACCTCAACAGGAGAGATACAGACTAAGGCTTGGACTAGACTAGCAATGACATATGCTGAGACACATCACTTGAATGATGAACAGATGCCACCAGAGGAACCTGAGCTCAGGGGAGAAAATAATTAGACAATGGAGGGCAACAGCCAATTGAAAAGAAAAACAGCACACTGAGCAAACTCTTCCACACCAAATAGAAATAATAGAACAGGAAGATCAAGATTTTAAACTAAATATAACTTTCCCCTCGAAAAGATAAGGAAAGTTAAAAAAAAGTAATAACAAGAAGTCATAAAGATGAACATGAAAAGAGTGCATATGGAAAATGTAGCAGGTGAAACAAGCAAGACAATAGGTGGGCTGAATAGCATTATGATTGCAACTGGGGAGCCGAATGAGAAGGGTGAAGAACTGGCCTTAGAACGCAGCAGGGATGGAGAAAAGATAGAATATTTTTAAGTTAAGAGATACAGAGGATATAAGTAGAAGTACTAATGGCCAAATTCAAGGAGTCCCTAAAGGGAGAGAAGAGAAAGAAACACACACAAACACAAACAAAACAACAACAACAACAACAAAAACAAAGGAAAGGAAATAAACAAGGGTAAACCTCTCAGAAATAAAGATGAAGAATCTCAAATTGGAAAGGCCCATAGAAGCCTGAAAAGGACAGAAGCACACATTACTGGATTCATTATGATGAAATTTGATAACCTCCCTTTGAAGTGAAATTTGGTAACATTTAAAGAGTATATCACTTCTGAAAAAACAAAAATCAGATTGACACCTGACTTCTCAACAGCAACACTGAATACAGGAGGATAATGAACTAATATTTTTAAAACACTGATAAGAGAGAACTTTGAACCTAGAATCAATATCCAGTCTATCGTTTAAATGCAAGAATTTGTTTAAAGAGAAACATGCTTGACCTCATTCATATGTATTAGTCTATTCCTACTTAATCTGGAGTCTTAAAAATTTAAGGATATATTTATAAATTATCTCAAATTACATTTGAGATGATAATTTTATTTTTGCACTTTAGATACTGATGAGTAGCTGTTTAATTGCTTCCACAGCTGGATGTGGCCTACTGAGCCACCCAGGTGCCCTGAAGCCCCAGTCTCCTTCCGTTATTTACTTTCTGTTTAGATAAAATTCCTCACTTGTGCTGCCTGTGGTATTACCAATTGTGGGAACTAGCTCAGATACACTTTGATCATTTAGCTTCCAAATGTCATTCTCTGAGAATAGAGAATCAGTAAATAGTGCAATGTAAGGGGAAAAGAATAAGCTTAAAATCTGTAATCTCAGTAAGATAGTCATTCTATCTTGTTATGTATACTATTGAATCTGATTCCCTTGGACCTTCTATAAAATTAATCTTAAGTGTACAAATAAATAAATGCAAGGATAAATATCAGGCACATAAATTTTCAAAAGTTGCCATATAAAGATCCTTTTTAAAAAACACTTTTTGAAGGAGAATTTCAATAAGAGAAATAAATCTAGAAAGATGCTAGAAAAGATACGCAAATTTAGAGGACTCAGGTAACCTAGAAAATCTATTGTCTAAAAAGGCAAGGATGAAAACACATTTTTTGTAAAAAGGAAACAAACAAAAAAGGAAAAAGGACATCCATTACAATCCAGAAATTATGTTCTAGATGATAACATCTGGGAGAGGGGTTGATAGACACACCAGAAGAGATGACAGTGTGTTAAAGCACTCATTCTACTTGGGGAAAGAGGTTAGATTGATTAACTGACACATTTAAGAAATTAATTTTTTAAATATGCGTAAGTATAAATCTTAAGTAGTTAGGCACAAATATTGGCATGACAAAAATAGAATGTATAATTCTCAAACTGAAAGAATGAAAGTTGATCTAGCCAATGGAAGATTTTAGGAAAGGAGAAAACAACAAAGTACAGTAAGTTTAAGTTATGAAGTAAGGTCATAGAAATAAACCCTAATAGAATAATAATTAAAATTAACACAAATGTGTTAAACTCACTTAGAAACCACAGAGAATCTCAGATGGATTTCAAATAAGACCCAGGGGGTGCCTGGGTGACTCAGTCGATTAAGCATCTGCCTTCGGCTCAGGTCATGATCTCAAGATCTAGTCCCATGTCATGCTCTCTCCTCAGCAGGGAGCCTGCTTTTCCTTCTCCCTCTGCCTACTTGTGATCTCTCTCTCTCTGTCAAATAAATAAATAAAATATTTTAAAAATCAATCAATCAATAAATCAATAAATAAGACCCAGGAATGCACTGTCTATAAGAGATGCTCTCTTATAAAAAGAATGTACAGAAGTTGAAAATCAGAGGACGTGAAAAGATATACCAGTGATGAAAGGTAGCAACCTTAGTATGTGACAACATAATTCAAGACAAGTATAAATTATCAAGATCAAAAAAGCAATATTATATTAGTGAAAGAAACAATATATTGTAGAAAGTGAGGAAATCGAGATAAGAAGCGAGATAAGTGGGGGAGTGTGGCTATAGAAGGAAGGGCAGTGTTGGGCGGTAGCTGGGGGGAGAAATCGAAATATTATATATTAGCGTATCATAGTAGAAGCTTCTTGAGAAGGTGACAGGGACAAACATCGGAGGAGAGGTAACATTTGCACAGTAAAAGAAAAGAAAGAGGGAAAGACAGGGTGCACGGAGGTGAGCCTCCAGATTTGGTAGTGGAAGAGGGAGGTCTTCTGTTGTGCTGAGTCTGGGCCGGCCCTCACTTGCCTTTCAGCCCAGCACTTAGTTTGCAGACAGATGAAACTGAGGTGTCATCCCCCATACATCTGAGATGTGCAAAGATGAGCTCCAAGAGCCTCAATCATTCCTACACTGAACAACAGTGGAAAGAAAGAAAAAAGAGTTTTACATTCCACAACAAAAATGTTTACCGCATCTCAATAAACTCACAAAGCTTGCTTTTTTTTTTTTTTTATCTCTTATTTGTGTGTGTGTGTGTGTATATATTTCCCCATAAGTCTGGTCTCTCTGATACATTTAAAAATAGAAAAATAGAGTGTATAAAACGCAGGCTAAATCAAGAAGTACAAAAAATATAACTCAGATTTCCAATCCAGTTTTCAAATCCCAGAGATCCTGCCAAGCTTTGAAAGCTTGGATATACTTGTGAACTAAGCCTTTGAAACTTCTAATGTTTGCCGTCTCTGACGGAAATGTCTGCCTCAGGAATGTGCCTTTATTACACTGAGAATGAAAACCATCCGTTACAGTAAGTGGCCTGATGTCTTCATGAGGAACTTTAAAATGCATGAAGGAAATCTTGCCCAGTGAACCACAGTAATGGTGTGTCCAGCGCCCATGCACAAAAAAAAGGGCTAGAGACACAGAGACTCGGTCCGGTTTCCTTAACCTAAGAAAATAATGGAGGGTTTTTTTTTTTTTTTTTTTCCTGGAAACAAAAAGTCCGTGCAACATGTTATGCCTGGAGGAGAGAACAAAGGTTGCTATTTTTCCTTAATGACAGCACTGGGTTCTGAAATTGAGCACAGCAGGTAGGAAGAGCGTGTATAGATTTCAAAAGCTATCTAAATGTTACACAGGCACTTCCCTTAAGAATGAGCAGCACCAAACATCTTAACAGTTTTCTTTATTTTCAACCCAAAACAAGACATTCTGAGAAAAAGAACCTCTCTTCTTGCCTCTCTCTGCCTTGATTTACTGTTAGGAAGGAGAGCTTTGGATATGATGGAAGTTGGGGGCTGGGAAAGGCAAAGCTGTCTGTTCTGGGGACATCCCAACTTCAATTAATTCCCAGCCTCAGGGGATGCCTCTCTCTGCTCCTCTCTTTGTTTCTGTAATTGTCATTATTGTTTGCTAAATGTATCCCTATGTGCTCTTTACTGCAATACACTATTTCAGGATCATAATGGATTCCTCTACTCTGGGACATTTCACAAATAAATCATGGAGATTGAGAAGTTCTGTCTCCCAAGCCTGATGCTCTTAAATGCATTTATAAGAGACCCTAAGAAAGGAGATTTTTTAAAAAGCATCGATCAAGCATCTAGAGTATGTCAAAAAACAGGCAAACAGGTAATACTTTTAAAAGATGTTTGTGGCAAGGTAGTTTGATCAGTATGAATTAAAGATTAACCGGAAAAGAAGACAATTGAATTTGTAAAAGTAGGTTCAGAATAATTCATGGAAGACATGAAAGTCCCAATCACTGCTGGATATAAGAAACCAGACGCTGGACCCCAGCAGTGTATCGAAAGATTGTATTGATAGCTGATGAAAAACTAAAGATGAATATTCATGCTATGTCATGATCGGAAATGTAAATGTGGTTCTAAGAGGCGTAATTCCAGACCCAGACGTTAGATGTTTAAGAAAAGATTCTTTCCTTATTTATGGCTAGATCCACAGACAGATGATGAGTTTTGCAGAAGGGACGACGCTTGTCAAGCCCTTCACCAAAAGGCATGGCCGAGAGGACATGGATGGTAGAGGAAAGAGATATTCTGTGCTTCAGCTAATAGGACAAATCAAGCTGTTGAGGAAATACACCAATGAGGTGTCCAAGTTAGGATGGATTAATTTTGCCACAATCAGATGAAATTACATCCTGACAAGTTCTGTTCAGATAAGGGTGGGGTGAATAACAATGAAAATATAAGGACAGAAAAGCAGGTGGATGATGCAGGTACCAACAAGATTACAAAGGTGAAGGAAATAAAATGACTGGTGATTTCTATCGCAGCCGACCAAGCACATTTGTGAGAAGGTCTAGCGCTCTTCAAGCCAGCTTCATTCCTCTCCCCCACTCCCAAAAAGAGTAGGAGAGAGGTCTGAATGCAGGGGAAGTTCTCCCAACCCTTGTCAATTTTGTGACCTTTGTGTGCACAGAAATACTTACTTTTCTCTGCATTGCAATGAGAAACTCTAGTCATGTTGAGTTCATAATCTGAAGTCTACCTCCTCAGAATTGTGGAGATCATTATTCTGAGCTGGCTGTGGGCATGAATTACACCTGTAAACCAACTTGGGGAGAGTAGGAGGGAGGTGTTTGAAACAGTGCACAGTGGCAAAGCAATATACAGGATGAGGGGTATCTGATCTCCAGTATAACTCCTTAGCATAATAAAAGGCCTCTTTTATGTTACTCTATTTTCTTCTTTGTCTGTGAGCTTTCTCGGATGAGGCGGACAGATGGTATATTGGGAGACAGGCTGAAATGAATGGGGAAAAAAAGTGGGTGGTACTTCAGTAGAAGGTGAAAAAGATGAGAGACTAAAGTGGACCAGATTCCTAGTCTCCTAGATATCATATCGGCAGCATCTGTTTGTTTTAAAATCAATTTCCTTCTTATTTCTTCCTCAATAAGACTTTGTTGACTGCTTTCACTTTCGTGTTTAAGTGAAAAAAATAGCATGTGGGCTACCTAGTGCCTTACCTTAATGAAGAAATATTGCCTTTAATATTTCCTCTGTGTTAACTGACTGGCTTAGCTCTTGATACGATGAAAACAGATTATCTGAAGAACCATTCCGCTAAAAGCAGATACCATTGGACTGTGTCCATTCTAATGATTCAGCAGCTCAGTTTGCCTCCAGCAGAGGTTAGAACACTCAAAACAAAAAGAAAAATGATAGTGGGGGCGGGAAGACAATTGTAGCTCCTGCCCAATGGTTGAAATTCCCTATAACACGATCACAGGAGAAACTGCTCGGGTTATGACAGTAATATCAAGATTTAGCTTAAGATTGAAAAATTACAATAATTTCTCTTCTTCTGTCCCATTACTCCAAGCCAGGAAGCCAGCAAGGTGAACACTATCATCTGTAAAGCAGATGTAACTTTTGGAAGGAGAGAAAAGCTATAGAGATGAGTCGAGGACAAAGGGGCAGGTACCATGGCAAGGAGAGGCCTGCCAGTTCAACAGGGAGAGCATCTCTTACTTCTTTCACCGGAGATGCCTCACAAGCTGGCCTTTGGTATCCTATTTGAACACAGTGCAATTACTGGGCTTGGGACCCCCAAAATGACTCAGAGTACTGTCTTCCCAATACCACCCATCAACTGTACAATGTCAGAATAGAAATCTCTCTAGCAACTGGTCTTGTCCAGAACTCAAGTATTTTTCTGTGATTAGTTCACCATCTGTATTAGTTTCCCACACCTGCTATAACAAAGTACCACACACTGGAGGGCTTACATAACAGAAATTTATTGTCTCGGTTCTGGTGGTTAGAAGTCTAAGACCAAGATATTGGCAGGGTTTGTCCTTCTAAGGGCTGTGAGGGAGAATTTGTTCCATGCCTCTCCTCTAGCTTTCTGGCATTCTTTGGTGTTTCCTGACTTATAGATGCATCACTACAGTCTCTGCCTGCTTTTCTGCATTGTGGTCTCCCTGTGTGCCTGCCTCTGGGTTCCGATTTCCTCTTTTTCATAAGGACACCGGTCATATTGAATTAGGGTCCACAGTATTGAGCTCATTTTAACATGATTAACTTTGTAAAGACTCTACTTCCAAGTAAGGTTACATTCTGAGGTACTGGGGGTTGGGACTCCAAGTGTCCCTCTTTTAGAGGATACAATTCATGACACCACCTAAGTTAGTTGGTGATAATTCAGCTGGCTTTTCAACTCACTTATTTTTTTTTTTTAGGCTCCATGCCCAATGTGGGGCTTGAACTCACAGCCCTGAGATCAAGAGTCACATGCTCTACGGACTGAGCCAGCCAGGCGCCCCTCAGCCCACTTATTCTTAAATGAGAATAACCACCTGCCCTCAGTACAAGAGTACCCACCAAGACTTCTGATATGAAGTTGCTCTCTCAAATGACTGGTTCCAAATCCTTCCAGGAAAGAGGTCTTCTGGACCTAAGGAGCAGAAGTGACAATCACAGCATATTTAATCCCATATCTCCTTTTGAGGTGGGTACCAGGGCCCCAAGGTCTCTTTCAGTGACTTGCATTTGCTGAGGATATTACAGTCTACATCAGGAGGGGGTGATGGCCCCCAAAAGTGTGTAGAATCAGCCATAGGTGACCCACCTACCCCCCCAATAATGCCACCTCCACTATTATGGTTGTTCACTGCCCTTTCTCTTGAGGTTGGAGAGGACCTCAGTGTGGAGGGAATTGGCCCCAACGGTATCAGCCTTTGGAGATATTAATAGATAATCCCCTTCCTTCAGCAGGCTATCCCCTCTACTGAGAAGACTGGGAAAACTTCCCAGGGTTGGGGCTGGGATAGTTGAAGACACATTTAATGTCTCTCCTCCCCCTGATATTACAGAGGTAATGCAATTTACATCATAAGACTCTTGAAAGCACACGCATCACAAGCAACCTGATAAGCTGCATCTGGGGGCTTGGACTTACAAGGAAGGGAGATGACATCACAGAGTGTCGAAGATGATTGCACGACAGCACCATGAAGAAGTCGTATGACAGCCCAGAGTCACTATTTAGGCATCAGATTAGTCATCCCTTCATTATCGCACAAAACCCTCCTCCTATACTTGGGCCTTGTTCAGAAACCAGAATGCTGATGAATTTGTGATAAGCGTGAAGATCTTTGGCTTCCACATGAGTGCCTCCCCTGGGTAGCACATTCTCATATGTGCTTCAAGGTCACTAACTGCAGTTTCTGCTTTAGCTTTTTACCCCCCAGTGCTCAGCCACACAAACACTGAAAATACCACTGCAAAGACTTTGCATAGAACAACTCAGGAATTTAGGAAAAAGGAAATCCCCGTGGAAACCTCAGACTACTGAAGGGATTATTTGTGGGGTCACAAATCATGATTTGGTTGATGGCTCACCTTTGATAGTAATGTGTAATCAGAGTTCACCCAAACCAGTGGCAGTGAGGATGCTCGGCAGGCACGGAGAGGGGCCAGCGCTGGGGTTTTGGAAACCATAGCAATAAAAGTCCAACGGTCTCCTTTATGATTGTGGGAAGGAGACATTTTTTTGAGAAAAATGGCAGTTTTCCACATCTATTATTCTTTTCATGCATCAAATGGCTATACCATGTGGGTTTTTGAAAAATAGAGAGGGGGGCACCTGGGTGGCTCAGATGGTTAAGCGTCTGCCTTCGGCTTGGGTCATGATCCCGGGGTCTTGGGATCGAGCCCCGCGTCGGGCTCCTGGTTCGGCGGGGAGCCTGCTTCTCCCTCTCCCTCTGCCTCTCTCCCTGCTCGTGCTCTCTCTCTCTCTCTAAAAAACAAAAAACAAAAACAAAAACAAACAAAAAAAACACACAAAAAAATAAAAAATAGAGAGGTAGTGAAAAATAATATTACCGAGAGAAGAAAGCGTATTTCAGCTTCAGCTTTTTAAACCTGTACTGCAACACATACATTTTGTTTTTATTATAAACAGAGGCCATTATTTCTGACAAGAGGAAAAGAATGCTTCCTGTTTGTGATGAGACTAAAAGCAAATAAGAAGGGCTGAGTTGTCTTGTCATTTGATGAAAATTGGTTGCTTCTCTTGATTGACAGAAAGAACTTTTCCTACAATTTATTAGAAAGTAACTTGAAATAGGTAAACTATATAAGCCAGGTTCTTTTTTTTTTTTTTCTTCAATTTTATTTATCTGAGAGAGAACATGAGCAGGGGGGAGGGGCAGAGGGAGCGGGAGAAGCAGACTCCCCACTGAGCAAAGAGCCTGATGCAACTGGAGGGGGGGCTCGATCTCAGAACTGAGATCTTGACTTGAGCAGACGCTTAACTTAACCAACGGAGCCACCCAGGCGCCCCTATACACCGGGTTCTTGAGTTCAGTAGCAGAAAGTTGAAAGTTGAGTTTGTACACTACTCTTTGCCATCTATTTTCATGGTACTTAGAACAGATACAGCAGGTAAAAAACAAAACAAAACAAAACAAACCACAAACCTCTGTCTCACTGATAAATGAAGCAGAGTAAGTATTCCAAGGAAATAAAAGATAAAAGACCATGCTAGGGAGAGTACAGAAGAGATGCTCTGGAACCAGGGGTTTTAAGCATATTCATTCTGCTACTTCCCTAAGGCTGCTGAAAACTTACTATTGTTCACGTCACCCCTGAACACAGAGGCTGAACACAGTTACTGAAATTTCCTGCTTTGGGAAACAGGGAGCTATAGTAGCCTTATTGTTTGTTCCTGTCACGGGAGAGAAGCCGTGATAACAGGGAGGTCTTTGTGGTGAAGAGAAAAAGGAAAAGCCCCACACCTGAGAAGGAGCTCCTCCCACTGCTTGTTCCTGCAAGAGGAAGATTGGCCAGAAATGGACCTTGTCTCAGGAAAGTCCTGGAAATCCAGAGTGGTGACTGAAAATCAGAAACCCTGAGAGCGAGGTCAAGCTTAATATTACCAGTTGTGTGGCCTCGGAGAAGTCACAGCTGGTTCTGGGTCATCTCCTTCTCTATAGTATGAGCCCAAATCACTTGAAGTATTGGTGAGATCAGGATGGTGAAGATTTGCAAGGATACACATATGCACAAATAACAATATGGACCGGAGCAGACCCTTTCCTCGTTCACAGGGCTGGTGCCTTTACCCTGCAGTCATCTGGCCTGCAGTGCACTGTTCAAGCTCCATTAAGTTTCATGTGTCTTCTCCCTCTGCTGGAAGGCCAAATCTTACTGCCGACCAGTCCCCGGAGACCAGAATGTGCAGCATTTACACATGAAGAAGAAACTAAAGTTAGAGAAATGGCTAGCCTACTTCCAAAATCCAGACACTAAGCAAGCTTGCTACACGAGGCTGGATGCAAAAGGTCGAAGAAATAGGATTCCTCTTGTGCAAGGGTCTTTTAAAACCCAGATATCCTGAACACCAGTATGCGTGGCCCAGACAGCATGGAATTTGGAGATGGGGGAGGCAGGCGAGGGAGGGGGCAGATTTCCTTCCACCTTTATCCACCTGCCTACTTAAAGGACTGTGGTAGTATCAGAGCAAACAGTAAAGGGAAATCCCTTTGTAAACTGTAAAGCACTATAGAAACACCACGGATTACTATTGCCACTGTCTGGTGCGGGGAGTGGGGGATGGGGGGGTGGAAGGCATGAGATTTTGTTTATGAACTACCTCTGCTAACCACAGCAGGAACATACCTTGAAATGCCTTTGTGCCTCCCACTTTTGGGAATGCCAATCTAATGTTGGGGAGGGAGACATTTCCTTCCCCCCACTCCTCCCTGCCCAAGTTCTTCTAGCTCCTTTAGGAATTAAATTGATATGAGACAGATTAACGGGAGAAATAAGCCGAAGTTTTAGTATGTTTGCACCGAGGCCCAATAATGAAATTAAGACCTAAAGAAATGACCCAGGCAGGTAGTTTCTATACTTTTTAGACAAAGAGACAATGAATTTGTGGAGAATTGACAGGATAAAGAAAACAGATCTTTGGAAGCTTTAATTGTAAGGAATTCTAAGCAGAATTTGGGCTGAGGTAGTAGATCAGAAAAAAGTGCCAAGATTTGTTTCTACAGCTTTCTTGGCTCTCAAGTTTGTATCTCTGGTGATGAGGATGTCGTTTTATTTCTTGGCACAAGAGGGTACTTTTCATAGAGGAGATTATTCTCTGCTTTCAGGGGCACAGAGGAGGGTCTGAGTGTCCTTGCACTGGCTGTTTCTTAAGTAACTTTTATTTAAAATAATCAATTTGCCCGAATGGCCCATTTTGGGGGCCCCTACCCTTGGCCCCTACACTAGTCTTAGTAACGAGCCTCTAGAAAATGTTGGGTTTTCAATCTGACCGAACAACTAGAAGTAGGAGGTGATTACTTGAAAGCCCAGCTCCACACAGTGGCATAAATATGGGTATGAACTATGACATGTAAAATTAGAGTTCTGGGCCCAGGGACCTGCCTCTGGGTCTTGCCTGCTTGCACTCTAAGGGAAGCTGATGGGACACACTGATAGAGAAACACAGTCTGCAGAGAAGTGTAAGTTACTTGTTCCTTGAGTCCTTTACTCTGAGGAGCAATTCTAATTGACCATTCAAATTTAACATTTGAATACTAAATACCTTCTCTCATCCCCTGGGCTTTCTCTTTCCTTTGTTATCAAAAAGACTTCAGGAATTAACACCAATGTAAATGTTGAACAACACAGAAGTGGGTAAGTGTGCTATGTCACATCCGTACAATGGGCCACCATGTAGCTAGATGTGAGACAACTGTGATGGAAGAGGCTGAATGAGAAGAACATCTTACAGCACAGCGGCTAGGCTTCAATTTCCTTTTAGTAAGACAAACAAAACCTATAGCTGTCTGGGGCACCTCAGTGGCTCAGTCTGTTGAGTGTGTGACTCTTGATTTCGGCTCAGGTCATGATCTCAGGGTCGTGAGATCGAACACTGTGCTGGGCGTGGAGCCTGCTTAAGATTCACTCTCTCCTCCACCCCAGCTTGAGTGCTCTTGCTCTCTTTCTCTCTCGATCTCTCCCAATAACAAAACAAAACAAAAAACCCACAGCTGTCTGCAAAATAAGCTAAGAGTATCTACATACACACAAATATTAACAGTAGTTACTTAAAGATACAAACTATTTTCTTCTTTTCACTTTTCACCATATTCCGTATTTTCAACAAAGAATATATGGAATCACTTTATTATCAAAAAGAAATATTACCTTACAAATAATAAATAATAATAATAAAAGGACTTATAAATCTTTGGTTTTACTTATTAAAGCTTAACTTCAACTCTAAAGTGAATCTTGGAAAATGTGACACCTCAAATCATCATGTTTTTCACATCAACTTATATTGACATGAAAAACATATGGTCAGTACACACAAAGGGGGTTTAGAGTATGCCACCCCAAAATGTGCCACTCTGGCATAAGGATAATTTTGAGCTGAAGGCAATTGAGAAAAAGCAGGTACAGGCTGAGCTCTCTGTCCCCGCTCCCCATCTGCCTGAAAGCAGAACATAAATTCCCCTTTTGAAGGTAGCCCCCCACAACTTCCCATACCAGGAAGGGGATATCAACCTTATCACCAGAGATGAGATACACTGAGAAAGAATCTACACAAACCTTACTGACTCGCTCTTTTCTTCCATTAGTCTCCCATATATTTACCTTCCCACAATTTGCCACCCTTGAAGTTCAACGAAAGGTAGACTTTCTTTGAAGTACAAAGAAAGGTACTCCAAGAAAGGTAGACTATTCCTGTGGTTTCCAAACAACCTGTGTATAACTTAGTAAATTCTTAAACCCTCCTCAAATTATTGTAATTTAAGGGCATTTAATTAATTGAAGGAAATTAAATTGAATTAATTTCCCATTAGAAAATGATACTGCCCTATTCACACTGCCCAGTCCCACTCCATTTACCTACCACAGAGTAGATTATAGATATCAACTAAATAAACAACCTTCTAGACCATTTCTCCTTTATTTACTCATTTATATATGGGTGTGCATACATGTAGTATATATGTATGCATGTGTTTTTTTAGTAAGTTGTCATCATATAATGCATATTGTTCTGTTCCTTACCTTTTCAGTCCCAATCTGTTAGGTTATATTTCCATATCAATGCACACTGATTTACAGAATAGTATTTCCTAATATGAATGACCATAATTCATTAAATCTCTTTTCAATAAATATGTATCTTCTTTACAATTTTTACTGAATAAAAACAATGTCACAAAGTAATCCTTATACATACACATTTATGCATACGTGAAAGTATTTTTTTTTTTTTAAGATTTTATTTATTTGAGAGAGAGAGCACATGAGAGGGGGGAGGGTCAGAGGGAGAAGCAGACTCCCTGCCGAGCAGGGAGCCCAATGCGGGACTCGATCCTGGGGCTCCAGGATCATGACCTGAGCCGAAGGCAGTCGCTTAACCAACTGAGCCACCCAGGTGCCCCGTGGAAGTATTTCTTTAGGAGGGATTCCTAGAAATGGATTTCTTAGGTCAAAAGCCATTGCTTTTAAATTTTTATTGAAACTGCCAAATTATCTTCCAAGAGGTTGTCACCAGTTTTCACTCCCACAAACTGAGGAAGAAAGGGCCAATTTCTTCATACTTGCTTAAATCAGTATTATCCATCTTTTTCAATTTGAGCAGTCTCATGGGTGAAAAATATCTCATTGTTTTAATGTCCATTTTCCTGATTACTATTGTGGTTGAGCATCTTTTCATATGTATATTGCCATTTGGGTTTTTTCTTCTGGGAATTCCCTCTTGAGATGTTTTGTGCATTTTTCCCTATTGGTTTTTGTCTTTCCTTTTTATATAAAGGAGCTTTTCATATGTTCTGTATGTTAGTCTTTCGCCTATTATATACATTGAAAATATTTTCTCCCAGTATGTCACTTATCTCTTAATGTTATCTATTTCCTAGCTTACAGAAATTACTAATTTTGTTAAGTCTAATCAGTATTTTTTAGGTTTTTAATCCATGAATATAAGAAAAAATATATATATTTAAAGAGGTGAATTAAAGTCTCCTTACTCTGCATATTTATTTTTTTTAATTAGCATAATGTCGAATCAACTCATTTCCTTTGTATACAGTCCAATGAATTTTAACATATGTATAGATTTGTGTAACCACCACCACATAGAGAATAAAGAATAGCTCCATAACCCCAAAATATCCCTGTGCTATCCCATTTTAGTCATACTTTCCCCTTACCCCAGCCCCCTGGCAACTTCTGACCTGTTCTTTATCACTGTGGTTTTATCTTTTCCAGAATGTCATATAAACAGACTCAAACAGTATATAACCTTTTGAGACTGCTTATTTCACTGAGCATAATGCTTTTGAAATTCATTTCAGGCACTGAATGTATCAACAGTTCTTTCTTTTTCATTACGGGGTAGTATTCCACTGTATGGATGTAGCCACAGTTTACCTATTTATCCACTGAAGATCATTTAGGTTGTTTCCAGTTTTTGGTGGTTTTGAATAGAAGTACCATAAATACTCATATTTTTATATGTGCAATGTTTTGTGTGAATATAAACAGAAGTTTTAAGTTTTATATGAAAATTTAAGTTTGCTATCAATTTATTCTATTATGGACTGTGTTTTTGTTTTCATATCTAAGAATACTTTGCTTAACCCTGCCCACAAAGATTTTCCCCTATGTTTTCTTCTAAAAGGTTTATAATTTTACATTTACATTTCTTTTTTTTAAAACTTATTTATTTATTTTTAGTTATCTACACTCAACATGGGGCTCGAACTCACAACCCTGCTATCAGGGGTCACACACTCTCCTGAGCCAGCCAGGTACCCCCACTTACATTTAAATCTATGAATCATTTTCATTTCAGTTAACTTTGCTATAAGTTGTGAGGTTTAGGTTGAGGTACATTTTTCTGTATATAACTCTCCAATTTTTCTAATACTTTTTGTTGAAAAGAGTGTTCTTTCTCCATTGAATTGCGTTTGAGCATTTATCAAAATCAATTGGCCAGAGTTGTATGGATCTTTTTCTGAACTCCTGTTTTATTGATCTATGTGTTTATCTCTTCAGCAATATCACACTGTCTTGATTAACACAAGTTTATTAGTAAATCTTAAAATCAGGTAGTGTGATTCCTTTAACTTCCTTTTCTTTTACAAAATTATTTTGACTATTTGAATTCCTTTGGTTTTATGTACAAATTTTGGGGCCAATTTGTCTGTATCTTCAAGACTTTCTGCTATAGATTAATTGGAGGAGTATTGTCATTTTTACTATGTTGAGTCTTCCAATGCATAAATACAGGGTATTGACCATTTACTGAGGCCTTTAAAAAAAAAAGTCTTTCATCAGCATTTTGTAGATTTCATTATATAAATCCTATGCATGTTGTGTTAAACTCATACCTAAGTATTTCTTTTTTTTTGTTTTTGAACGATTGAAATAATATACTTAATCTTTCACCATTGACTGTTAATATGTGGGTTATAATGACAGATTTCCAAGCTTTTGAACAAGACTTACCTTTGGAGACAACCCCCCCACCACCGGTTATGGTGTATTTTTTCTCTTATATTTTGCTAGATTTAACTAATATTTTATTGAGGATTTTTATGTTTATGTTTATAAGGGATCTAGTATGTGGTTTTTCTCTTTTTTTGAAATGTTTGTCATTTCGGTATCAGTGTAATGCTGGCCTCATAAAATGAGTTAGGAAATGTTTTCTATTTTCTGAAATAAAATGTGTAGAATTGATGTTATTACTTCTTTAAATGTTTGATAGAATTTGAAAGTGAAATCATCTGGACCTGGAGATTTCTTTTCCAGAAAGTTTTTAATCACACATTCAATTTATTTAATAGTTATAGGACTACTGAGGCTATCTATCTCATCTCAGGTAAGTTTGGTAGTTTGTGATTTTTGAGAAATTGATACATTTTATTTCCATTGTCAAATGTATGAGCATGGAGTTGTTCACATATTCAATTATTATCCTTTTAATATCTATAGGACATGGTGCTATCCTCTCTTTCATTCCTACTGTTGGTAATTTTCATTTTCTCTCTTTTATCCTTTGTCATTTTTGCTAGAAATTTATCAATTGCATTCATGTTTTTCACAGAACTAGCTTTTGGTTTCATTGATTTTCTCTATTTCTCAATAGTGCTTACTATTTTGTATTCATTGATGTCCACTCTTGTCATTATTTCCTTCCTTCTGCTTGCTTTGGGTTTGTTTTATTCTTATTTTTCTAGTTTATAAAGGAGAAAGCTTAATGTTATTGATTTGAGACCAATTTTCAGTAAAATATTATAAGGATTGAATGCTATAAATTTCCCTCTTAGCTGAATCTCACACATTTTGATATTTTTTAATTTTCATTTTTGTTCAATTCAAAAGAGTTTCTAATTTTCCTTACTTCTTCTTTGACCAGTGGGTTATTGAAATGTGCTTTGTTTGACATCCAAGTATTTGGAGAGTTCCTTTTATCTTTATATTACTGGTTTTTAGTTTGATTCCATTATGGTCAGCCAACATATTTTGTATGATGTCGAATATTTTTAATTTGTTAGAAGTGTGATCTATCTTGATGAATGTTCCATGTAAACTTGAAAAGAATGCTTATTCTGCTGTTGTTGGGTGCAATGTCCTATAAACATCAATGAACTTCAGTTATTTGATGATGTTGTTCAGTATCACTGTATCTTCATTGATTTTCTATGTCTATTCGTTCTATTGATTACTGAGAAAGGAGTACTAGAATTTCCAAATATAATTGTGGATTTGTTTATTTTTCCTTTCAGTTTTTTCAGTTTTGGGTTTATCTGTTTTAAAGCACACTGATGCCAGATGCACACATATTTAGGACTGTTGTATCTTATTACTGAATTGACCATTTTTTTATCATATCATGTGAATATTAACATATTCACACCATTTTTCTTCTGATTAGTGTTTGCATGACATATTTTTAAAAAGGCATGTATTATATCCATGTATATCATCTTATTCAAAATGTGTTTCTTATCCACCTATATCATTATATCAAAAGTGTTTCTTATAGCCAGCATATAGTTGAGTCACATTTTTAAAAAACCTATTCTGATGATCTCTGTTTTTTAATTGGTGTATTTTTATCATTTGCATTTAAGGTAGTTATTTACATCTTCATATTTAGGTGTGCCATTCTAGTTTGTTTTCTGTTTTTTTCCTCAGTTTTTCATTCATCTGTTTTCTCTTTCCTACTGTTCTTTGGATTACTTGAACACTTTTCTATTCCATTTTAATTTATCCATTGTGCTTTTGATATATTTCTTAGTACAGTTTCTTTGAGTGATTGAACTTAGCTTTTCATAACCTACTTAGAATCAATACTTTACCACTTCAAATGAAATGTAAAAAACTTGCCACCGTATAGGTCCTTCCCTCTTTTATTTTGTAGCCGTATCAAATATAACATCTACATATATTGAAAATTGCCTCTTTAAAGAAATGTTTAAACCATTTTTATGCACATTCATTTCTTTATGAACTTTATAATCCACTTTTCAATGTCCTTAAAACAGTTACCTGGGTGTTCAGAATTTCAGTGAAATTATAAATATTTGGAGGGATTACCATGCTTGGCACATAAGAGATCCTCTGTAAATATTTGTTGAGTGAATGAGCAATTTGTATTACTTAGAGTTCCCATAGAGAAACATGATATGCCTTTCCATTTACTTATATATTTTAACTTCTCTTTTTAAAAATATTTAGTCTAAGGGTGCCTGGGTGGCTCAGTCAGTTAAGCATCTGCCTTCAGCTCAGGTCATGAACCTGGGGTCCTGGGATTGAATGGCATCCAGCTCCCTGCTTAGCAGGGAGCTTTCTTCTCCTCTCCTCCTGCCCCTCCCCACCACTTGTGCTCTCTCTCATGCTCTGCTCTCTCTCAAATAAATACAATCTTTAAAAAAAATTTTTAAATAAGAACTTAGTCTATTCTTAAGTCACAGAATTAATCTACATATGAGTGGCTCAATTTGAACTGACCATAATAGTCTGACTCCCTTAGCCATAACTGATTTGTCCAGAAATGGACATCTGACCCAAATTGTGACAACCATAGCCCTTATCAGAACTTAAAATTTGGAAACAGAAAAATAGTTATACTTTCTCTGAGCTGGTAGATGGAGTGAAATGTGGAGCGCTGCCCTTAGGACAGTCATGGCACTGTCCCATATAGGGGAGGCCTCCAAAGGCAGGAGAGGGAGCTCTGAAGCCATTTATTATGTTTTTAGTTCTAGTTATTTCAGAAGCCCAGCTGAACTCTTGCTCTTCCTGCAGTTAAGAGTGACAAAAATCATCCTTTTTAGCCTAAATTTGTTCAAAGTGAGTTTCTGTCATTTAAAACCAAAAGAGTCCTAACTATCGTAAATATCCATAGTGATTCAAAGAGGGATCTTCCTACAGGGCCAAGTAAATATCACTAGAGAAACTACTTTCATGAATAGGTAATGATTATTATTATAATAATTATCCACTGAGTATTGATATATATGGTAGCTTTTAACACATTTAAGAGTGCTAGAAAACTATTTTCAAAAGTTGTTTACAAATTTTCCTTGTAATCTTGCCCAAATTAATTAGCCTAGTAAATGATAGATAATGCAAATCAATCAAAAGATAAAATTTAGAGTAGCCCCTTTCAAATTATCTTAAATTATGAATTAATTAAATATTGCAATGCTAATTTTTTTCAGGTGCTATAATAAGGTACCATAATTAGAAACCACAGAGATTTTCTAAAAATATGAAAAGTCTTACAAACATTTCAATAGTAACAGACGGGACTGCCAAATGACTTACTAGTGATATCATTATTCCACTAATGTCATAACTCAAAATAAAATGCTAAGTAAACCTTTAGCAGTTAATGTTCTAGGGTGAAAAAGACGAACCTAGGGAATTACTTATCATGACATATGGAGGCTCATTTGCTCCCTTTGCTCCCCATAGTGGGGCTTGTTATATCCTCCTACAGTCTCTGCCTCTTCTTATACCCACACACACTCACACTCTGAAGCCAACCCTATTCTTGCTCAGAGAGATTTAAGAAACCCCTCACCAGAAGCATTGAAGTGTGTGGTTAAGTCAGCTTAAGACTATTCTTGCTCTGATCTTGTTCTTTATGACAGACTTAAGGTCCAGCTTTAACTACCTGACAAAGTTCCATGACCCTAGAGGATGAGAATCTGACCTACCTCCTCAAGGTTTTTAGCTCTTAGACCCAGAGTTTTGACCCTGAACCCTGGTATTTGCACCTGGCCCCATTGCTCTTGCTAGAGCTTCTTGATGCCAACTGCCCAGCTGTTCTTTACCCCCCACCAGACCTCCTTCTTGTTGTGCTCACCACACCTGCCAGGACATCTTCTTGATGCAGATTAACCTGTGCCCTGTACATTCACCTTCTATCTTCTTCTAGGACCTCCATCTAATCTGATAGGAGCAAGTAGATCCCACAATTAAGCTTTCCATCAGCTGCTCATTAGGCTAACACCTTACCCTAGTACTAGAATACCCTGAAAACCTGTTCTTCACTGTCTGTGTAAATCTTTTCCTGATGATTAGGCAGAATTGTTTCTACACCTGGAAACTATAGCATTTTCTGTGAGACTCTATTATAAGATGTAACAAATGTCATTATAATTGTTTACCCAGGTGTTCCTTGAAGTCAGGCACCATATTCTATTCAACCTTACATTCCAAGTGTCTAAGCATACCTCTAAACCTTCATAGATACTCAATAAATGTGCATAATAGTAAAGTTCAGGTGTAATAATGCCTCAAAATTTTTCTCTATCAAATAGTATGTGACCATCACCAGTTATTCAGAAAAGCTATAGATCATTTTTGTGACTGGTAATCTTGTACGATAAAATTTTCTCCTTCTACTAAGCACCACAGTATCAAGGAAAAAGAAACAAGACCACTATTTCACCTCATTTAACTCAGTCTTGAATAGCTATAATGATGCTAACGTTCTTCAAGCCATAACAGTAGGAAATTCAAGGCCAATACTGCATTCTTCCAACCTACTTCAGTGCCTGTCTTTGATCTTTTGCTCTAGAGCATTCACTGATCTTAACAATGAATTCTGGAATATGGGATATGATAGTAATGATGACAAAGTAAGAGTGCTAACATATTAACAACCATTAAAAATCATAGGAATGCATGGCATAAAGGTTAAGACCATAGAATTTAGACTAATACCCATGATTAAATCCTGAGCCTCACTGTGTAATATTAAGCTACTATTGAGTTAACCTCTGTAAGGCTCAGATTTGTCCTCTCTAGATGGGGATATGATTAAATAAGATAATTTATTTAACGTGTGAAGCACAGTGCCAGGTCAGGCACACAGAAAGTGTTGTTTGTTTGTTTTTTTAAAGTTATTGTTTATCATTATTAGCTATTAGCTATTATAGGCTTTTAGAAGCAGCAATGTTTCTTTTCCCTTTTTGGTATTTATTAATTCAAAACTGTTTATTGAAGACCTTACCATATATGAGAGACTAAGCGAAGTACTATGGGGAGTATGAAGTGTCTGCCTACAAAAACCTATAATCCAAAGGAGGGATAAAACAATGGGCAAAAAACTACATGCAAGGACAATAAATAGGAGGTGCCCCCCAAAAGTCACCAACAAAGTGCTAGGAGAGTTTGGCAAATGGAGGGAGAGGACATACACTATCTCTGAGAGGAGGAACACTTTGTGCTCTGTGCAATGATATGCACATAAGAGATGTCCCCTAAATGCCTGTTCTTTGCCTAATACCAGGAATGTTCTGGACTGGTAAAAAGTAGCTGCTCTATCAAAATGCCAATCTGAGGAAATTGAAGGATTTTTTTCTGTTTCTGCTATTTATGATTCTACCACAGTGATATGTAATTGTATGCTATTCTTTAAGAACATGTAAAAGGATCCTTGCAAGTGTGCCTAATAGGTACTCATTAATTCAGCCAAGCTAAACGAACTGTAAATGAAACTGACAAATGCTATTATCCCACTTGCTGTATTTTTCTATATTTCTCTTTTTATATCCAGCAAAAGATCGTTTGAAGATCTCAAAACTCCTGACACAGTGCGGGGAGCCAAAGGGCCAAAGATAATTAATGTGGACTGGTGCTGAATCCATTTTTCTTTCATCTTTAATGTGTCATAAAAGCCACTGGAGTATCAGCCCAAAAGCTTGGATTCAATAGTCTTGATGTCCCTTAGAAGACATCCCTATACCCTCCCCTTCCTGGTCTGTAGGCGGAAGTGAGGCAGCACTGACTTGTAGAGGAGAGCTAGTTTTCTGTGCTACTTGCCCTGGAGAAGGATGAAGCCACTGCACATGGGAGAGTGGAAAGAGAGGTTCTTTCCAGAGGCTTATGTCCTAGGGATGAAAAACAAGGAAGACTATTTTAGTTGATACCAAGATTATGAAATCTGTGCTGGGTTTATATGGAATCAGAGTTTGTAGATGACCATGTGGCAAGTTTGGAGGACTTAGGGACAGTCCTGTGCTCATCTTAAAATGTCAGACCTCAAATTACACCATTCAACATTAATTCTAGGTTCTGCATATCTTCTCTGTAGTCCTCTTGTGTGAGTGGGGTGGGGGAGGGGCAGAGGGAGAGACAGAATTCTCAAGCAGACTCTGCGCTGAGCACAGAGCCCGACGCGGGGCTCCATCTCACGACCCTGAGATCATGACCTGAGCTGAAATCAAGAGTCGGACACCTAACCGACTGAGCCACCCAGGCGCCCCTGTAGTCCTCCTTTTAAACACAAATTCCTCTGGAAAAAGCAAAATATTGCTGCAGTCTTGTTAAACTTTAACAAGAATTGGTTTGTCAGTATTCCTCTAATCCTCACCATCATATCATTCTCATGATCATAGCCATCATTTATCAAGTACATATTTGATTCCAGGCATGCCATCTCTGGGCTAGAAGCAGTGAGTACACAGACTTAAACACAATTTTAAAATCATTCATAACAGTTATAGATGGAGTGGACAATTCTAAATTATTTACCAAATTCTTCAAGCCAAGCAAATTATTTTTCACTGGTCAATTTCTAAATACGCAGTTCCACAGATTAGCACAAAATAATCTGTATTTGGGCTTGAAATGCACTTTGTGCTTTTGTCTAAATGTAAATGTGCCTGTTAGTCTGAAAATTCAGGAATACTTTTGCCATATTAATACGTTCTCAATTTTCATATGTTGAAATTCTAATGCCCAACATGATGGTATACGGAGGTGAAGCTTTTGGGAGGTGATTCGGTCATGAAAGTGGAGCCCTCAGGAGTGGAATTGGTGCTCTTATAAAAGAGACCCCACAGAGTTCCCTGCCCCTCGCACCATGTGAGGACCCAGTGAGAAGTTGGCAGTCTGCAACCTGGGAGAGGACTCTCACCGGACCATGCTGGTGGCCTGGTCTAGGTCTTCCAGCCTCCACCACTGTGAGCAATAAGTGTTTGCTGTCCATAAGCCACCCAGGCTGGGGTATTTTGTTAGAGCAGCCCAAAAGGGCTAAGACAACTTCTCAGCAAATACTCTATGAGCAATCTCTGTCAGGAATAGCAAGGGAAACTGTTTGGGTTCCAAACAATCTTCCTGATACCAACTGGTTCACCACTCCACCTTGGCAGGAAAGAGTACACTGCCTTCCAAACTGACACAACCTTCGTGAAAGGTTGTTTATCCATGCGGCACACTTCTGCATGCCTGACTGGGATAGGACCAGACTGGGAGGAGAAAGAAAGGAGGGCCATCACACTGTTCCAGAGAAAGCAGGTATTATGAATGGATGACTATTCTTTCTATCTATCTATCTATCTATATCTATCTATCTATATCTATCTATCTATATCTATCTATCTATCTATCTATCTATCTATCTATCTATCTATCATCTATCATCTATCTATCATCTATCTACCTATCTATCATCTATCTACCTATCTATCATCTATCTACCTATCATCTATCTATCTATCACCTATCTACCTATCTATCTATCATCTATCCATATATCCTTATGAAAAGATATGTGCTGAGGTGCAATTTTCTGCTCTTGTCACAAGTCCTTGTACAAAGATCTTAATTAGAATGATACTCTATACAGTCACAACTGGACAATCTAAGTTTATTGCATGGTGCCCACTAGCACTTAGGTCCCTGTCTAAGCTGCTTCCCCTGTGCACCAGAGACATTGCCTTTTCTGTGATTATATGATAATGTCTGAGTTAGTATGTGCTTAACAAGGATATACTTCTTGAAACCATCTGTGGCCACCAGGAAGGGTTTTAAATTCAAATGCACTCAGTTGAAATTTGCACGTTTACCAGCAGAGAGCCTTCTGTCCTTTATTTATTTATTTTAAAAGATTTATTTATTTTGTAAAGAGAGAGAGAGGGAGCACAAGCACGAGCCAGTGGGAAGGGCAGAGGGAGAGGGAGAGAATCTCAAGCCGACTCCCCACTGATTTCAGAGCCTGATGCAAGGCTGTCTCTCAGGAGCCTAAGATCATGACCTGAGCCAAAACCTAGAGAGTCGGGGCTCAACTGCCTGAGCCACCCGGGCGCCCCCCTTCCCTTATTTAAAGTCACACTCCCTTCCTGTCTCCAGCAAGCTTATCTCCTTTCCCTGGTTTTCTTTCTTTCTTTTTTATTTTTCTTTTTTCCCCCACAACAGGTATCCCTATCTGACATACTGCATATTTAATTTGCTTATTGATTTGTTTTCTGTGCCCTCACCCAACTAGAAATAAGCTCTAGTGTAAAGAAATTGTCTTGTGTTGTCTATTGTATCCTCAACATTAGCATAATATCTGGCACGTGATAGGTACTCAATAAATAATTACTGAGTAAATGAGTAAATTTTTTTTCTTAACCATTTGTTCTCTGAATACAAATGTAGTACACAATGGATGGATGGGAGTTTTTAAAATTACAGAAAAGCAACAAGAAAAAAAATAAAACGAACACTGGTAATGCCATCAGCCAGAGGTGTTTACATTGTGGTATAAATATGTCCAGTGTTTTTTCTCAATTTCTTCTGGACAGGATTAGGATTGCATTGCCCATGTTGGCTTATAACCTGTTTGTCATATGTAAGCACTTTCTCATATAATGACATTTTCTTCTACTACATGGTTTTAAGGACCACATAATAAATACTGGGTAGCATAGCTGTATTTAATTAATCACTTGTTGATTATTGAGTTTTATCATAGTAGACTCCTTTGAAAAATCCCCTGTCATGTATCTACTTCTATTTCTGAGAAGCATGTAGGGTGAACAAATAGATGACTTCTATAGTTCTTAAGTTAGGTATGCCACGGATCATGTAATGCTTCCTAGAGATAGCCACAGAGGTGCCATGAAGTAAGCGAATACCTATAAATCCCATTCTTAAAATCCCTCTTTGTTGGAAAAAAGTTCTTCTTCACCAGATGGCTTACATTTAATTTTTTCCTAACAGCAGAGAAAATCTGCTCTTAGTCCCAAATGGAATAAGAGATTGTCCCTTAATTTCTACCCCAGGAAAAGCAATATCCTTAATAAAGGGGATCAGTTCATCCTTCCTTTGGCCCTTGCACTGGCCACCTAGAAGCTTGCAGAGGACCAGCTGGGGCCCAATTAATCTTGCCAAGGTCACCTCTCCCACCAGGTGAGACTATTTAGGGCTCAGGACCACAGAGGTAAGTATAGCCTCACACCTTGGGCCAAGGGCAGGGGCAATAGGGACGAAATAGATGTCACTGGATATTGCTGGACACTGCATCTTATGGGGAGTAAAAGCTTTTAAGGAGGTTTATGTCTGCTGGTGTCCTGCAATTTCCATCTTGTTTCTATCAAAAAAATATGATCTTACCCAGAAAAGAATTATCTTTAATTTTAGCAACCTTCTAATGGAATGGTTTCTAATTTTTCATGTTTATAAGTAGTGCTGCTAGATTTTCCTTGTAATACATTTTTGTGCACATCTAATATTATTTTTGTAGGGTAGATTTCTGTAAGATGAATTAATAGGTAAAAGGAGATTTTTAAGGCTTTGAGTCATATGCTGATGTGTCTTCAGAAAGTTTGGGCCAATATTCCCTCCACCAGCAGTTGAAGAACGTCTCTTTTCCTGCACCCCACCAACAGTGCCAGTTATCATTTTGGAAAAAAAAATGTAAGCATATCTTTTGCACATAAATGGCATTGTAGTGGGACCCTAGACCATGGCACAAATGGTGTTCCAAGAGGAATCAGTTAGAAAGCTTTTTCTCTAGCCTCATGATATAGCTTCAAAACATTTCCCTTCATATTCTTGTATACTTTCAAGGTATGTAAAAATCAAAATATAAAAAGTAGTAGGTAATTTTAAAAGAGAATTAAAGCATGGCTATGCCATTCTATTCAAATCAAAATGTAAGGATTTAGATTTGTGGCTAAACATAAAGAGTTTCTCTCTATAGATGATACTCTAGGGCTTTTCCTTACACTCATGAACTATAACCTACATTTGTAGTGAAATTTTCCTGAAAAATTTTACAAAATGGTATTTTTATAAATTACTGCTGAAATACTTCATTTTTTTTCCAGGTATTTAAACCAGCATAGGAACACTTATTTTTTCTGGGAAAGTCCCAAGAACTATGAATCTCAGCTTTTAAATGGGGCATGTAGATTCTTTGTGCTATTCTTCAACATCATGAGGCCAATATTGATTGGGTGACCAGAGAATCTTTTTGCTCTTCATTTGCTTTCTCGAAGGTTGGCAGGCAGTTCAAATTAGTCCAGCTCTATTCTTATTGCTTTTTGGCACGTGCCCATGCGGGCAGCTTCCTCTGCCTCGTCAGTCTCAGCCTGATTTACAGTCAACTTCTCCCTGTACCTCCTATCAGATGGTCTCAACCAAATTGGGCCTGAAATTTAACTGATATTATCTATAAAATAAGATTGCCCACACCTCAAAACCTATACTATTGGGTTTGAATTAGCAAAGCTTTGGTATCTTTCCTTTGGCTTGGATCTTTGATGTATCATGTTATCAAAGACAAAGGTATTTTTAATTTGTGTGTCCAGAGCTACAGTTCAATTTGGTTTTCCATATTTTTAACCTGTTTCATTTTCAACTGGGACTTAGAGGGCTGTCCCTTAATGTGGTGAACTTCCTAGATCTACCAACCTTGGTTTAGCAATGTTGTAAAAAGGGTTAAAAGTACCTATCCCCCGGCTCACAACTTCAAATTCACAAAAAGTTTCTAATAATATTGTGATTTGAAAAGTGCTTTCCAATGAAAAATATTGCCCCTACTGACCTGAAATTTCAAATATGCTTATTTATTTCTTTGTCTAAGACATTTTCACCAGAATTTCTTGTTAAAAGGAAAATCTTACCTTAAATGATAGCATATTCGTGTTTAATAGATTATCATGCTAATTTAGCAGAAACTAAGGCCCTAAGGGAATGTAGGAAAATATGAATATTTTGAAAAGGGGAGGAGACAGAGTATAGGATGCGGAGTATAGGAAGCAGGTCCAAATGGAAAGCTGCAGTGAACTCCCAAGAAAACCTCTTAGGCAAATATTGAAGAGGGCAGAGCATAACTAAGTAGTAACAATATCTACCTTTTATTGGGAACCTGGTGTGTTTCAGGAAATCCACATAATTATTGTATTTATTCAAATTCATCCATTGCCACCTCTCTCATATATGTGTATGATTGTTTACTAGTTACAGTGATAGAAGAGGGGCTAGCAAAGCTCAGAAAGAAGCTTAATCTTGAGGTGCTGACAAGTGCTGGAGCTGAGTTGGGGTATGGCTGCCTGGCCCATCACCACCATGTGTTCTTTCCATTTTGTCCTTGATGCCCCAAGTGGGAAGAGAGAGGAAAAAGGGAAGTGAAAGCTCCTAAAGATAAACAGTTTACAATGCTTAATGTCATCTCTGCCAGTGACTACTCCAGGATGTCTAGCTTCTAAAGAAATATTTTTAATCAGCTAAAAGCAAGAATTTAAACCATGTGACTTTCAATGCTTTACCGATCACAAGGTTTAGTGTAACCCAATATAAAGTGCAATTATATGTCTTACAGATCCAATATTCTTTTTGAAGGCAGGTGTAAGAACAAAAACTTATTTATTATTATTCCACTTTATTACAGAAAGTATTTAAGACAGATTTAACAAACTGTAAATAGCATCAACCAGAAATACATTATAAATAAAAATGATGCCATTATTTGAAGTCATTATTGAGATTAATACAAAATGGAACACCATCAGTCTGATAAGCTTGCTATAAGAAGACTCTTGGCTTTCTAGCACAGGACTAAAAAGGGAAGCTGGATGATATACAGATTCAATGTGCATAAAATAAGGCAAATCAATTGCTTAGGTGACAATTGGGAAAAATATATCCACTGGTCTCCTAAATTAAGGAAAATGTGTTCCAAACAGGACTGACATTTACCATTAAGGAGACATGCCTAGAATATAACATAATGCTCAAAAATGGCTATTATTAACATGACCACAGTTGTTTTTCTTTCTCTTAAATGACAAGTGTTGGTGAAGATGTGGAGAAAAGGGAACACTTGCACACTATTGGTAGGAATGTCAGTTAGTGCAGCCACTGTGGAAAACAGTATGAAGGTTCCTGAAAAAATTAAAAATAAAAATACCATATGATCCAGTAATGCTACTACTGAGTATTTACCTAAAGAAACAAAAGCACTAACTCAAAAAGATATATGTTCCCATACATTTATTGCAGTATTATTTCAATAGCCAAGGTATGGAAGTAACTTATAAGCCCATCAATAAATGAATGGATAAAGAAGATGTGGTATGTATATGTACAATGGAATATTACTCAGCCATGAAAGAGAAGAAATCTTGCAATCTGTGACTACATGGATGGACTAGGGGATATTATGCTAAGTGAAATAAGTCAGACAGAGAAAGACAAATGCCATATGAGTTCACTTATATGTGGAATCTAAAGAACAAAACAAATGAACAAACAAACAAAAACAGACTCTTCAATATAGAGAACAATCTGGTGGTTGCCAGAGGGGAGGTGGGTGGGGGGATGGGCAAAATAGGTGAAGGAGATTAATATGTACAAACTTCCAGTTATAAATAAGTCATGGAGATAAAAACTACAACATAACGAATATAGTTAATGATATTGTCATAATATTGTATTGTGACTATATTTATCATAGTGAACACTGAGTAATGTATACAATTGTGGAATCACTATGTTGTGCACCTGAAACCAACATAACATGTATGTCGACTATACTTCAGAAAAAATTATTTTAAAAAATGTTGCTTGTGGCTTCTGGTTTACCATGGCATCTCTTCACCAGGGACAAAAATATCTATGAAGCAGAAGACAAAAATTTCATATCAATACTAAAAACTAAAATCGACATCTAATCTATTACAAGTAGCAAGAGAATATACCAATTAAATATAAGCCCTATGGAGTAAATTGAACAAAACAATCAATGTTCAATGCACGTCATGTTGCCAGAAACAGAGGAAATCTGATGGCTAAAAAGAAAGCAAAAATCCATTGTCTGCTCCCACCTAATTGCCTCTGGCTCAGAATCAGAATCTATGCCAACTAACAACCTACCAGTCCACCGTTTGTGAAGAGGTCAACATACTGTGATCCAAGCCAAAATATCAGTACCTCAAATCCTAGAAAATAAGAGATAGACTGGTTGTGGAACTGGCACTATGCCTGGTGCCCTACTACGTGTAGTTCAAACAAGTCAAATGCTGAAGCAGAAACAATGAGCAGAGAACAGTGAGACAACAAATGGCAAGAGACGTAGACTTGGGGAACTCCAATTATTCAAATGTCAGAAAAACAGTCAACAGGGATAGAAGATAATCTTACCTCAGTCTGTCAGGGACATGTGAAAAGAATACCTGCCAGAGTCTGAAGATGAAACTAGGACTGAGTGTGACAAGATGACCACCAGCCATAGATCCACAAAGACCAATAGAGACAGTGAGCAGGGCCCAAGGAAGGAAACAAGTGTCTGTTGTCAGAGTCTGGGTCTAGATGGAGCACCTCTGATGGAGGTTAAGGAGGAAAAAGATAGCCAAAAAATATTGCCAAACCTGGGAAGAGATTTTAATAAATAACAAAAGTAAGAACACACCTCTGAAAATATACCCCTAAAACCAGAAAAAAAATGAGAAAGCTGACATTCTCAGTTGCGTACTAAATGACACAAACTTAAGATGCAAGAACAGAAAAGTCCAAAAAAAGACCAATCCCATCAAATAGAACAAACATTAATCGGTTTAAAATGTCCTGTTTAAGCATAACAAAACCCATCTGCTTAGGTGAAGGAAGAAAAACAATCAATTCTGTCTACTTACCAAAGATACACCTGAAAGAAAATAATACTGAAAGGTCAGAAATAATGTACTACAAAGACTGAAAGGGGAAAAATTCAGGTTGAGCATATATTTTGGGGCAAACAAGTAACCAAGCAGGGATCAAAAAGATCATGCCAAAGAATTCAAGACGAAAGTGTTGAACAAGTGAAAAAGGATCACTTTATGTTAACAAAAGGTAAAATTCATAACAAAGAGTTTATATACATGAATCTGTAAACCCTACATAATATGGCACTATTATACATTCTAAAAACTATAGGTATTCAAAGAAAAATGACAAATACCAATATTTTTTTAAGCATTAAACTAAAAGCAAATCTTGTACTCTTTAAATTTCTTCTCAAATATGGAAATTTTATGAAAATTGTCATGTATTTTACTACCAACAACCTCAATAGTTTCCAAAAAAAGAAATTAATTTGGAAACATCTGTCAAATATGTATTAAAATAACATATTAATAACAAAAGCTTAAGCAACAATGAAAACAAACTTTTTTATAACAACAAAGACATATATATCTTTCCCGGAATGACACCCATTAAAAATCATCTGATCAAAACAAAATTAAATACAGAATAGTTTTTAAGCCACTAAGTTAAAACAATAGTTTAAATGTTAAGAAACAGATGGAAAATAAATCATTCAACTCGGCATTTTAGGGAGAATACCCAAAAAAGTAAAGAAAGAACTGAAGTGAATAAGGTACATTTTAAGCCAACAAGCAACAAAGGAAGCAGACTGAAGTTGACCGAGCTTCGGCAAACTCGAATCAGGAGAAAAAGTGCAACAATGCAAAGTGTAAGTAGATAAATGTAGGAATGATACAGAGGTTGTAACAACAGAATCAACTTAAAATGATAGGAAAATGTGTTGTATTGCTCAATGTTACTATTAGAAAATTCCGATGAAAAATATAAACTTGTCTTAAAAAGCTAAGTTACTAAAATTGATTCAGGAGTCCAAATCAAACAGACACACAACCACAGACAACATGGACAAGGTGCCAAAAAAGTGCTGGCTTTGAAACAAGATGGAGTTTTTCCCAATGTTCAAGGAACAGCTAATGCTACATAAATTGCTCCAAAGAACAGAAAGACATAGAGAGCTACACAATTTATTTTATAAAGCCAGCATAGTTCTGATACTCAAACAAAAAGAAAAGCCGATTTCTTTTTGATTTATTCAAAAACCCGAAATGAATTGCTAGCAAACTAAATTCAAGTCTATGTTAAAAATCAACCAAGTGAGATTTATTCCCAGAATTCACAGATCTATTAAATAGATTCAGTAAGAAAGAATATTATGGCATAGATAATAGATTACATGCTGAAATAACTTTTGATACAACCCATTTTTTTTAAGATTTTATTTATTTATTTGACAGAGAGAGACACAGCGAGAGAAGGAACACAAGCAGGGGGAGTGGGAGAGGGAGAAGCAGGCTTCCCGCTGAGCAGGGAGCCTGATGTTGGGGCTCGATCCCAGGACCCTGGGATCATGATCTGAGCCGAAGACAGACGCTTAACGACTGAGCCACCCAAGCGCTCCAATACAACCTGTTCTTTTTATTTTTTATTTTTTTTGAAGATTAGAAAACTAGAAATTCAAGACTTTCTGAACATTATTTAGTCACCAAAGAAGGAAACCAACATCACATTTCAGGATAAGATATTAGAGGCATCTCCATTAAAATCAGGAGCAAAGCAAAAATGCCTGCTGTAAATGTTATTGTACAAAATTGTACATTGAGTTCATGCCAATAAAACAAAATGTGACAAAATATAAAATTTAAAGAACACTGGAAATATAGGAGACAAAATTATTATTGCCTACTGATGGCATGATTAATTCAAAAATTAAAGAAAATCATGATTAATATGAAATCTCTTGGTATACATAAATAATGGACTATTGCTCACCCATAAAAAAGAATGAAATCTTGCCATTTGCAGTGACATGGATGGAGCCAGAGTGTATTATGCTAAGCAAATTTAATCCATCAGAGGAAGACAAATACCATATGATTTCACACATATGTGGAATTTAAGAGACAAAAGAGATGAACATGGCGGGGGGAAGGGAGAGAGAGGCAAACTGTGAAACAGACACTTAACTCTAGAGAACACACTGAGGGTTACCAGAAGGGTGGTGGGAAGGGTGATGGGTTAAATGGATGATGGGGATTAAGGAGGACATTTGTAGAGATGAGCTCTGGGTGTTGTATATAAGTGAGGAATCACTGAGTTCTACTTCTGAAACTAATGAAACACTATATGTTAACTAACTGGAATTTGAATAAAAACTTGAAAAATATAAAATAAAAAAATAAAATAAAACCTCCTGGAATCAATAAGACAGCTCAGTAAGTTAGAATAGGAAAAAAATATATTTTAATATTATTGCCTTTCCCATATGTGCACACTCGCCAGTCAGAAAATGTAATGGGAAAATATCCCTTCATTAGAGCCACACTAAATTCATAATCTATATTCTCCTCTGGGTCCTCCTGAGGAATCCTACAACAGTCCTTTGGTCCACTCCCCCTCCCATCATGGCCCTCCACCAACCTACCCCTCCTGTGTCTTAGCAGATAACTGCCCTGCCTCATCAGATGGGAGTCCTCTTAACTTCCTGCCCTTCATCCTACACACCTACCTACATCTGAACCCACCCTCTTCTTTCCCAAAACATGCCACAGGTCTCACCCTTTTCCCTATCAAAGGCCAACCCTCTGTCTGTCCTTACTTGCCACCTCTTCACACCTTCTCAGAAACCTTACATTATGAATTATCTTTCTATTGTACCATTAACCTCTCCTTCCTTCTCTTTCTATTCTGTTTCTATTCTATTACCATTTAAATATGATAAAATCTCTCCCATCTCTCCATACTCCCTGCTCCTTCTTTTACAGCTCCATTTTCTTTTCTCTTTCATAGTCTTCTTTTAAAATCTAAAAGAGTTGGGGCACCTAAGTGGCTCAGTCAGTTAAGCATCTGCCTTCAGCTCAGGTCATGATCCCAGGGTTCTGAGATTGAGCCCCATGTCCCAGGGTTCTGAGATTGAGCCCCATGTCGGGCTCCCTGCTCAGCGGGGAGTCTGCTTGTCCCTCTCCCTCTGCCCCTCCCCCATGCTCATGCTCTCTCTCTTGCGCTCTCTTTGGCGTGTTCTCTCTCTCTGTCTGAAATAAATAAATAAATAAATAAATAAATAAATAAATAAATATCTTTTAAAAAATCTGGAGGAGGTATTTATATCTGTCACCAGGAAGATCTATTCAATAGACAAATTTGACACTGTAATTTCTCTCTTTAAAATTTCTCCCTGGAATGCCCTCCACTACCCTAAGCTTTCACCTAGTTTATTCTCATGCATGCTTTAGCTCTCAAGTCAAAGGACACTTCCTCCCATAAAGTGATCCAACATCAAGACTTCCATACATGGAGGGCGCCTGGGTGGCTCAATCATTAAGCGGCTGCCTTCAGCTCAGGTCATGATCCCAGAGTCCTGGGATCGAGTCCCGCATCGGGCTCCCTGCTCTGCAGGAAGCCTGCTTCTCCTTTACCCACTCCCCCTGCTTGTGTTCCCTCTCTCGCTGTGTCTCTCTCTGTCAAATAAATAAAATCTTAAAAAAAAAAAAAAGACTTCCATACATAGAGAGATAATATGTTTCAGGATTAGAATCCTGACTACTAAATAGTTGGAAATCTTTTAAAATAATTTGTGAGTTTTAACACAGGCCCAATCAAAATCCCAATGGAAGGTAGTATTGACACTGAAACTTGACAATGGTAGCACAAAATGATAAACCAATCTTACTTATTGTAGGGAAGTTAAAATTCTTTAATAAAGTTGTAGAAAATAAAATCCTTTCCTTTAATGAGAATAATACACTATGGCCTGGTAGGATTTAGAAAAAGAAAGTAAAATGTTTCAACTTTGGGAACTGAATTAATAAATTTATCTTGCCAATTGAATAAAGGAGAACTGTGTTGTGTCAATCACTGTTTTGAGAGGTATTTGATAATTGTTACGCTTTATTCATAATAAAATCTCAGTCTAGAGACAATATCATATAATACCAAAATATAAAAGCCAAGACAAGAATGATCACTGTCTCCTCTATCATCAAAGAACAATGTAACAAGGCCAAAAGAAAATGAAAGACATAAGTACTGGAGAAGGGGAGATTAAAATCTCTATTACATATATGTGATAGGATTATCTTTCTGTAAGATCAATGAGAAGTAACTGAGTTAGTTCTCATAAACAGAATGAAACCAATGCCTTTATGATTTACCAGTGGAATCCAGTATATAGAATATCTAAGAATAAACTTATCAAGTAATGTTCTAGAGCCATGTATTTTTAAAAAACTACAAACGGTTTTACCATAAGACATGACAGAAAATTTGAATTAATGTAGTGATATATCATGTACCTGAAATCTTTAATAATATCAACATACCAACTCCTTTCTAAACAAAATCTCTCATTAAAGGTATTGACAAGAGCAAATGTGTTTCTAAAGTTATCTAAAATAAAAATTAACTAATGAGAATACCTAAATATTTTTGGAAAATAAAAATGAGGAATGGGATTTCTCGTTGGACTTTAAAATATATTATAGAATAAAAAATAAATAAATTATAGTGGAACTGGCATAGAAGTGGATATAAATTTTATCTGTTATAGAATATTCATAAAATTTAGTATGTGATAAATTTCTTACTTCAAAACCATTAGGAAATGATAGATTATTTATTTAATAAATATTGTTGAAATATCTAACTCCTCATTTAAGAAAAAAAAAAGACCTTTTCCACACCATGAAATCAAAAAACCTCAAAGACTAAGTGTTTAAAAAGTATTATAAGAATATTTATATGAAATTGAAGTATAGAAATTTTCTAAGCAAAGTAGAACTATATGAAAGAAAATATTGAAAACATAAATACCTAAAAATTAAAAGTATCCATACATTTAGAAAATAAAAACAAATATAAGGGAAAGAAACAAATAAGAAAGAATTATTTGCAATATTTATTACAAGAAAGAGTATTATCCAAATCAAAAAAAGATGAATAAGCCCGTAAGATAGGGTGGCTGGGTGATAGACATTGGGGAGGGTATGTGCTATGGTGAGCGCTGTGAAGTGTGCAAGACTGTTGAATCACAGACCTGTACCTCTGAACCAAATAATACATTATATAAAAAAAAAGAAAAAGTAAAAGAAATGGACAAAGAATATAAATTGGCAGAATAAATATACAAATATCCAAAATATTTAGCATCACTAACAATGAAAGGCCCTAATTAAAATAGCTTTGACATAACTTTTCTCCATATTGAATTGACAAAGCAATAAATTACAGTAATCACTTGTGATGAAAATATGGCAAAACTAACATTACATTACAAAATTATAGTGGTTTGGTAACTTGATATCATTTCTCTTAAAGTGAATTTTCATAGTGTATATCATAAAAGTTTGAACAACTTTTAAGGAAATAATTTAAAATATAGAAGCAGGTTATACATTGTTTATGTATATTGTTACAGCATTATTTTTATTATTGAAAATTTTTAGCAATCATGACTGGTTATAATGGAAGGATTACATATGGGACATCTAACATATATCCATTAAAATTTACATTTTTGAGAAACGTGGTAATATACTAATGTATCAATTGAAATAGTTTAAGGTCAAGTAGCAGAATCTGCCTCTATTAATAACCAACATATTGGAAGGAAACTGGGCTATCTGACAGAACCAAAATAAAGCTGATTAAGAAGCTTCAGGAATGAAGCAAAGAATGCCCTGAGGTCTTCAGCAACCGAGGCTCTCAAATCTTCTTGTAAGAGCACAACCATCAGATGTGTCTACTCTGACCATTTTGCATCTCTGAATGTCTCCATTCAGTTCCCATAAGAGGATCTTGTTGGTTCAACTTTGGTTAGTGTTCTGTCTGCTTGATTCAGTCAGTCAGGCAAAGGTGTAAGGTGAGTAGCACCAACCCTGCTCTATAACACGAGAGCTACTCCGCTATGTGTCTACTACAACCTATGTCATTTTTCAAAACAGAGTCTAAAGTGAGTTGGCCTGGTTTCACATGTGTGGATGTATATGTAAGAATATTGGAGGAATATTTGGAAGAAGATACTTCAATATGGTGAAAGTATTATCTATGAGTGGCAAGTTTATGAGTGATTTTTATTTTCTTCACACTTCATGTGTATACAGTAAAATGCTTTGTGCAGCAGTATGAATTTGGCTACAGTGTTATTAGCAATTAACTACACTCCTCAGCCAAGTCCCCATTTTGCTAAAATTTTTACATGCTGGGAGTTGGGGAGTAATATGAAAATTGACGGGAGGGAGAACCTACAAAGGAAATAGCAGACAATCCCTTCTTGAGAAATAGAAAGCTTGAAGTGTGTGTCCTATTGTCCCTAGTATTCTCATAGCTTGATTTCTCCAGATTGCATTGACAAAATGGGCACTAGCTCATTAGCAGATTCTGGGAAGTCCCCATCAGCATTAGCACTCAGAATCATTCTCATCAATATCTATGTCAGAGTAAGCATGTACAACCAAATGACACCAAACCACATCTGGGACCAGAAGGGATTTGGAAAACCTGGTTGGACTTCCAGAATACCACGTGGGCCAGTTACATAAACTTGTTCAGGCCATTTTGCATGTTTGATTTTCTTAGAGCCCACTTATGATATTCTAGTATTACTTTAGTATTACTGCGTTACTTTCTTTTCCAAGTTTTTAAAGATCCTGTTTCATTAATTTTTAAATAGGTGATTCATTCACTTAGTTCAGACCTCCAGTGAAATCATGGATTTAGACAATGTTCAGCAATCTCTGTTAACCTCATGAAAAAAAAGACAAGACATTTCTATCTCTGATGGAAGAACTGAGTGCTATGTAGAAAGTTTTCTTGTCAAAATAGCAAACCTGCCTCTACTTAAGCCTCTAGATAGAACTTCCAGTTTACAGATACACTGGGGACAGTGGAACATGTGAAACGACACCACAGAAGCAATCAGCAAAATCTGTAATATAGGAAACTCTACTGATCTCTTAAAAAATATGTTTCAAGAGAAAAATTTAAAGAGAAAGGGAGGGAAAGTTATAGATTAAAAGATTAAGAGATTTAATAATCAAATGCCATCCAAGAACTTGCCTGGATCATGACATAAATCAACTATATAAAAATTTTTATGAAAAATGAAGACATTTGAAAACATTTCTATTGTATTTAAAATTACTGTGAAAATGTTAATATGCAATAATAGTATTGTTTGTATTTTTAAATATGGTCTTACACTTTAAAGATAAATACTAAATATTTGTGGATAAAATCATATGATGTCTGGAATTTGCTTGAAAACAATCCAGTGGGGGTTAGGAGTATAGATAAAACAAGATTGGCCATGGGTTGGTAAATGTTAAAGTTGGGTAATGGGTGTAAGGGGATTCACCAGACTATTCTCTCTGCTTTTCCTAGGTTTAAAAATTTCTGTAATAAAAAAGCTACAAAAGAAACTACAAAGTTTCCATTTTACTCTCCCATCTGTCCAGTTCCCAATCCTCCATACGTAATAACTACTTGTAATTTCTTGTGCATTCTTCCAGAGTTTGTATGCAATAAATGCCTTCTATCATTAGAAAAACACTTAAGCACGTTATTTTAAAAGGTTGGTTTCTTGGGAAGTATCTGACTTTCAACCTATCAGTTGATAGTTATTTGAGTTCATTCCATAAGACTGATGCTCATTTCCTTTCTGACTTCCATGGACACAGCACCAGATCATTGGGACCAGGATAAGTGCTCGAAAATAATGACAGCAGAATCATTCTTGGTGACTGTTTCCATGGGAATGGGAATGAATCAGCGACAGAAAACTCTTAAATCTCAGCCTGAGGGTCACAGAAGGCCATTCCATTTTCAAAGGGTTGTGGCTGTTTACAGCTTTTATGTTTGGGGGCATGAAAAAATAGCAAACATAAATTTATTTCATTGAAGAACATTACCTAATCCTACATATGAAAACCCAGCCATTATTCAGGGAGCTGTGACTAGCATTCTGCCTACACACAGCCTGGGTTGTGAGTGGCTGCTAAACACCATCATCGTCAATTTGACTGAGATGGTTTTGAAATTGTGCATTTCTATAGCATTTTAAAGTGAAGGGTGGAATTAAGTGGTCTGGAAGAGTACTGGTTTACAACTTTAAGTAGTACTGAGGAGGCTTTCCGTGGGCTAATTGGAATTCAATTAATGTAAAGCTGAAAACTGGAATTAATTCAAATTAATCTCTAACAAGAAATGATACATAAAGAATTTGAGAAAGGACAGCAATGTTGTAAGTTCTTAAATGGAAATAAGTTTTGAGGGAAGCTATTTAAGGATATTTCAAATAATTTAAATAATTATACTCAATCCAAAGGCCGTTTGTACATCTGTCTTTTTATTGTTAAATAATACTAGATTGTGGTTGCAGAACAATAATGGTCTCTTCTTTATGCACATCCAGCAGCATGAATCTTGGCAATAGATCATCTGAGAAAATTGTTTTTTGGGTGATGAATTGCCAGGTTAAGAGTATTATATTCTTGCTATCACGCCTTCATTATCAGAGCATTTTAGAAAATGTTTTTTTTTATGTGATACAGGGGTATTGTTGTGATAAGAATTAATATAACGCTTTAGCAAGCAGCTTAAGGAAGTCAAAGTGTGGTGGTTTTAAATTTATACTCCATAATATTACACGGGCAAGCAGATAATAACATTAATAGCATCTTTTTTTTAACTGTGCAATTAACACCTACTTCTATAAGTGAAATAGAAGCATAGGAATGATGTGAAGCATTTTGATCTAATTCATTAAGATAAATAAAGGATAAATGAGTTTTATATGTAGCAGCAGAAGATGGTGAAATTAATTCCACTTTCTTGGGTTTAGAAAATGGGTGTGTGTGTGTGGGGGGGCGGGTGTTGAGAAGAAGGAGGCAAAGGACCAATGCTGAACTAAAGGAAAATCATAAACTCCTAATTTTCTTGCTCTGGTCGAAAGCAGTAAGTAATCAAGCTATGCAGTGATTGTTTATGTAGGTAAACTTCAGCACTTCCTTGGAGGCATGAGACATTTAAAACTAATTAACAGTTATTAATATTGGAAAATTCCCCAGGCTTTAAAAAATATTTTCTTATAGAAACATGTAGTGAAGACACGTGTCTTCACTGGAGAGGAGCACGCTGTCTTCTCCAAGAGGGAGTTACGAGACAAAGGAACATAAAACAGCTAACATGAAACAAGCTAACAAAACAACAAGCAGATAGAAATTCTAGGCAGAGGGACTTGCGGGAGCATTCAGCAATGGGGCTGGCATCTTGAAGAATAAGAATGCTTAAAACATGGCATAAATTCTCATCAGTGTTCCTTAGATTATTGTGCAATTTCTCCTTTTTTTTTTTTACAGTTCCATGTTTCTCACTTAGAAAACACTATGCAAATATATACAAAAGCAGTATCGTAGTTCGCTTCTTGTTTATTTGTCCTGAAACTAACTTGTAATATTGTACTTTCACAACTACCAGCTAAATGGAATCCAAACTGTTAACAGTACAAAAGTTCAAACTGTATGAATTTTCCAGCATGGCAGGTACTGTTTTTGAGTATTGTCCTCATCATCTATAATACCTTTAAATTTGCAAACTAAGAATTGATTTGGGTGGAATTTGAGGTCTCCTCTATTAGGAAATGGTCGTTTTTAGTCATTGCTATGTAGGAAAGAAAAACACCAGAATCTCGGGCGCATTGAGTGCCATCTATGCTTTGGAGGGTCTGTCTCTATCAACCCCGACAACAGCCCTCCCCTGCAGATGTAAAGTCCCCATGTATACAGGGCCTGGTGCCATGCTAGCTGATGATGGTGCTTGACAAATATTTGCTCATCTGCTGAAGAAACTGAGGCTAAGGGATTGTATTCTTCATCCAAAGTTATCTGCAATTCAAAACTCAGGTTTCTGATTCCAAGTCCCTGTCTTTGCACTCCTTAGAGCTCTTTCTTTCAAAACGAAAATGTGTGCCAGGTATTGAACTAGAAGAGTGCATTTACAAGTGATGGAATCTCCTGAAGAATTATTTATGAAGGGACTATACAGAGAAGAAGCAAGCTGATTTTTATATAGGACCTATGAATTTATCTCTGGCTTTGGCTTTAGAATTCAGCAATCACGACTCTCTACCCCAGAAGATCAATAAATAACTGGCCAACCGGGCTACACAATCGGGGTCCTTTATGTTAAAAATGTTTAGTGGCATATTACAGGCGTATGTCTTGGAGTGTGTGTTAGAATCCCAAGATGGACTGTGGTAATGGAAATGGGTTGCAAACCTTCTCCAGATCATAAAACGCACCAGTTTATGCCAGGATAACATATGGGGCTGGCGGCCTTCCTGCAGGGAACTAAATTCAGAGGGATATTTCAGGGTCTTATTCCCAGGGAGAAGACTGAGTAGTTGGGCATTCATCCATTTCTTATCTTTCATTCAATAAATATTCGTCAAGTGCATTTTCAGTGCATTTAATTATAATGTAAGCAACGTGTCCTCATCTGTGAAGTGGGGGGAAATAGAACCTATCTCATAGAGTAGAGAGAATGAAGCAAGAGTGTGAACAGAGGGCTTAGAATAATACATGGCATATAGTAATTCCTAAAAAAAAAAACCTGTTAGTTGTGACTATTAGGTTCTTACAATGCCCTTGACACTGTGCCAGGTGCTGAGATGAATTTAAATTCGCCTTTTTCTCGGAAAACTCACAGTTGTAGAGAGAGACACACATGTAAACTAAAGTCATGGAGACAAGACAGGAGAAGGTTCCATGAGATGCACAGTGAGTACAAAGAAGGGAATAGCCTAGCGTATTAAGGGGTCAAAAAATGCTCCACGCCGGAGGTGACAATCTGAGTCTTGAAGGATAGGTAAATATTCTGCAGGGGGAAGATGGTGGGCGTGGGGAGGCCCCAGGCAGAAGGACTTGCAGTAGCAAGAACAGGCTCAGAGTCATGGAAAACCTGATCTGGAGGAATTGCTTATTTATGAGGGAGGCTGAAGATAGGTGCTTGTTGGTGAGAAGGAAATGAGGCCAGAGACTTACTAATTCATGAGAGACTTTGTCCTGTCAGCAATGAGAAACCACTGAAGTGCTTTCAACAGGAGGGTATTACAAACAGATGTGTGCTTTAGAAAACTCATGAATGAAAGTGTAGGAGATAAACTGAGGGTATGAATGAGACTGGATGTGGGAAGGATAGTAAGGAGATTATTGAAACAGACCCAGCAAGGGATGAAAATATCTTGAACTATGAGCAGCGACAATGGGCATGAGGGGAAGACAGATTCAAGAGACATCAAGAGGAGAGGATGAGAAAGAGGTTGGGATCAATTAGGTGGTGTGTCAGTGAAAGTAAACATTGAGTACCAATATTTCTGCCCCAGGTGCTTCAAAGTATGTCCAGAAATGTGGGGATTGGAGGAGGAGCAGATATGGGAAGATAAATAGTGAGTTTTGCATTGAACAGAGGAAGTTTAAGATGCTGGTAGAACACTGGAGAAAATATGCAGTAAGTCATTGGCTGTATGACTTTTGAATATAAAGAAGAGGTGAGGCTGGAAGTACAGATTTGGAGGTTATCAGCACATCAGTGAACATGGAAGCCAACGGTAAGATTCTGGAGAGAGACCAGGTTAGCAGAGAAGAGAAGAGGACCAAACATTGGAGAAGCCAACATATAAGTGATGGCGGAGAAAGGGAAGTCTGAAAACAAGGCCAAGAACTATTAATCAAGGAGCTAGAGATTGAAGCAAGAAAGAGTGGTATCACCAAAAGTCAAAGGGACTGCGGAATCTCAAGGTTATCAGTATCAAATACCATAAAAAGTATGTGAAACCCAAGAGAAGTCCATTGCATTTGAAGCTTAGGGATTTGCTGTTATTTTAATCTCTGTCAGGGCAATGTCAGTGGGATACAAACTGCATTCAGTTTCCCGGAATATGTAGTCATGTGCTTATGCGTGTGTATGTGCACACACACACGTGCATGCATGCATGTATACACACATATTTCCCTTTCTTAAAATATTTTATTCATTTATTGGACAGAGACAGAGAGACACAGCAAGAGCAGGAACACAAGCAGGGGGAGTGGGAGAGGGAGAAGCAGGCTTCCCGCGGAGCAGGGAGCCCGACGCGGGGCTCGGTCCCAGGACCCTGGGATCATGACCTGAGCCAAATGCAGACACTTAACGGCTGAGCTAACCCGGTGCCCCCACATATATTTCCTTTTAACTAACTTGCTGCCTTCGTAGGCCTGCCTAAATATTTCTTATTTTGTGTGTCTCTTCTACTCATGTTTCTATAGGTTTCTCATTTACTTATGCCTGATTTGATATCCGTGTGTTGAGTTACAAATTTTAGGAGACTAAAAGTCAAGATTGGCAGTGTCTTTCAAGGTTTCAGCTGTAATAAATATGGACGAGTAAAAGTACTTGCCTCAGCGTTCTTCTCCCTAAAGAAAATGACTTTTAGCAAAGTGGCAAGAGCCACTTTTTATGATTTCAGTCGTATCTAATCAGAAAATGCCCTGGTAGGACACCGTCTTAGTAGGAAGGTCTGGCAGACCTGCCAAATGTTCCTTAAGTCCGTTCAATATGAAGCGATGTCTTCTAACCTCTACCACAGGATTTGTTTCAAAAAGCTTTAAGAAATTCTAAAGGGATGATTGTTGTATAGATTTCTCCATGGTGAAAGCAGAATCTCAGCTCTGCAGGCCTCTACACTTCAATGTAACTACTACAAATGCAAAAATGTGAACAGAAAATCCATATTTGAATGTCTAACTTTTTAAATAATTACAGAAGCACTGTAAATAGCAAAAATAGTACAGCGAGGTCTTGCTTTTGTCTCGGTTTTCCCAGTGATTACATCCTACATAACTATAGTACAATCTCAAAGCCGTGAAGTTGACACTGGTAAAATTGGGCGTAGAGGTCTCTGTGGGTTTTGCCACAGGTGTAAATGTGATGACGGCAGCCACCATGGCAATCAAGATACAAAACTATTCCATCACCTCAAAAACACCCCTCATGCTACCCTTTTTGTTATTTCAAAAATGGTATATAAATGGAATCATAAAGTGTGTAATCTTTTCTTAAGTTCTTATTTAAATTCCGGTTAGTTAACATACAGTGTAATATCAGTTTCAGGTGTACGATGTAGTGATTCAACACTTCCATACAACACCTCGTGCGCATCCCAGATGCCCTCCTCAATCCCCAGCACCTATTTCACCCATCCCCCCCCACCTCCCTTCTGGGGACCATCCGTTTGTCCTCTATATTTAAAAGTCTGTTTCTTGGTTTGCCTCTATCTCTCTTAACTTCCCCCTTTGCTCATTTGTTTGTTTCTTAAATTCCACATATGAGTGAGATCATATGGTATTTGTCTTTCTCCAACTGACTTTTTTTTTACTTAGCTTAATACTCTCTAGCTCCATCCATGGTGCTGCAAATGGCAAGATTTTGTTCTTTTTTATGGCTGAGTAATATTCTATTTTGTGTGTGTGTGTGTGTGTGTGTGTGTGTGTGTGTATACCACATCTTCTTTATCCACTCATCAGTCAACGGACAGTTGTGATCTTTTGCGATTGGCTTTTTTCACTCAGCATAATGGCCTTGAGATTCATCCAAGTTGTTGCTAATATCAATAGTTTATTTTTTCTTATTGCTGCATAGCATTTCATGGAGTGGATCTATCACAGTATATTTAACTATCCATCCAGTGAAGGACATTTGGGGTGTTTCCAGTCTGTTAGCTTTTATGAATAAAGCTGCTGTGAACAATGATGCACAGATTTTTGTGTGGACTTAAGTTTTCATTTCTCTAAGATAAATAAATGCCCAGGAGTGTGATTGGTGAGTTGTGTGGTAAGCATATATTTAATTTTCTTAAGAAACTGGGAAACTATTTTTCAGAATGGCTGTAGCGCATTTTACATTCCCAACAGTAGTGTGTGAGAGATCCAGTTTCTCCACATCCTCAAAGGCATTTGTTATTGTCACTATTCTTTTACGGTAGTTGTCCTAGTAGATGTGTAGTGATAGATCATTGTGATTTTAATTTGCATTGCCCTGATGGTCCCTGATGGTGAACATCTTTTCATGTGCTTATTTGTCATCTGTATGTCCTCTTCAATGAAATGTCACTTTATGTCTTTTGCTCATTTTTTAATTGAATTAATAGAGGAATTTCTTAACTGTTGAGTTTTGAGAGTTCTTTATTATATATTTATTATATATTATATACCATTACATATATTTATCATATATAATGTTTATATAAAATATTTATATTTATGTTCTGTCACACATGTAGCATGCAAATATTTTCTCCTAGTATGTATTTTTTGTCTTTTCATCCTCTTAACAAGACCTTTCACAGAGCAAGATTTTTAATTTTGATGAAGCCTGGTTTTCTTTGTTTTCTTTTATGTTTCCTTCTTTTGCTGTCATGTCATATTTGGATTTTAGGGTTGAAATTCATTTGAATTTCTGGAGGACAATGAGACAATCAGTATTGAAAACAAAAAAAAAGTGGTCATACCTGAAATGATAGATGTCTGGGAATTGCTTCAAAATAATCCAGTTTGGAGGATAAGGTAGGAGAAAAGGGGGTGGGAGTATAGAAAAATAAGAATGGCCATGAGTTGATAATTATTGAAGCAAGGAGGTTAGGTACATAAGATCATTATATTATTTTTTCCATTTTTGCATATGTTTGAAATTTTCCATAATAAAAAGATTTTTTAAAAAAACAGTGCATACCTTTTGACTAAATAATCCAGCTTGGGGAACTTTGCCCTAAGGAAGAACTTGAAATGATGGAAAAAGAAAGCTATTTGTACAGAGATGTTTATAGCGACATTATTTGTGAAAGTAGAAGGAAAAATCAAGGAATACAAATAGCTAGCGATTAGGGAATGGTTATATAATCTATGGTATATCATCTCAGGGGACAATTATGGAGCCATTAAAGTGATAAACGTGAGGCTGAAGATATAAAAAAAGTTTTTTACAAAATGATGTTAGACAGAAAAAACAAAACAATCCTTCAACTGTGATTTAACCAGCCATAGTCTTGGAATACTGTGATTTTATATTTCCATAGCAAAATTTAGTTCATTACCATTAAACAATTTAATGATAATTTCAGTTGCCATAATTAAAGAATATGGCAACATGATTCAGCTTCTTCTAGACCACACTGGCAGATCCAGCAGTAAGGTAGGCAAAGGGGTCTCCTTTACTCCACCCCTTGGTGTGAGGTTCATGGCAGCAGGACACACACCCCACCCCCCAAATAGACACACCCTTAAACATCCTGATAATGTGTTAAAATTCCTGACAGTTACACAAGCATTTTACTAAAGTTTATAACAATTAAGCAAAGGAAAATGCAAGTGCATAGGACATTAAATTTTAAATCAGTGAAGGACTTATTTATTTAGTTTTTCATATGTAAGTGTAGTTAACATGCAGTGTTATATTAGGTTCAGGTGTACAATATAATGATTCAACAATTCTATACATTTCTCAGTGCTCATCAAGATAAGTACACTCTTCATCCCCTTTATCTATTTCACCCATCCCCCCACCAACCTCTCCTCTGGCAACCACTAGTTTGTTCTCCATATTTAAGATTCTGGGTTTTTTTGTTGTTTGTCTCTTTTTTCTTTGTTTTACATTTGTTTTGTTTCTTACTTCCACATATGAGTGAAATCATACAGTATTTGTCTTTCTCTCACTGACTTATTTCACTTAGCATAATACCCTCTAGGTCCACCCATGTTATTACAAATGGCAAAATTTCATTCTTTTTTAGGGCTGAGTAATATTTCATAGTATATATATATATATATACTGCATCTTCTTTATCCACTCACCTATCGATGGACACTTGGGTTGCTTCTATGTCTTAGCTGTGGTAAATAATACTGCAATAAACATAGGGGTGCATATATCTTTTTGAATTAGTGTTTTTGTTTTCTTTGGGTAAATAACCGGTAGTGCAATTGCTGGATCATAGGGCAACCTATTGTTAGCTTTTTGAGGAAACTCCATACTGTTTTCCACAGTGGCTTCACCAAGTTGCATTCCTACCACAGTGCACAAGTGTTCCTTTTTCTCCACATTCTCCCCAACGTTTGTTATTTCTCGTCTTCGATTCTAGCCATTCTGACAGGTGTAAGGTAATATCTCATTGTGGTTTTAGTTTTCATTTCCAGTAAAGGGCTCATTTTTTTTTTAAGAAAATTGCTGAAAAGATATAGTTCACTTGACTTATAACTTAAGGAAAAAATCTACCTTGAAGGATTATAATGCTCACAAATATTTCCTGATTAAACGTGGTGAATCAGGAAAAGGGTTACCCACCAGATCATGTTCTTTAGAGAGAGAGAGAGAAAGAGAGAGAGCATGCAGTGTGGGGTAGAGGGGCAGAGGGAGAGGGAGAGAGAGAATCGTAAGCACGCTGCCCCCAGCACTGAGCTGGATGTGGGACTCAATCTCACAACCCTGTGATCATGACCTGAGCTGAAATCGAGAGTCGATCACTTAACCAACTGAGCCACCCAGGCACCCCCCACCAGATCATTTTCTTAAAATCAACAAATCTAGTTTGTGTTGGAAATTGCTGTGGTTTAAAGACCTCCATAAATTCTTTGATATTCTTCCTTTCAAAAGGTGGAGTCTAATTCCCCTCCATTTAAGTGTGGGCTGTATGTAGTAACTCACTTCTAATGCACAGAAAGAGGTGGAAGTAAAGGTGAGTTATTTTCAAGGGACATAAAAGGCATGTGACTTCCTCCTTGCTCCCCCTTAAATCTTCTGTTCTAGGGAACACTACTACCATTTTTTTGAGGACACTCAAGGAGCCTTAAGGAGAGGCTCACTGGGGAGGAGCTGAGACGTCTCACCACAGCCAGGGGGGCAAATTAAAAGCAAATTAAAAGCAAATCTCCAGACTCAGTAGAGCCTTCAGATGACTGTAGTCCCAGATGACATCTTGATTGCAGCCTCATGAGAAACCCTGAGCTGGAATCACCTGGCTAAGATGCTCCTGAATTTGTGACCTACAGAAATTGTGAATTAATAAATATTCGTTGCTTTACACTAGTAAGTTTTGGAGTAATTTGTTATGCTGCAATAGATAATACAAAAACATCAAGAAACCTTCTAGAAATTTAATTGAACATGGTTCTTAAGAATTTATGTTTAGTAGAATTTTACTGACTTCTCCCAGTTCCTGATGGTCTCCTATGAGATGATGATTTTGCCAGCAGAAGTTTTACCAACTAGAAAATTTTTCAGAAACACAATTCTGAAAATACAAAAAGACTTCTCTGTCGAAAATCTCTATACCCATATGATATGGACTAGAATATATCAGTGACATAAACAATTATTTTAAAATGAAAAGGATTGGGAGTACTTTTAAGTTGTTTAAACATTAGCAATTTAAAATATCTTTTAAATTAGTATTAGTTCTGGGGCACCTGGGTGGCTCAGTCATTAAGCGGCTGCCTTCGGCTCAGATCATGATCCCGGGGTCCTGGGATCGAGCCCCGCATCGGGCTCCCTGCTCAGCGGGAATCCTGCTTCTCCCTCTCCCACTCCCCCTGCTTGTGTTCCCTCTCTTGCTGTCTCTCTTTCTGTCAAATAAATAAATAAAATATCTTAAAAAATATATTAGCTCCAAAAATTGTTGTCTATAAAATGTTTCATTGTTTGAAATTTGTTTTATTTGTACTTTTGCTTTTAATATTTATACTGAAGAGAAGGAAAAAGAAAAGAAAGATGAATAGAGTCTAAAGACTAAGAGGACCCTTCATTTGTGAAAATATTTCTCATGTGATCAGTACCACACCTTTGCAGATCTTTAGGATAATGCCCTTCCTTTTGGGGGGAGACAAAAGTATTATTGTTTAAAATATGTACTGATTTTCAATTATTTATTTTTGAAAGAACAACATAATGTGACATGTCCTAGCTGTAATTTAAGAATGCCTTTTAATGCTTTCTGTGACTATTGGTCAAATTTAGAATCTTTTCTTTCATCGGGGCTTCAACCGAGAGTTGAAACGCCAGAGGAGTGTTCTGGGATCTTGAAAGAAAGGCTTCAGGTCTCAAAGTCTTTGATTCCTTCATACCAGTGTATGAACTGGCAGGCTTATTTTGCAATGACACTGTCAGTATGCTCCATAAGAGAGGCTTTTAATTTCATCTTAGGAAGTAATTCAGTGAGAAACAGATTCCTTTTCAAATACCTCCACAGAAATAACATAATGGAAAGTCTTCCCACTTCCACAGAAAGAATATTTGTCCATGTTGGGTTGGAGGAAGAAAAGTGAGGTCTGGGATTCATGGCTATGCACCACAAAAGCCAGACTTCGTTAATGCAGGACAAACAAAAACCCTCCTGATGCTGAACAACTGTGAAAATGATAAATTCCAATGATAAAAACCAAGCCTGATTAATGTCTCTAGATTAAGAAGCAATTTAACGCATGTAACTGAGATATGATGGAACAACGAGTAGATAGTGCCACAAATTATTAAATAACCTAGAAGATATCAAAATAACTTCTAGAAGCAAAAGCATCTGCTTTTGATTCCTGGGCTTCGGAGAATACAAAGGTAAGAAAGCCTTGCATTAATTCAATAGGATGGTGGGATATCTCCATGTTAAGTATCTTTTAGTAATGAGTGAAATCGTGCAGAATTTACGCCAGTGCCCACAGATGTTTAACATATTCCTAAGTGGCTTCTATGTCATCGAAATTACACTCATTAAGCTTACAAAATAGGTGACTTATTATTCAAAGCATAGGATTAAATCCGCCAATATGGAAGAATTAGAAGCCAATGCACATATTGTCAATAAGGATAATGCAAGCCTCTTTGGGAAAAATAATTAGACACAGAAATATCAGATATAATGCACATGAGATTTATCAAGGAAAAACTATAAGATGAATAGTTGACCTAAGGTTACCATGATTTATTGTTTTTAAGAAGAAAACGTTGGAAAGATGCAAAATTAAGAATGTAGAACATGGGACATAGCCTTCAGTTATATTTTATGTCTTAGTCAAACCCTTATAATTATTGTTGGCAAAACAGTGCTGTGAATGTAATACTCTATTGTGTGCCATACTTAATAAAAACTAAAATACATAGCTAACTTCAAAGATTAAACATAGAAAAGAGTGTTTTAATCTGTAACTCTATAAATTAAGATGTACATTGTACCTGGAACAAAGTTCCAAGGAATAACTAAAATGACCACACACTGCCTTTTATCTAATGAAGATGATTCTATTGCCCTTCTATGAGAAGGTTTTGAACTTTGTGCCTCATTGGCCTATTTGGGATCTTTCTTTTGGCCTATGTCATGTTTTTATTAGTTGACTGATGAGGTAAAGGTGAAGGTCAGCAGTGGAGAACAGATGGAGGCTAACTGGTCCTACCAAGGTCACATGCATGCATGTCTCACGGAGCTTGAACTAAATTATTTGACTCATGGAAACTCTGAAGGAATTCAGTTTATGGAGGCTGGACAATAGAAAGCCATGGACTGTCCTGATGACAATCTTAACAGTATATCTGCAGCTGCTAAATAAATGTTGTCTAACTGTTTTTAATTCTACATAAGGTCATGACTTACACAGAGGGGATGGTCTTTAAAACTGTAGCTGGAGAAACCTCTGATGCAGCATGAGTAATTACTGCAGTTAAGAAAAAGAGACAGGATGGTGCCTTTTTTTTTTTTTTTTTTTTTTTTTGGTCATGGTTGGATTTTGGAGGTTACCTTCTTGAAAATGAAGGAATGGATCTCATGTGACTCTGTGATTTCCAAAAATGCAGACTTCTGCTTGTAAGGGCAAGGTGAAATAAGAAGCAATGTTACTGTTGATTTCATGCCCTAAAATATCAAGATGCCAAGTTATTTTGTGGAAGCCATATTAGTCATATGCAGAGTTTTGTTTTCACAGAGTATTTACCATTAGAAACAGAATTATATATTTTAACTGTATTGGTTAATGTTTAAAAAAATTAGACCTTTCCTCCCAGATGTTGCCTAATATGTCTGGATTGGTGGTAATCATTTGGGGGTCCCAGAAAAGAAAGGGACCTAGAAGAACACCCTGAGAATAAGGGTGGCCTTTTTAAGCGACATCCCCACATTTACTCTAGCCCCATTGAGGGTCTCTCCGGATGGAGACATGGAGGATGGAGAAATGATTTAGCACCACTGATGTAGGTCAATTCAAGAGGACATCTGTTAAGAGACCAAGCTGTGAGGGTGGACAACCCAGGTCCAAATTTTGACTGAACTTCTTCCTAGCTGTGTGATCTGAGGCAAGTTACATGAGCTCTCTAAGCCTCACTTGGCACACCTGTAAAATGGGGATAAAAACAAAAGTGCTTTTAAGTGAGAATGGGTGGTTAAAAAGAGATAAAGCAAGAAAAACACTCAGTACAGTGACTGGCATATAGTAACGAGCACTCAGTAAATAACAGTATAGTTATTGCTCTCCAAAGGATTCAAAACATCTCAAATCTGAAAAGAGACAATGCTGTTTTAAAAATTGCATAAAGAAGTGTCTAGCTAGGGCCTGAATTAATGGCACTTTCTCTTGTAAATTGAAAAGGAAAGCCTTCCACTGGTTGGGATTTGACTAAATGGTGTCTGTCTACGGTTTCTTGTTTCAGTCTAAGATTCCTTGAAATACAGTTGAATACAGGAACTTTTGCCCCTTTGACAGTCTGTATAGAATGAATGCTGTGTGAGCAAATGATGATTATGTGCTTCATAATTTCAGTGTAATTCAGAGTTCACTGGTCAGGGTCAGGCCTACAATTCCTTATCTCATTTGTTCCCAGCTGGCCTGATTCTCATTATCTGTGAAGATTCACGTGGAATGATTTATCAAACTTTCCCCCAAAACTCTGAAAGGACAGCCAGCTGGATGAGGAAAAATATCCCATGCTAAATTTTATTTTGCCTGGAATATTTCCACCCTTAGTGTCTTCTTGCTATTGAAGGAGTTCAAAGTCCTTCTTGAGCTGGTCCTAGATAAAGCAGCCATGTTCACTTCCCTAGCTGTTCACTCAAGGCTCCAGAATATGCCTTTTTGCTTGTCTTTCCATGAGGCACCATCCTCTTCTCCATCCCTCTGCTCTTCCTTTCAAGGCATTTCAAATGACAGTGCATGTTTTAAATTCCCTGTTCTGGCCTTACCAAAATATGTTCTCCCTCTTTTTCTCTCCCTCTATCTTAGTCTCCTCAGGCTGCCATCACAAAAATAGCAGAGATTGGGAGGCTCCAACCGCATAGACTTATTTTTCACAGTTCTGGAAGCTAGAAGCCCGAGATCACGGATTTCTAATGGGGGCTGTCTTCCTGGTTGTGTGGACAACTGCCTTCTTGCTGTGTCCGCACATGACAGAGAGAGAGAGTGCTATGGTGTCTCTGTCTCTGCTTATAAAGGCATCAAACCTATGAGATCAGGGTCTCACCCTTATGCCCTCATTTAAGCCTTATTACTTTCTCATAGGTCCCATCTCCAAATACAGCCACATTGGGGATTAGGACTTTAAAATAGTGAATTTTGGTTGGGGTGGGGGGAAGACATAATTCAACCCACAGAATCATTCCTTCCCCCCATTCTCTTTCTCTTTCTCTCCTCTTCTCCTCTCTTTTTGAGTATCCATAGCTATAGCTTCTATGATCTGTTCTATTCCCTTCCTGCTTCAGATAACATGTTCTTTATAGTTAGATCATTAATTTCATGTCTATTATTATCTCCTTCACTAGATTACGTATGCCTGAGGAAGGAATGGCAGTTTTTGGTATCCTCCCAATCTGGGCAGGTAGAAGAATGTCAATATAGATGTTACTTGATTGACTCATTAAAGAGTATCTTCAATTCAGTGAAACTATCCACTGCAGTATAAAAAAATTAAGAATTATGGACATTCACTGAAGGTTTATAATGATCCAGGCACTGTTCTCAGTGCTTTAAAAACATTAATATGGCTAATATGGTTAACCCATTTTATTTAAATGTGAACTGAGTTCTTACCATATGCCAGGTGCTTTGCATATGTCTCATATCTCATTAAATCCCTACTGTGGCCCTGTAACCCTGTAAAATATCTATTACAATGACCATTTTAGAGATGAGGAAACTGAGATTCAGGGAAAAAACGTCCCCACAGTTAGATGGCCAGTTAGATGTGGAACTGAAGTAGGAAGCACATGGGTCTGATTCTAAAACCCACATTGTCTCCACTACCCCACACTGCAGTAGGATCTACACTGCCTGGTAACACAGGCCAGCAAAGAACTGACTCCCTGAGAGCTTTTACAATGGCATCTTGACTGCTGCTAGGACTGAATCATTGTGCAGACACTGTTGGGTTTTGCTGTGGCAAAAGACATCAGCAGAAATTTTTGTGCAGTATTGAATGTTTTAAGCAATCCAGCAGTGGATGACAAATTCATGCTACACTTATGAGGCTGCCTTCAGTGGCCAAGCTGATTTTGTCTGTCACGCAGAGTAATTCAGCTCTTCATTAGAAATACTACGTGGGGACAATTAGTATTCCACTGCTCCTGGAACAACAAAACCCTAAGGTGTACTGAAAGAGTGTGTGGAGCCTGGCCATGAGCAGGGATTTCATGCAGAGATGCCAGTGTGCCACCAGCTTGTAAAAAAAACCCAGTCTGTGTCGAGATAAATTAACACCAAAACTCCAGACCAAACCAGCACATTGCTGAGTATCGCTCAGTAGTTTCATCTCCAAATAATGTGACAATGTAAAAAATAAAAAAATAAGTCTAGGCAGTACAGGGAAATGGGTTCTCTCAATTCTTTGCTGGTGGTTGTATAAGTTAGAACCACCCTTCAGGAAATAATTTGAAATACATATTGAACCCATATCTTTGAGCTAGCATTCCAGATGGCCTCTGAGCTAACTAGTGGAAAAGAAAACACACAGGGAAGTGAGAATCATCTCTTTCAGTGGTCCCCAAACCATCCATGACCAATAAGATTGAGCACTTATCTGCATGTTTGTTGAATTGGGGAGTTTTAAGAGAAGGAAGAGATATTTTATGTTATTTTTTGTGTATAATAAGCAACTCAAAAAGATCAAGAATATACACAATGTGTGGTGAAAAGTCTCCTCCCCACCCCATAGCTGCCTACTTCCTCTCCCCAGAAGCAATCAGTTACTGCCTTATAAGTCCTTCCAGAAATGTTCTATGCAAACACACACACACACATATGCATACACACATACACACACATACACTTGTTATTCAGGTGATTTGTATTTTCTTCTGTATCACAGTCAACAGGGAGAAACAAGAGAAGCACCAAGGTTCAGTGGAAACTTTCGTATTAGAAATATACTTTATTGTCTAATCATTGTAGATCTCATCAACCCACCTACTTTCATTATGTATACCTGGGAAGAGTGGTCATGATTATGGAGACCTATGCTGTCCTTGGCCACAAATGTTTGAAACTCTCCAGTCTAGATTAGTTGCCCTCTCTGCCTGGACAGATCCCTCTTGACCAATATCCATCTGCCTCTCCCCTATGTGTGTATGCTTTGTTTCCTACATTGCATTATTCTCCCACCCGGATATGCTTTTTCCTTTTGGTACAGCACATCCCCCGGTAGCCTCATGAAAAATTATGAGAGTAAAATTTTTGCATGTCTAAAAATCTCTTAATTTCACCCTTTCCTTTGATTGATAGTTTGGCTGAGTATAGAATTCTAAGTTGAAAATAATTTTTTTTCTGACATTGAAAGCATTGCTCTAGTGTTTTCTAGAGTTGTTGTGGAAAAATATGAAGCTATGCTAATTCCTTCTCCTTTGCAATCCTCTATCTGTCAAGGGCAAGAACAAATAAACAAACATGCATTCACATCCATGGTCACTATTTTCCTACTCCAGGTCACAAGGCAAGACACTCATGTTCTCTCCCTTGAGATGGAAGCAACTGATGATCTGTGAGGTTTCTTCTAAACTTAAGAGTTCAATTATAAAGATATAGATGGGAATGTTCTGAACTTCCTCTGGATATGAGATGTATTTATTATCATCACTGGTTAATGATCATGAAAAGTTTTCCTTCCTATCTTTTTCCAAAGCTCTTCTTGATTCTATCCACTGACTTGGGGAAAACACATTAATTTTAGCTAATTGGTCTGTCAGGATTAATGAAAAGTCTAAATTACAGAACATATTAAAACTGTTACAAGCATCTGTGTTGCAGTGAAGTGAAATTTGGATCATGCATCTGAAGACCTATATTTAATTAAGTCCCAGCTTTGCCACTTACGAGTCATCTGTCCTTGAGCTAGTCTATTAACCCCTCCAAACTACTGTTTTCCTGTCTATAAAATGGGAATAATGCCTAGCTCACAGGGTTGCTGTGATAATTAAAAGCATTATAGACAGTTGTTTAGTAAATTGTACAAAAAAGTAGTATACACATGTAAGGCTTTCTTATAGTAATTTAAACTTGATAAACAATGCGGCCTAGTGGAGTTTTTTAGGAAGCTGTTTTATCGTACAGAAGAGTGTGTTATTTGCATATTTATTTATGTTAATGTCCTTCCTTTCCTGGTTGCTTTTCTACATCATTTAAATTTTTGCTAGTAAGTAGCTTAACAAATCTTTTCCTCCAAGGTATTGTAAAAACAAACCTTAGCCCAGTTTCTTGTCCAGATTATTGGAAATTCCAAATAGGTAAGTTTTGTTGCCATTTTACTTTTTCTCATTTTTAAAAACATAAAATTGTTGTTCTGCTGTTGTAAGACTTTTCTGAGAATAACATTAGTGAAATAACACTGGCATTTTGGTGATTTGAAATAAATGGAACCTTGTTATTATTACTTGAAACTGAACTAGATTTTTTTTTAATGGAAGATAAAATAGGACAGAAATGACTTTAAGGGAGAAGTGGCAATCTTATTTTATTTTTTTAGATAGAATTGTATAGACATTTCTCATAAAAGGCCCCAAATGAAGAAACAATGACTAAAGATCGGATTGAAACAGGTTTAATATGCCAGCTATATTTGACATTGTACCACGAGGGCTCTTGCCCTTTATGTGTGCTGCTATTTAGGTCAAAAAAATAAACAAGAAGCATCTGAGAGGTCTGTCATTCACAAAGAAATACAGCTGAATATTGCTACATATATAAAGAAGGATTCCTCCAAGACTGAAACTAAATAAGGATAGGAGTTGTCTTTTTTCCTCCTATCACAGATTTCCCTTGTCAAAATGTCCTTATTTCTAATATTACCACAAATTTACAAAAAGAATTGGTATAGTCCAGTCTTTAATAAAATAATATCATCCATTCATCCTACAAATGTTTATTGAACACCTTCTATGTACTAAGTCTAATTCTAGATGCTGTATATGTAGCAGTAAATAAAATAGACAACATTTCCGGCCCTCATAGAACAGGCACTTGAGGATTGAGTCTGGCAGGGAAAGTGTGGGTGGCAGGCATTATAAAACATGAGAGGAAATGATGCTATATGTCTTAAAATATGATCTTTCTCTTGGTGTTTGAGGGAGCTGAAAGCCTCAGGAATATTTTGGCTTCAGACCTGATCCTAAAACTTACACTTCTGCATATATGTGGAAGGCAAGAAAAAGACTCAAGGCATGGTGGTCTAAAGAACCCAGATGACTATGAAAAAATCATATCATTTAACTGGAAAACTCATTGGTCCTCTCCTTCCACCAAAGACTGGCAAGCTGCCAACTGATCTGGTGTATCAAGGGTATTCCAGGATAGCCTTAATTTCTAATACTCTGTCCTACTTACTCTCCTCATGAGAACATTCATACTTGTCACACCATGTTTTCCTAGATTTGGGTTGGGAAAATACGGCCTCTGTCACCATAAAGCAAATGCTGGAGCAGCAGCTGAGATATTATAATTCTGCTCTGCCAACACCATGTAGCAAGGGCAACAAGGAGGAGAGATAGACTGATTAACAGAGGCAGCAATAGCCTGAGATCATGAGGGAAATATCCATAACTCCTAATATGTCAGGAAGCGTGGTAAAATCTGGGGAGAAGGAATGACTTTGTGCTTTTGAAGAGGAGGAATTTCAAAATATCTAAAGCCATTTTGAGATCCATTAGAGACAGCATAGCCTACTTAAAGAGTAACCTTCCCATTTCCCGTTGCTTCCCAGATTGGGTGAGAGAGAACACTGACCTTCTTATTGGGACTCTATACTGGAATTTCTGGGCCCATCTAGCTCTTTCTGCCCTGCTGTTTTCCCATTACAAACTCACCATGCATATTCTCCACCAGGGGACAAGGTCATGGAGGCAGAACCACAATAAACATCCATCCCACCACGAGCTCCAAAACATAAAACAGAATCTCATAGCTTTGTCTCATTTGATGTAAACAAAAGTAACAAATTATAGACTCATATATTTGTATTTTTTGGAGCTCACTTTGATTTGGCAGGAACGGAGGTAATTTCATTCTCCACTCTCCTTTCCGATCACGTCCAGAGGGGTGAGTCTCACTCATTCAAGTTCCTTGATTCCATTAAACATAATGTCACAGATGCTTTAAGCCAAATCAGACTTTGCAGGTCACCTCGCCTAAACCTTCATTTTACAGATGAAGGAACTGAGAGCCAAGGAGGTTAAGTTAACTCTCTCTGGCCACAAAGCCAATCAATAGCAGAGTCAGAGGCCACCTGACTCCAACCCCATAGTTATTCTACTAAATACAGTAATATACTCAGTAACATTTCCAACAGGCTTCTTGTGTCCCTCAGACCTTCTACTGCCTTGGGGAGGAAGTGGAATTTCTCTTATGGAACACAGGGAGGCAAGAAATATACTCAGGTACATAGAAGAACAAGATCCCCCCTAGGAGTCACCTAAAGCTCCCTATGGCATCAGAGACGCTTTTGACCACACTCAAGAGAGTTTCTTCAGCCTGTAGATGGCACAGTTGGGCATAGAGTGATTTAAGGTAATTGTCTTTGTGACCCCCTGTGTTTGAGGACTTTGATACATGTAAAATGCAGTGTTGATTAACCAAACTAGAAATCTGTATGATTCCTAACACATAATATAGTCCTAGCCTATAGCAAGGACATGCTATCCCATATAGTATGGAAAGCTTAACTTGGACAAGTCTGAACAAATATCCCTTTTCCTCATAGTGGATTTCTAAAACTGATTTTGTATAAAGATGACTGCAATAAAATGGACTATAGTTGCCATAGAAACATGATCTCTGGTGTTTGGGAGCAGCCTTGTAAGTCTACGGGTGCATCAGGGGCCGGGGAGGTGTGTGGTATTCTTGACCAAAAAGGAGCTCAGTATATGGGTAGCACCTAAAGTGGGTAAAACTAATGTGCTTACAGACTAGCCCTGCATTGTTCATCTTAGAGATGATTTATCAATTCTAACATTAATTAATTAAATATTTAGTTTGCCATTGTTTGATTTACCTCCTTAGAATCTCAAAGGACTTTGAGGTATTCATTTGAATAGCCTAGTTCACTTTAATATGCTACCCACCAACTTTGAACTGATAACTTTTTTTTGCCCTCAGAAAATGTCTCCATAGCAAACATAGTTATTTTAAATTATTTTATTATTATTAAAAATAATTCGGTTGCCCAGAGTGTCTTTTAGTGTTCGTTACTCCATAAATTTTTCTTGGTAATAGAAACTGAAAAGATTTCTGAAAAACATGAGTTAATACTACAATTCCCACCATCTTCTTCTTCTGCCTCCTCGATTTAAGCTAAGGCTACAAGTTAGGGCAGCTGTTCACCTATTAATCAAAAAGCATTGTGGTCTGGAAACAGTAAGAACTGCTATGCATCTTTCATTGTCATAGGACCAACCTGACACTTTGTGGCTGAGCTTTTTGAGCACTTCACACTCTACTGCAAAGCATCAAGCCAATTACCAGACCTTTAGAATGGGCATTTGATAAAAGGGTTCATAGAATTAAGACAGGCATAAGTAACAGCTTGGTTGCACTGTTACTTTCTTTCTTCTAGAGTGGGTACATTGTCATTGGGAATGCTGAATAAAAGGGAGCAAATGTGGAGAATTTAATTATGGGTGTTGATTAAGCAGCTGGATAATTGGGACTCACTATCGTGTCTGTATAGCACAAGATAGAAATGAGCCTAGTTAATGTAAAACTGGTACAATCTTCTGGGTTTTTCTGTCTCTCCGTCTCTGAAGATCTGAACTTTGACTTCGATAGTTAAGTCTGTCCCCCGATTGTGTGTTCTGTATATAAATGTATTTGGAGGGATTCTTTATCCAGGGACCTTATGAACACTTCAAAATATAAATGGTTGGTAAATTTGAAAAAGGGTCAGTGTGGCACCGAATAAAGAATATAAACAAAAATTATAATCCTCTAGCTTTTATCCATTATCCCTTTTAATACTACCAAGGATGGGGTTAGCAGGCATGTTCGTGTGCTAAAGGTATGAACGTGAACAAATATACCTTCTTTGCAAAGCTGGGAGAATTTGTAACTTTTTAGCCAGGTTCCACACTTGTAGGAACCTTAATTACTAATATTTAGCAATTTGCACTCTCATGATTCTGGGTTAAGAATTTCTCCTCACTAACAGCTCAGAGCAACATATGTTCTAAAGCAGGATTTCTTGAAGTAGCTTCCACAGAACACTAACCCCATTGTTTTGACTAGCCATTGGTCAAGAAGAGTTCTGAGCAATGCTGAGTCCTGGTGGCCTCTATGGACTTTCACCGTGTGTTTTTGACATATTATAACTCAAAGAAATCCTGCAGTAAATATGACTTGCCTGACATTATTTAGCTTTTTTGTCAAATTTACTTGGCTATGGAGTCCATTTGCCAGATTATAGCTATCAACCGCTTCAGGTACTTTTAAAACTGTGCCCTAGAACAGAAAGTCATAGAACGCTGACATGGAGAATTATCAATGCTTTCTCTGTGCTCAGGAATCTGCTACTTCCTTCTCAAGATGTAGTCACACAAGTCCAGTAAAAGTAAACTCTGTTTCACAAGGATGCCATTACATTGCTACTAGAAACTTGTTTATATTAATCCTAAACTTGTGCCCCAGGAAATTTCACCCACTGCTACCAAACCTAGTCCCTGGACCAACTCACGGTGAAATTTTTTTTCCGTTTGGCAGCCCTTCAGAAATCTAAGGATGATGATCATTGTTCCTACTGAGTTCATGCTATTCCAGACTAACTAGTTTCATCTCTTGACCCTTTGTCCTATGACAAGATTTTCAGTTCTTCAACATCTTAGTTGTCCTCCTTGGTCATGTTCTACTTTATCAATGTCCTTCTTAAAATGTAGCTTCAAAGACTAAACATACACTGTGGGTATGACAGTGTTTTAGACATAATCTGAGCACCAAGGAGGACAGTGGGATTATTACCTCCCTTGATCTCAGCATTGACTTTACAGATTGCTATAGGCTAGGTTTCCAGGAAGCAGACTGTAAGGTGGGGATCCGTGTGGGGGAGTTTTGTTGGGAGTGGTCTTGGGATCACCACTCATGGAAGGAAGAGGAAGGAAGCATTATAGAGCAGAAGCTGAGCTGCAGTATCAACAGAGGTATCAGTTGACCCCATGGGATGGTTCATTTGAGCTGGCCAAGCTGTTGCTGACCAAGTTGGGGTGAGAAGGTTGGCTTTTATACCATCCTCTCCATCATCATTCAGTTATTGGATGAAGGTCATCCCAGAAAGGGGGCCATCTCCTTGGGAAAAGCAGCTCTCTTCAGCTGAAGCAATCCCCAAAGGGGACTGTATTCCCAACAGCTGGGAGAATAAATCTTTCATTCCTGACGAGTATTGCAGGTATCCACTACACAGCTCCTACAGAGGACTTTATAGGCTTTGATTGGGATTTTATCTTAAATGCAAATGAAAACCATTGAAGAGTTGAAATTAGGAGAGTGACATGATTGGCTTTGTATTTTTAACAGCTCACTCCTGCTAGTGTGTAAAAAAAATGAGACAGAGCAAGGGTAGAAGCAGGGAAACAGTTGGGAAGTTGCTGCAGAAGCCCAGATGAGAGGTGGTCATGGCTTGGGTTAGAAGGATGGCAGTGGACGACAGGTGAGATCTATTTCAGAGGTAGAAGGGTTAAGTCTTGGAAACAGATTGAAGTTGACTGTGAGGAGAGGGATGGGTTAGACATGATTCCCATGGTGCTAGCATGAACTGAGTGAACAGAAGTACTGTTTACCAAGATAAGAAATACTGGATGAAGGACCACTGGGAATGAGGGTACGGAAGGGACATGCTAAGTGTGAGGAACATGAGACATCCAGGTGAAAATATAAAGTAAGCAGTTCTAAATATAGATCTGGAGCTCAAAAAAGAAGTCTGAGTTGACAGTATAAATTTGGGAGCCCATGGATCCTTACTGAGCCCATGGAAGCAAATAGAAATTCCAGGAAAAGTCTATCAAATGGAGAGCAAAGAAAAATACAGAAGACCTGGGACAGACCCTTGAGAGGGACCTCCACATTGATGGGAGGGCTAGCAAAGGAAGAAATACAGAAGAAACTGAGAAGAAAGGAGTGGTCAGAGAAGCAGAGGGGAAGCCAGAGGGTGCAGGGCCATGGAAAGCAAAGAAATCAAAGAGAGTGTTGAAGAAGCAGGGAGCATCTGGCAGCATTGAATACTGCTGAGGGGAAAGTGACGTCAGGATAAAGATGGCCAGCCGTAGTTACTGCTCCTCTTGGTAAGCACCGCTTCTGTCAGACACAAAAGATACACAAGGGAGAGAAGAAAATGGTTCTGCTTTATTTTGTTGGTTTTCGCTTGTTTGTTTTTTGTTTTCTTCAACGGCACACATGATTTTGGTGGTAAGATGTCACCGTGTCTCAGGTTTGCTGACCTCTGGGATGGCAGGTGATCCGGGCCGTGCCTCACCTACTGTGGCTACTGTAACAAATGACCAACAAGTGGGGGGCTTAAAACAACACAAATTGATCGTCTCACAATTCTGGAGGCTAGAAGTCTGAAGTCAAGATTCTAGCAGGGCCACGCTCCCTCTAGAGTTTCTAGAAGAATATCTATCCCTTGCCTCTTTCAGTTTTTGGTGCCTGCTGGCATTTTTTGGCTTGTATCCGCATCACTCCCACTTCTGCCTCTGTCACATTACCTCCTAATCTTCTGTGGCTGAGACAAATCTCCCTCTATATCTCTCTGGTAAGAACACTTATGATGGCATTTAGGACCCAACTTGCTTGGAAATCTCCTTAGCTAAATATCCAAGTTCATCATTTACAGGATCTGCTTTCCACACAACTGTAGGACACGAGTTAGCTAAGTTTCTATCAGTACGTAATAAAGATCACCTTTCCATCAGTTTCCAGTGATATGATGAGCCTTCACCAGAAGTGCCTTTAATGTTTATATTTCCACCAATATTTTTGTTGAAGGCAATTTACATTTTTTTGCTGTCATGCACCTCAAAATTCTTTCAGTCTATGCCTGCTATTCAGTTCTAAAACCACTTACAAATTTCTGGTGTTTGTTACAGCAGCATCCACTTCTTGGTGCCAAAACCTGTATTAGTTTCTTATAACTGTACTTCTTCAGTCATAGGACCAGTCTGAGGAGAAGCCACATGGCCCATTAGAGCTCTTCCCTGAGATTTTTAAAAACTTTACTGTAAAAAAAGGAAATCCTTATTTATTCTCTAGCTAAGACTGTTGGGCTATGTGTCTAGGTTGTGGGCATCCAGGTTCCCTCTAGTGTAGAGAAAGTCTACTCTTACTAGAAGAATGAAGCCAAGACACTAAAAATACAGATAAGGGGACAGATATGGAGAGTGAAGTTCCATTCTGAATTCTGGTTTCTAAATCCTTTAGCCCTTGTCAGGACCAAGTCTGAGGGACTCACTTAAAGGCTGGATAAAAGATGGAGGACCAGCTGAGGGGACCGAAAAAGGAGTGGCCCAGGGAGCAGAAGGACACCTGGAATTCATGATCTTCCAGAATCTGAAAGATAAAGTGGCTCAAGAAGGAGATGGTGGGGTGAGTCCAGTACTGCAGAGAGATCTAGAAGGGAAGACTGAAAAGCCTCCCCTGGGTTCCACAATCAAGAGGGACTGGGTAGTGTGCAGGAAGCCCATTCTAGGAAATGGTGAGGACTGAGACAGGATTAGACATGGCTGAAGAGTGGGTGGGTGGCCAGGAGGCACAGGAAGGATTGAGAGCATAGGTGGAGAGACGAACTTTGGGTAAGAGAATGAAGAAAATGGAATAAATGTAGGTAGGATTGGTGATTTGTTGGCAGGAATAGGAGAACCTCTATCTTCTCTGGACACATGAGGCCAAGTCTATTGTGGCTGAAAAAGAGAAAAGCAGTCAAGTTTACTGGAACAGGAGATGGGGGTCATATACAGGAGTTCAGAGGGACAGGAGTTTTGAAGAAAGTGGAAAGGATATTAAAACTATTGAGGGTGATACAAAAGTTCCTTACTCGAAAAACATCCAAAATTGCCTAGAAATGTCAAAAGCCTGGTTACGTAGCTCTATAAGCCATGTCACCCTGCCGCTCATATTAAACTATAGTCAGACCAAATCTCAAAGTCTCAAAAAGGGTCATTAATCCAAGATCCCCTCATCCAGAGACCTCTTTTGGAGTCCCTTTTTTTCTTAACTAAAAACCATCTGGGGCGCCTGGGTGGCTCAGATGGTTAAGCGTCTGCCTTTGGCTCAGGTCATGATCCCAGGGTCCTGGGATCGAGTCCCGCATCGGGCTCCCTGCTCCTTGGGAGCCTGCTTCTCTCTCTCTCTCTCTCTCTCTGTCTCTCATGAATAAATAAACAAAATCTTCAAAAAAAAAAAAAAAACAACATCTGGGAACAATATTAGAGCCCTGAACCGTGGGGAGAAGAAGAAGAGAATGACTAGAGAACAGAAAAGAACTTAGAGGTCCCGAAGACCTCCTTGGTCAGGGGCAAAAGTCCTTAAGGTGTGAATGTTCTCGGCTTTTCTGCCCTGCTTTCTAAAGGAAACCTGGTCTTTCCAAGCTCAGTCCCTAAGCGTTTGTGATGTTGAAAGGAGACGGAGTAGAAAAAGACAGAAGTGAGGAAATGAAGGGGAAGTTGTGTTGTACTTAGTGTTGAGGTTTATTCTTGGCCAAGAATAAAGGCAGAAAGGAAAGGAAGGAAGACCAAAGTCCATTGCTGGCTCTGACAGAGAGCTCGGTCTGGGGACTTGAGACTAAGAAAGAACATTAAGGGAGCAGCCACCTGCCAGTGGAAGCTGTTAAGAATGAAAGGGGGTGGATGGGGATGGCTTTGAAGATGCTTCCTTCTGCACTTAGAAAATATATACATTGAGAGACTATTTTAGATGGCTCTTTCTATTTTTGCATTCCTGGCAGATGTTCCAGGCTATCTTTTCAAAGATGTCTGTCTAGCAAATAGCCTTAGAAGCTAGAGGTGGTGTCTCCCCCCAGAGCAATGAGGAAGCATGCTTGCCCCAGGCTAAAACACCCAGGCTCCCTAAGCTCAGGAGTCCCCTCCTGTAATGCACGCCCTGTGTGTGTAGGTGTCATCTGGCTTTCTTTGTGTCACCGTGTGGGAACTGAAACCTGGAGCACTGGAGCGAAAATGCCAACACACTGGGTGCTGCTGTTGCTATGAGCCGTCAGCTGCTCCTGACCCAGAGACCTCACGCTGTCTACTCACACCCATCGAACTCTGGCATGCTAACCAGTTAGCCTGAAAGACAGATCTTAAATCTCAGATCTGCCATAGTGCTGGACAGTAACATCTGTCCGTGCACTTGTCAGCCTTTTTCTCATTTTTTTCTTTAGAGAGAGAGAGAGCACTAGCAGGGGCGGGGGCGGGAATGCAGAGGGGGAGGGAGATGGAGAATCCCAAGCAGGGCCCATGCTTAGCACAGAGCCCTATGCGGGTTTGATCTCCCGACCCTGAGATCATGACCAGAGACCAAATCAAGTCAGTCGCTTAAACGACTGAGCCACCCAGGTGCCCCACTCACTTGTCAGCTTCTTAAAAGACTAAAGCACAAATTTTTGAATTTTTTAAGTGATATTTTTCAAAAGATTATTTCCTTGAATTGTCATCATGAAGAGACCAGGCAATCTCAGCACTGCCCAGTGAGCCCCACTTATATTCAGGCTAGAGCCCACCTTGATCTTTTCTTGAAGTCAGATCGTGCTAGCCCTTTACAGCAGGTTAACACCACAAAATGGTTTTTGTTTCTTTCTTTATTTTTACCCTGTCACACTCCAAAAGAGGACTGGAGATGCCTTACAAAAGTTCATAGAATGCAACAAAATAAAAAACAAGTACTTAAGGAAATCAGGTTAAAAGAAAAAATAAGCACAGGAGAAACAGTTTTGAAAGCTGGTATGCATGTTGTCACATCCTGGAGACAGGGTCACAGGGTCACAGATTTTGTTCTGAGCTGTCTTGCAGTCACCGCACCCGTGAAAGCATGTATGGTTCAAATGTACTTGGCTTTTCTTGTGCTTAAGTTACCGATCAGCTCTTCCTTAGACAAGTTCTGTATCCTACTAAACCTAGTTTAAATGTGAATTGCTAAATCCAAGAATGATTTCCATTTTTCTTACATGAGCATTACTGGAGGTAGGGAAACTAGTTCAAGACTTCGCTAGGTACCGTTTGTATGAACTTGACAGAGTACCTTCATCTTTCTGAATCTCTATTCTGTCATTTGTAAAATGGGGATAGGGCCAAACTGACAAACCTCATGCATTCATTCTGACATTCATTTAAATATTTACTGAGTATACAATATGAGGCTCTGTTTGGAAAACTGGAAAGAGAAGCAAACAAAACAAATGTCCCTGGCCTAATGGAGTTTTTATCAGGCAGGAGAAATCAATCATAAACAATATACCTAAGTGAATGTAGTTTAGATGATGTTACTATGGGTAAAAAATAAATCAGGGAGAGGGGCAGTGTGTGCTGGGAAAGTGCAGAAGGATTGCAATTTTGAACAGAGTGATCAGGAAAGGCCTTATTGAGAAGGTAAAACTCAAGAGAGATCTGAAGAAGGGAAAGAGGGAGCTATGTGGATATATGGAGAAGAGCATTCATTCCATGCAGATGGAGCCATGAGTGCCAAGGCCCCAAGGCAGGAGAATTCCTAGCTCATTTGAAGAACAAATAGAGGCCAATGAAGCTGGAGAGGACTAAGCAAGTGTAAAAGTTGGAGGAGATAAAGTTAGAGAGGTAACAGGGCGCCTGACTAAGGCAGGCCTTCTAGGCCCTCATAAGAGCTTTTATTCTGAGTGAGATGGAGAGCTATAGAGTGTTTTTGAGTAGAGAAGTGACTTGATCCAATTTTTATTTAAACAGACTCACTCTGGCTGCTGTTCTGCAAATGGAATGATGTAGGGAGAAGGCTTCAAACAGGAGTAAAGGCAAAAGCAAGGAGGCCAGTTATGAGGCAACAATCCAGGCCGAGATAAATGGGTGACTTAGTCGAGGTGTTAGGAGCAGAAATGGGGAGATGAGGTGGTGAAAAGTTGATGAAAAGATCCAAATGAGATCATGCATATGAAAAGAAATATGAAACCTATGAATTCCAATAAACAGATCAAGAATTACTTTTATACTGCATTTTGAAGGAAACTTCTCCATATAATCATCCCCAAAAGCATCAGCATCAATACGAAGGTCTTTGGTCTGTCCCAAAGAAGATATTTGAACTAGAGTCCAGCTGGATAACTTGGAAGAGAAAACAGAGGAGAGAAATCCAACCCAAGGTACCTTACTAAGCTATCATTTTTGAGTATTTTCTATACTTTTCTTTAGTTTATACATTTTTTTAACCATAAACATACATTAATTTTTATAACTGGAATGTGATTATTCTTTAATAAATTTGGCTGTGATTTAGAGAACAGTGCCCTGGACTTGGTCAAGAGATTTTGTTTCTAGCATAGCATGTGCCTCGTTAGAAGCCTGTGACATCTCCAAGTATCGGATTCTTTATCAGCAAGTGGAGAGCACTAGTTACTGCACCAGGTAGTATAAATATTAAATTAGATGGCATTTACGTGCACAGACAATCTGACACACACATACGTATAATGCTAACACCTAGAATTCTATAAACTGTGACTCTGTGTGCGGTGCTCCTGTCGCTCCCCATCCCAGTGCAGAGCAGAGCTCAGGCAGGGCAAGGATCCTCGGCGAGGTTGGGCAGACATCTTGGGTCCTCCACCGCCGGCACAGCCAGCTTCCCTATTTCCTGGAGAGCAGCAGAGTTGGAATCTGGGGCACCAGTTCTTCCCACTCTGTTCTCTTTCCTCCAGCCCAGCAGGTCCCCTTTCAGTTCCTAATTAGTCAATGTGCTCATCAGAGAATCCCAGTGTGACCACTAAGATGTTTCTTTACAACAACACGCATGGAGGATTCTGCCCAAGACCTACATACCTGCTCTTACTTTGTCGGAGAAAACCAGTGACGCTGGCCACCTCTCTGGGGCATCTCATTTTCACCTTACTGAGTGAAATCCATAATTGACACCAACTGAGAATGTTAAACTGCTAACAGCACCTTGAAAGTTTCACTTCTTCCTTTGCACTGTCTCATTGCCCTTTCAGGTGCAGGCGAAAGATTATAATTTGTGGTTATACATTTGTGTTCTAAGTAAGTCTATTTCCCTAATTTGATTTGGAGGTATTTCAGGCTGTATCTTATATACTATACATGGCGGGGGACACATTCCAGTTACAAAAGTATGTTTATGGTTAAAGAAAAAAAAGGCAACTAGAGAAAAGTATAAAGATCAAAATACTCATAATGAGTATTAATATGTTGATGTATTTTCCTCCAATAAAGTAATTTTTTGTATATTTGGGGTTTTTTTCAAAAGTACAATTTTGCATCCTGTTTTTCTATATAACTTTATACTAAGATCATTTTCATATGCAAGAGTTGAAAATGAGAAGTTAGTGGTAGGAAAGGTACACGAAAGGGGAAGTTTGCTGGACTCGGCGCCTCCAGCAGTGGCCAGACAAGTCCTACCAGGCATGGCCACTCTATGGAAGGGGGGGTGTGGTGGGGGCTAGTGAGGAGGTGGATAAAGATGCGCCACAAGAGGGGCGCCTGGGTGGCTCAGTCGTTAAGCATCTACCTTCAGCTCAGGTCATGATCCCAGGGTCCTGGGATCGAGCCCCGCATCGGGCTCCCTGCTCCGCGGGAAGCCTGCTTCTCCCTCTCCCACTCCCCCTGCTTGTGTTCCCTCTCTCACTGTGTCTTTCTATCAAATAAATAAATAAAATCTTAAAAAAAAAAAAAAAAAGATGGGCCACAAGAAACATTCAAAGACTAGAAGCTTCTAAAGCGAGCGGGGAGGATGAGAGAATACTTCCCCAACTGTCCATCACACATGGTTCTTTCCTAGCCAGCTCGGAGCACAGGCTCACATGCCCACTTGGGTAGCCTGATGCTGTTTCTAAATGAATTTGCCATCCAACCTTTTTCTGTTGGCTGTTCAGATAAGGTTTTATTGTTTATTGCTATACAAACTTCCAAAGTCAGATTTATGCTTCTGGCATAACATAGTCCCTCATGGGAAACTCAAAGAAAATAAAAAGCTAGAAGATGTGGGAGGGGAAAGGTGATAAGCTTACAGACTCTCTATTCAGTGAACAATACCCTCATTTTCATTGACTTCAAGGTTATATTCACTTTTATAGATCAGGATGCTGGTCTTTACATTGGGATTTCAAGGAAGGCTGCACTTACAAATTAGTAAAATGTATGAGTCATTGCAAAGTTGTGTTTGATCCAAGATTCAGCTACCAGCCTAGCATAACACCCGGCAGCTGTCCTAAATTCAGTGGGCCCTTCATTAAAATACCATTCCTGGAATCCAACCAGTCTTGGGGTTAAACTACAGAATTTCTATTGCTGTCCACATTAATGTTCAATTACTTCAAATGCTGGACTTTTGTTAGAGGTTAGCTGCTGTGTGAGAATGTGAATTTATGTGAAAGAATGATTGGGTAGGACCGTGGCAAATGTAGTTTTTTTAAAATGAACTTTGGATAATAACCTTGACCCCTGTGTTTGCAAGACATCAGCAAGATGTGAGCCACACTGATGTGTGGTTGTGGCTTTTGGAACGTAATCCATCTATTGGGAAATAGGAGACCAAGAAGGAAAATCAAGAAGTAGCAGATAACTGAGTGAAAAGTATTCAAAGATCAGTTGCATTAAACCAGTAGAAAAGTTTCTTTGGGTGACAATTAACCTCACAGAGCACAGAGGGTATTAAGTTGAATTATTTATTCAAAGGATAAAGTCTAAAAGGAAAGGAAAAAAGATCTTTAAATGACATTGCCTTGCACAGATTTGGGGCAATGAACCAAGTTCCCAAACAACTTCACTTATTAATGGCCTTAATTGTATCAGATTTTCAAATCAAGTGGAAAACAGCACACTGCATGTTTGAGGCCCAGAATATACATACATTATTACATTCATGCATGTCTCTGCTGGCTTAGGAAGAGAAGTCATGTTTTATAGGTAGGATAATTTTCCAGCTGTTAGTCCAAAACTGACAGATGCTGACACCAAGAAAATTGGGAGACTATCACTGAAGCTTCGATCCTGTAAATGGGAATCCAGTTGGTGTGCTTCTTTCACATCCTGTGAAAAAGGGAGGGCTTCTCAGAGATTAGGGTCTGCAACAGGGGACGAGCAACGAGCTTCGAGATTGGCAGTTCGGTGCTTTTGTGCAATCAATATGGTTTATGGATCGCTCTGACATGGCCGCATCCATTTGGGGGGGGAGGAAAAAGAAACTCCAAACACATACACTTGAGAATTTCAGGAAATTACCCAAATGCTCAAATCCTTCCCTGGGGGCAATGGTTTTCAATAGGAGTTTACAAGATAAGCCCACGCGGCGAATACATTTAAAAAATAATAATCGGGCAGCCGCCGCATGGAACAATAGCACACCCATATCGGCAGCTTATTTTGTGAAAAGAGTCCTTCGTCCGAATGTGTATGAAATGAGGCCATCGAAAAGGAAACAAGACAAAGGAGGTCCAGAACGACTGGAGCCGGCGAGGCAGCTTATCCACTGGTCGCTGACAATGCGGCGAATGCTGTGGAAACTCCTCCGAGCCCAGCTTACAAAGAAGCACACAAAGCCAGCATGGAAATGGATGATAAGCAGAGATCTGCGGCCATCGAGAGGCCAAGAAGAGGAGGCAGCTGCTAACACAGGAGGCCGGAACCGACGGAGTCAGTTTGTAAAGAAACGCACCAATAGCAATGACCCTGCGAGGGCCAGAATTTGCTGGCCGGGCATCCCTGCCATCGCCACAGCTTATGAATTGCTGAGAAACTGGGTCAACTTGCACGGCCAAAGTTATGGCAGAGTTTTGGTAAGGAGAGAAAAGAGGCTGCAGACTCCAAGTGTGGTTTTTAAAAAATATCATATCTGAAGCTAGAGTAAACAGCAAAGGCTAAATTTTCAAAAACAAAAAACCCGGGCCAGCATTTGTGAGCAAGCCCATTCACACCCACACTCTGGCTGGCACAGGAGATGTGGGCATAACTTGCAGGGAAGTTGCTTCCGAAGTGAGAGCCCACTGACAGCCGTCATAATCCTCCCAGCGCAATCCTGCAACTCGGCTCCATCGCTGGGCGCGCAGGAGTGCCATGTTGCCACGAACTTTTTTAACACGTGAGTCATTGCTTTACCGCAAGGGACAAGTGTTCCCACAAGACAAGTGACATGCAAGGTGTAAGCCAAGGGAAGCCATTTAAAAATTTAAAAAAAATCAGAATTTGCAAGAACCCTATTTCCAAAATATCCTCTTTATTGAAACGCTCCATTTCCATGCTTGCAATTTCTAAAGGTTGTTTGAATGCTCCATTTAAAGAAATTTGCCAGCTAATCACTTTTGGAGATTCCCCCCCCAACTATCCATGGACGAAAAAGCAGGTATAAATCATCACCTACGAAGCAAAGACTGTGGTGCCAAGCCAGGACTTGTACAACATAAACCACCCCCTCTAGATTCTCAAATGGGTATGAGACTACCGAAAGTTACTTGGTATTTTCGGCAGTGGAAGAATAATTTAAAAAAAGCACCATGGGTAACACAGTTCATTAACTGGTCAAAAAGTTAAAGAAAAGGAGTGAGGAACTTGCCCATAAGGAAAAAGAAGTCTCCCTGATTCGGTTTTTACAAATAGCACCTTAGCTCCAGCAAAAGAGAAGGAAGGGGGAAGGAACTGACAAAGAATATTGTTTTCTCTCCATTATTTCTCACTCCTGGCTCCATATTTACTTGGAGAAAATTTCATGTTTTATAGCTCTACTCTGAGTCAACGTCTGCAGAATCACGACTGTGCTGTGCTTTCCCAGCTCAGAAGGCACCATGGGCATTTAGAAGGAGGCCAGCATCCCTAATTAGCAAGGTGGCGGGTTTTGGGGGGTGGGGGGAGCCTGTGATTGCTACTTCGTGTGCACAGAGTGAGAACTGCTCTTTAAAGCACAGTCCTCGTTTCCAAGAGAAAGGCAGGCTTTGAGAAAAGTGTCTGTGGTAGGTAGTCTCCTAGTATCAGTAGGAAATTATTTGCACAGCCTTTGGGGCTCTGATGGTTCCTGGGGCATCTCCCTCCCAGTTCGAGCTCCATCCCTCCTTTGGATTACAAAAAGGAGATCCCAGGGCCGGGGCCTCATTATAACAAGACTCCAGGGGGTGGGGAGAGGGCTTTTCTCCAGTCTATAAGTATCGAGTCAGCTGTAAAAAAAAAACAAAAAAAAAAAACGGTGTACCGACCCCCCTTTTTTTTTATTAATTTTTTTAATTTTATTCTTATGTTAATCCCCATACATTACATCATTAGTTTTAGACCGACCCCCTTTTTATCAAAGATCATTTCGTGATGAAGAGGCCTCTTCCTTTCTGCATCCTAGCTTTACTCCCAGCGCCAGAAGAAAAGATGTCCTCACGTGGTTACCTTGAGGGGGACCAGCGCCACTCATAACACAGTCCAGGCTGGATTCGAAATGTTAATAGAGCGCCAGGCCTGGGGGGAGTCGTTCTGGGCTGGGGAAGCAGGCTAGCAGCGGCCCATCGCACAGCGTTGACTCATGCCTGAATCACAGCCAGGCTGGCAGGATGTTGTTTTGGGGAAGTTCGCAGGCCTGTCAAAAACCTGCTGTTGCCATTGGCTGGTATTATGCAAGATTCCAAATGATATTTATTTATATTCTCCTTTTGGGTTTCTGTGTGTGTTTTTTTTCCCCTCCCCTCCCCCACTCCACAGGCACTAGAGCTTCAAGTGCCCAAAAAGAAGAAAACATTTAAAAGAGAGGCAAGAACCCATTAAAAATAAAAGGCACTTGGCCCGCCCCCCCACCCCGCCCAGCCCCTCTCAGCTCTCAGGTCAGAGCCCCGTGCCAAGCAATTTGCTCTAATTCATTGGGCCTCGCTCTTCACTCCTGCAGATGGAGGCAGTGGGGGGGAACAGGCCTGGTGAAGGAAGCAGAGCCCCCATTTAGAATTCCACGGAGGCCAAAGAGCAGTGCACAGTCGTGCCCACGCAGTTTCCTCTCCACACTTGTAGAATCTTGCTGGACCAAGGGTTTCTCACACTAAACGCGTAATTCCCCTGATGAAGTTTGGCCTGGGAGGAGAAGGATTTCCTTTGTTTCGCGCTGACTGATGATGGAGGGGGGCGGAGGGGACGGTGCAGCTCTGAGGAGATTCAAGGAGACTTGAGCTTTTCAAGCTGAGCTTCTCCCACTCCCGCAGTCTGTGGGAGTCTAACTCTAGAGCTGAGGAAATTCTCCCAACTGTAGCGTTGTAGCGCTGGTAAGTTCCTCTGCAGAAACGTGGTAGGCAGGAAGAGTGTGAGTGAATTCATTTATGTGCCTAATTTAAGACACAATTGAGAGGCACAGTGTTCTAATAGATGGCTGGGAAGTTAAGTGACCTGAGTTCCATTCTTAGCTCAGATGATAGCTCAGCACTGTGAAACCAAGGGTTGGCACTTTCCAGACGATTTTGAACTCAGAGACAGTAATTCAGGACGCAATTATACATAAATACAGCCATGATCCCCGTTATCTGGAGCTTTCAATGTTCTGATAAAACCCAGATTTTGTTCTCCCTAAATTCTTAGAAAAGTCCTAATGAAAAATGTTCTTTGAGTTAAGCCTCAAGGGGGAAAGGAGGGAGTTGTTCAGCATTCACTGTGCAAGGGGGGGCTTCCTTCGGAGCACTGTTCAAAGCAGACCTGGGGTGGGGGGGGGGGGCACTCCCCCACACTGGCAATGGGGAGACAAACAGGGTCCTTTCAAGTCCTGCCTAGGGCGCTGGACACAGCTGCATCGCTGCCTTGCTGGAAATATGACCTTGGCCATTAGCTTGAGTGCTTGGTGGTTGTTTCCATCTGAATAGCACGCTAGGAAGATTTTAGATTTGGGAGACAAAACAATGCCAATAGTTTCTCGCTGACCTTACATCCACTGCAATTGACCCACCGGCTAAGGTTTACTTTCTCAGGCCACAATGATTACATAAAAATAGATCTCAAGTATGGCTATAACCAAATTAGTTACCAAATTTTCCCCTCAAAATAACCATCACTTAACGAATTTGCACAGTGCCCCACTAAATACTACTGTAATACATTGTTCCTCTCAAAGTCTTCATTCTCCCTTCAGCACCAAAAACATCTTTGAGTCCTATGAATTTAAATTTTTCAACTGTCAAAAAAAAGTCTGTATTTGTATCCTGTTTGACTTTATCAAGGATAAATATTTTACTTTTATTATATTTTATTGATTCAATCATTCAGTAAATATTTTATCAGTGCCAACTGTGGATCACGTACCTTGTTAGGTATTCGGAATACAAAGAGAAACGCCTATCCCTGACCTTAAGGAACGGACAGTCTAGAGGTGAAGACCGACCAACCAGGATAGACTGGGTCACAGCTGCTCTGATGGAAATCTGTGCAGGTCCAGTGGGGATGCAAAGGCAGGAGAGGATGGGGAAAGAGTTAGGAGAGGAGGTAATGTTGCCGGGTAAACTGGGGAGACCCCGGGCCCTGAGGCCTTCACTCAGCCTGTCCCAAAGATATTGCTGAAGGCTCTTGGTCTCATCAGGAGAAAGAGTTCAAGGACAGACACAACACAGTGCAGGAGCAACACAACAAAGGGGGGAAGTTTATTAAAGTGAAAGCACACTCTTGAGATGTGAAAGTGGACCAGAGAGAAAGAGAGAGAGAGAGAGAGAGTTGTGTGCCCTGGGGCTTGGGTTTCTTTCTTTCTTTCTTTTTTTTTTTTGACTAGGGAGTGAAATATTCATTATTTGGGGTGGGGATTTGGGGGGAGCAAGCTTTCTGGTCTCATTTGTCAGCCATCTTGGACTTGTCTGGTTAGATTCGGCTTCACGTGGCTTTGTTTTGGAGTGCTACCAACAAAGGCCTCTGACGTTCCCCTAAACTGGCTGTGACTTCCTCTTTGCTGGCCTCCAAGCATCCTGTTAGAACCTAACCAACCACCTCTGACAGTAATGCACAGGTATCTTCTAGGTAGAGAAACGGGATGTGCTTTCTGAGCAAATGCAAAACACAGCACAGCATGAGGTATTTACAGAATCTCAATGGTTGGTAGCCAAGGCAGAGTGAGGAGCCAGGTAAGAAGAGAAGAAGAACATGAGAGGTTAGCAGAGGGCAGATCTTAGAGTGCTGCTCATACTTTTCTAGACTTTACCATGAATACAGTGGGAAAGTGTGGAAGGATTTTATCAGGGAAAAGATGTGATTCAATATGCAGAAAAAGATCACTCTGGTCGCTGGATAGAGCTTAGGTTTTAATGGATATTTCCTCCCAAGTACACATTCTCCTTTTTCTTCTACTAACACAACTGGTTTTTTTTTCTTTAGAAACCAACTGCCCCCCATGCCCACTCAATGGGGTCTGTGTGGGATGACTTGACTCCTCCTCTGGCTTAGTTGGGCATACAAAGAGATGTGAGCCAAGGAGAGTTGAGCCTGTGACTAGGCTGAAGCCACTAAGGAAGAGGCTGTCTCTTTCCACTGGGATGGCTGGACGAACAGGCTTGGAATTGAGCTGTGGCATGATCCACATCTGGAGCACCTGCCTGAGATGGAGCCACACAGAGGAAAGTAGAGTATACCACTGAAGTGAGTCAGAGATCTAATTGTGTCATTTTAGACCTCAGATCGAGCTGTCCCTGAATCTTCTGCATTTTAAGTTATAAAAGCCCATTTAGCCAAGTTTTCTGTCACTTTCAACTGAAAGATTCCTAATTAATGCAATGAGGCAAAGAGATCAGTTAGAAGATGAATAAAATAGTCCAGGGCAGAGATGAAAAGAGGCTGAACTAAGGCAGTAGCAGCAGGAATGAAGAAAATAGTGAAAAAAGTGAAAGAAACCAAGGAGGTGGAAACCCAGGATTTAGTGATTGATTAAATGTGGAGAATGAAAAGAAGAAGGCACCTAGGACCATCATCAACTTGTTAGCTTGACTGCCATGGCAATAGCATTCACCAACACAGGGGATATTTGAGATGAGATGGAGAAGGTTTAAGGGAGAAGAGAATGAGTTTGATTTTGGATGTGATAAATTAGGTCTTCTGGGATATCCAGATGGAGATGTACAGTAAGCAGTTGGATAATGTTCTAGAAGTCAGAAGAGAAGTCTGGATGAGCTTGAGATCTGAAATATCAACATGGTTTACAGATTCCTACAACTCATGACACCTATTAGAAACCCCAAAATTAAAAGGAATGAGATCTTGCCATTTGCAACGACGTGGATGGAACTGGAGGGTATTATGCTGAGCGAAATAAGTCAAACAGAGAAAGACATGTATCATATGACCTCACTGATATGAGGAATTCTTAATTGCAGGAAACAAACTGAGGGTTGCTGGAGTGGGGGGTGGGGGGGAAGGGATGGGGTGACTGGGTGATAGACACTGGGGAGGGTATGTGCTCTGGTAAGCGCTGTGAATTGTGCAAGACTGTTGAATCTCAGATCTCTACCTCTGAAACAAATAATGCAATATATGTTAAGAAAAAAAAAAGAAGAAGAAGAAGGTAGCAGGAGGGGAAGAATGAAGAGGGGGAAATCGGAGGGGTAGACGAACCATGAGAGACGATGGACTCTGAAAAACAAACTGAGGGTTCTAGAGGGGAGGGAGGTGGGAGGATGGGTTAGCCTGGTAATAGGTATTGAGGAGGGCACATTCTGCATGGAGCACTGGGTGTTATGCACAAACAATGAATCATGCAACACTACATCTAAAACTAATGATGTAATGTATGGGGATTAACATAAGAATTAAAAAAAATGAAAAAAAGAAACCCAAAAATCCCAAGATGGGAATAATCAATGGATACGAGCCAAAGGAAAAAAAAAAGCTCCTTCTCAAAGAAGGAACAATTTACATTTTTGGCATGACAATTCTTATTTGTGCAGGACTGTTCAGGATATTGCTGAATTTTCAACAACTCCCAATGCTAGACACTAAACATTGGAACACCTCCCATCCTTCAGTCAATGAGGCAATTGGAAATGTCCCCATATAGTTCCAAATATCCCCCTGGGAAGGCGGTCATCCTCATACCCCATGTGAAGCACTACGACTAGTATGTGGATCTATATATTAGCAGGCGGGTAGCCTTCTACCACTATCATTCACACAAATATAGATGAAATGTCTTACCTGTAAGTACAATTGAAAAGCCACACAATGAATGTAACTTTGAAGAAGGCAGAACGCTTCCCCACTGTGGTCATCTTGCCTGACTATTCTGCTCTTCTCAGGATCTCAATCTGCTCAGACCACTCAAAAGTTCTATCTCCAGGGGCCACTCTCGTCCCATGTACCACCTAAAATGTACTATTTTTCAAACGCCAAAGTGGCCATACGTATGAAGATGTATGAGCTCTGTGTTAGGACACGCATCTGACTTCATGACTGTTTGTAGGGGGGCATCCATACACGGAATACCTGGTGCCATTTCTGTTTGGGGAAATGTTTAATATCACTCAGAGCTAACCAATATGCAGTGTGTTTTAAAAGTGAGATTCTAGAAATGTGAAGGTCACATTTATCTGCAAATGAGGTTTCCATGTGTGAGTAGTAAGGTACCCATATGTTGGGAGTGACATGCAATATGGGGTTTGTATACACCTCAGATGATGGTAAATATATGAAAGAAGTAACTGAGGTATGCCCTGATTGGTTCCCATACTCAGTGGATAATAGGTATCTCTCAGACTAATTTGAAAGCCTTCATTTTTTTTGACAAGCTCTTTAATTTTCACAGTACCATGAATTAACTTGTATGTAAGCATAGCCATCTGATGAATTAAATAAAATGCATTGAATGCATGCTACATCATACTCTTGCTCCTGAAATAAGTCTCAAGGAAAAGTAACAGAATGATAGAATCCTGCCAGTATAGACCACAGCTCTGGACTAACCGTGGTGGAAGTGTCATTGTCTGTCAGTGCCATGTCTACACAAGCTAAAGGAAAGTTTTCAGGCCCAGAGCCTGTGCAAAACAAAGAAGAACAGGAAGAAAAACGTCCTGATCCAATCAATATGCTTGTTAACAACCTAACATCTGGCCAACATTTCGTGGAGTCTTCACTTAATTACCAAATTGAGTCATCTCTGTAAGTGGCCAGTTTAGACTTTCCTTCCTAAATCATTAACACGAAAACAGAGACAATAAATGGAAACAAAATGAACCAAAAAATGTCTTCTCTTTGCCATATTAGGTAGTGTGCCTTCTATGGTGTGGTGGACAGACTGGAGCCGAATATGCTTACTTCAGGGAATAAAGAGGAAGAAAGAAAGAGCAAGGGCATTTCCTTTGCTTCTTTGTTTCCAGGTGGGAAGCACTTCAAGTGCAGAACCATTTACCAGAAAAGAGAATGGCTTCTAATTGAGCAGTGGAGAGATTTGGCAACTCTTTGAGTCTTACATCTACTAAAGCATGAAAGAAAGCAAAAAAATAGTAGGGGCAAAAAAAAAAAAAATGTTTTTGATGCATGCTCAGCAATTTTCTTCAAAGAAATGCACTTGCTCTCTATTCAGCGGTGTCATCTTCAAAGCCCCAGGATTTGCTGTTTGTCCTGCGCTGAGCAGAATCGTATTCAGCATAAGCTGCCGCATGGCGATGCTTTCACCAACAAGGAGAGCCTCCCTGAATTGACAAAGCCAGGAATAATTCCAAATGTGCTTTATAACTAAACAAATGGAATCAATACTGTTCTGTGGTATCACGTGAACCAAGGAAAATTTCTGTACCTCTTTTTATTCCAGTGGAAACTAGATTTCCAAATCTTATTTTATTTATAAAATAATTAATAAAAAATTATCAGTAGTATTCTCAGTAGCAATACATGTTGAAAACCTCCTTTTTGTACTTGATTAACTGTAGAGATTATTCATCCCATTTATTGTTGAGAAAACTCAATATATTCAAAATCAAGGGACTCGCCCAAGATTACCCAAATAGGAAGGGGCAAAGCAAGGACCAAGGCTAACTCCAAAGACTGCGTTTTTTCGGCTACAATACTTCCTCAGGCCAGGGGTTCTCAAACTTTAGCATATATCAGAATTACCTAAAGGACGTGTTAAAACACAGCTTTCTGAGCCCCACCCCAGAGCTTCTTTCTCAGTAGGTTTGGATTGGGACCCACATTTTGCATCTTTAAGTGCCCAGTGATGCTGAAGTTTCTGAGCCAGAGATGGCACAGCACTTTGAGAACTACTGACCTTTATTCATGTCTATATTTGTCATCCTTTGGTTCTTTGAACGTTGGCTGCCCTTGTATTCGGAAAACAAAAGTGTTAATTACTACCTGGCACTGCTTTCTCCAATGTAGGCTGGAGACATAAGTAAAATACGGGTTTATATTAAAGACGGAAAAGTGTTTGGCAATGAGGTATTACCAAAACTTAATGTCCCTGATGTATAGCAAGCACACAGACTATGAAAGGCAATTGGATGGATATGTGGGTCCCAATAAAGTTGCTCCTTCAAAGACAATCCTTGGAGAATTCATGCGTATTCCAAAGATAATGTTATTAAATATCCTTATGATGGTAAATATTCATTCTTTGAGGAAAAAAGTAAAGCCACTTGAAATCTAATGAAGTAGGACAACAATAAAGATAGAATATATCATTTTGAATTTTTAAAAAACTTATTGTCTTGTACACCCCTTATACTAACCATGAATAAAATTTTGAAGGAAGACATTCAAATATTCATAGAGTAATGGCAGGTTTCCAATGTAACTGCTTTGTATATGTGGATGGATTTTGGAGTGAACTGTAAGATTCCTTCAAACTCTGAAACACAATTCAATAGCTTGCTGGATCGATTGCCAATTGCAGGGTCCACAAATTCCATGAGAAATCAGTTTCATGGAATGTTTTAAAGTAAACATTTATTGAAGCATATCATACATATGGAAATGTAAACAAATTTCTTATAAGTATGCAACTCAATGCATTTCCAGAATAAACACATCCGTGTACTCACCACCAGGTCAAGAAAAGGTATTACCCACATCCCAGAAGTCTCCACTCTCAGGCTCACTGCCAGTCACAACTCCTCTTATGGTAACCTCCTTTTCTCCTTTATTTGGTTGCTGTAGTTAGTGACATTGATTGATTTTCAAATGTTAAATCAATCTTATTTATATTCCTGAAGTTAATCCAAATTAGTTAAAATTTTTTGCCTTTTTTTTAATGGACAGATAAGAATTCCTAATATTTTGCTTTAGATTTTTGTATCTAAGTTTATGAGAGCAATTGAGTAAGTGGGTATCAGGTCTTGGGATCAAGGTTCTATGAGCCTTATCAAATAAGTTGGGAAATGCTTTCTCTTTCTCTGTTCCCTGAAAGATTTTGTAAGATTGAAGTTATTTCTTTCTTAAATGTTTGGACAAATCCACAAATGAAACCTTCCCCGACTGGAGTTTTCTTTGTTAGTAGGTTTTTAATTTCAGATTAACTAATTTAATAGGCATAAGATCATTCCAATGTTTTTGTAAGATGTGTGATTTTAGAAATTTGACAATTTCATCTGAATTTTCAAATTTATTAACATAAAGTTGTTTATAATATATTTTTATCCTTTTAATACATGTAGGATCTATAACAACATCTCCTTTTTATTTCTTATATTGTTATTTCTGCCTATTCCCTTTCTTTCTAGATAGGAAGTTATCAATTATGTCAATTTTTTTCAAGGTTCCAATTCTTGTCTTTCTTCAAAAAAATTATTTTCATAAACTGAAGTATGTATCAAACTATAAATTCAGCAATCACAAAGAAAAATGCAGAACAAGAGAAACTTCAAACTATAAAAATTAAATAGCCAGCTTATGGAACACCATGAAGTGTGTTCCAGAGAAGATTCTAAAACTTCTAAGTTATTAGCTGCTTTCTTTACATTTCCATTTCAGTAACTTTACTATACAGTGGCTGTTATTTGCTTATATTATAAAATCTCAAATTCACATGTATTATCTCATTAAATTAAGCTTTCTGCTCATACTGATGTCGAATATCTCATAAGTACCAAATTTTAGTAATGTTTTTATGTCAATTCATGCAAGAAAATGACTTGATGCAAGACTTAGATAACTATTATACATTTGTTTTCTACTTCAGTAATTTCTAATCTTATCTTTATTATTTACTTCCTTCTACTTTCTTTGGATTTAATTTACTGCCATTTTGTTAACTTTCTGAACTGGATACTTATTTCATTGATTTTAAGACTTTCCTTTTCTTACTTGTGTATAAGCCCATAAATTTCCCTTCAAACAAGCTTTCCCTTCATACCAGAAATTCTGATATGTCATATTTTGTTATCATTCAGTTCAATAACTTCTTCTTTGGATTGTCTAGAAGTATACTGCTTAATCTCAAAATTGGGGGGTATTTTCTATTTGTTTTATTGTTGCTTATTTATGTCTAGCTTAATTCCATTGTAGTCAGGAAGATACTTTTAACTGTCTCAATCTTTTAACATTGCTACATCTTGCTTTATGTCCCAGAATATAGTTAATTTTGGTTAAAGGTACTTAAAAAGAAGGTGGATTCTGTCATATGGTTGTGTTCTGTATATTTCAATTACATCAAGTTTGTAATCATGTATTTCAAATGTTTTATATGCTTACTTATTTTTTCTACCAGTTATAAAAGAATTGCATTATTATGCATTATTATTATTATTCACATTTTCCATCCCTTTTCCCCCTCTGCCTTAGTCTACATATTTTTTATTGTCTCCCCTTCTAGTTCACTCATTCTCTCAACTGTATCCACTTGATACTAGGTGCTTCATTAGAGTTATTGTACTTTTTAGCTCTCAAAATTCTACTTCATCCCTTTTTTGATAGATTCCAATTATCTGGTGAAATTTTCCATCTTGTAATGTTTTCCTAAACACATCAATCACAATTATTAAGAAAGAAATATATGACTGATGAATGTAATAGCTGAGCATCCATCAGCATGAATCTAATGTCTGTTTCTCTCCTTGTTCTGTTTCTTTATGTGAGTGGCAATTTCTTACTGAATGCCAAAGATTGTGACTGAAATATTGCAGAGGTGCAATGTCATCTTCCTGCCTAGCAAATTTATGCTGTCCTTTGCCACGGAGTGAGCAGATCCTTTCTGCACTCAGTCCTTGCGAGGTAGTCAGCTGAGAGCTTAGGGTATTGACAAGCGCTCACATTTTAGTAGGTCTTGGACTCCCATTTCTATCTACTTAGCACCATGAAGTTGCTAACAACAAACAAAAACAAACAACAACAACAACAAAATTGCACTCTGCTTTTTATCTACTTTCTGTTCATTTTCATAGCCTCTGACCCTGCTCAGTTTAAGAATCAGGAAAAGCCTCAAGTGGCAGACTTGTGTGCAGTGTGAACCAAATTCCCCAGACCTACTTTTCCTCTGAGATCTTGGTCCTTCGATACCTGGCCGCTGTGGCAGGCACAAAGTTCAATTTGCTACCCAGCTCTGTGAGCTTGCCTGTAGCTCTGCTTAACAATTCAGCCTCCGTCTCTCGTCCCAGATTGGGAAAATGCTCCAGAAGAAAAGCAGCATGTGGAATAGCCCTCTCACTACAGCAAACTGGTCTTCTCTCTAAGGTCTTGGTCCCTTAGGTCTTGGCTGCTGTGGGAGCCCCTAATCCTTTCAAACAACTGTTTTTTGCCCCCTATCCCCCCCACCCTGGCTTTTCTAGCTGCTGTCAATGGAACCATCAGGCTTTTATAAACCACACCACCATAACCAGAAGCTAAAGTACTGTTTCATGAAATATTTTCATTATATAACAGCCTGCCTGCCTTCCTATGCCAACCCCAACACTTACCGATATCTGGGGTACAGGATAAAGCTCTATGTATCTCTTTTGGCAACACTGTTAACCCCAAATATATTATGAAATAACTTACAAAATAAATATAGTAAGCTTTAAAACAGCAACTTGCTTTAGGAAGCTGAGGTTTCCTATGGGGCAGCCATGTAAGTATGTCTTCAGGATCTACTGTAGTATTTGAATCAAGGACACACACGGTCCTAGCCAGTGGCTGAGCATGGCGGAGTACCAGATCTTCCTGGCCATTCCTGTTCAACATGGGATTCTTCTACAAGGAATCTTCTACTGGCCTAGACTCTCTCAGAATAGTATTCGTGTTTTAGGCTCTACTTACGCAAGCGTCCTTCCTTTCTTCTCTTCCTTCCCAGGTGTCAACTGCAGTGCAGTCTGAAGGCCTTTCTGGTCTACTCCCGCCACTTCTCCCTTTATCCTTCACACCTTACTCCAAAAAGGCTGTAGAACTTCTAACTTCATCCTGGTGTCTGCTTCCCAGAGGACTTGACCTGACACTCACATAAATCCCATTCTTCTAGATATGTCTCCTTAACTCACTCATAATGCCTGAAGAAGTAGAAATCTTGGTTGGGCCTTCTCACCAGTTTTTGCATGTAATGTGGTGAGATTTATCTCACTTCCCTGGGAACTTAGCAGTGAGCACTTTTCAAATATTAACATCTCTTTTTCTATAGCGTTCACTGTGTTTGCGTTGTTGCTGTTGTTGCAATAAACATATTTATTAATTTTTCTTCCCTTTATTCTTTCATTAAAAAAGGAAAACTTACTGAGCATCTAAAACATGCTAGCCATTTTGCGAGAAAAAAAAAAAGAAGAAGAAGAAGACTTAAGGGTACAAAACAAAACTTATCATCCAGCAGGTCATGTTCAACCTCTTCTTAGTGTCTCTTTTACCCATCAGACATAGACTCCTCCACTCTTTCCCAGCCATGTTCCAGCCTTTGTCATCCTGAAATGTCAGTCTGTGAATAGGCCATCTGCTCACTCTTTACGGCCCAATTGTTTCAGAACAAGCACCTAATGCACTTTTGGTTAAGCTTTGTAAGTGGCTCTGGAAGTTTGAGCAGCTCTTCCTACTGTCAAACAACATGTAGCCAGTTCCATGTTCCTTTGCTCTTATGATTCTGATATAAATGGTGTATAGTCAGGGCACTAGGGGGACATGGCTGAAAAGGAGATTATAGGCCAACTGCACTAGCAGCTAATCTGAGAAAAAGCCTTGCCCGTAAGCAGGACTTAAAAAGAAGAAGGCATCAGGCAACTACCACAAAGTTCCTCATTTCCTAAGGACTGGTATTTCCCCTAGAAGTATAGCCAGGGAGAAGGCTCATGACGGCCAATAGGAAATTCATAACGACTTCCTGGTGCCCTTCCGCTACTCATGCTAAAATGACTCTCATTTCAGAAAACACTTTTCTCATTCTCCTAAAATCCGTGGAAATCAGGCTGAACAGTTTCATTACCATGATGTGGCAGACAGGAAAAATAGGCCTCTGACTAAAATGCCTGCTCTGAGGGCGCCTGGGTGGCTCAGTCGGTTAAGCATCTGCCTTCAGCTCTGGTCCTGATCCCAGGGTCCTGGGATCGAGCCCCCCATTGGGCTCCCTGCTCTGAGGGGAACCTGCTTCTCCCTCTGCCTGCCGCTCCCCCTGCTTGTGATCGCACACTCTATCTCTGTCAAATAAATAGTTTAAAAAGAGAGAGACCAACTTTATAAAAATAAATAAATAAATAAATAAAATAAAATGCCTGCTCTAAGGCATGAGCACAAGTGGGTCAGTGACAGAATTGAAAAGAGAGTGATAGGATTCTAACACATCGTACCTTCCTTGGCTCGCCCGCCAATCCCTCCCATGGTCTCACCGCCAAATCCACACCGCCGAATAATTTTAAAGAAAACACTGGGCCCTGACAGCTAGGGTAAGATGAGCTTTCACTTTCTCGCAGTTTCTAACACCAGGGTTCCAATTTTGATTGGTTTACATGGATCAGTAATTTCCTCCCTTCTTGACAGGGACCCCACTCTGAAGTCTACTAAATTGTATATGGTGAAGTGAACAATAAAACACAAGTGCAATAAACTCCAATGAGAAGATTGAAAATATAACTGATAAGCTGAAGGATCTCAAGATAAGGAATTAAAATACCACAAAGAAATGAGAATTACAAAAGAGCTATGTGTTTAGAAGATAAACACAGTTTAAAGCCCACTGATTCATTTTCCCAGTCCTAAAAGGACAATACATCAGAAATACTCAAGCTGCCAAAGATGAGATGATACTGAAGCAATTTTGCAATCTTAATTACAGCAAACTCTTTCTTTTTTGCCTTACGTCCCTCTGTGGATGAGTCAATGCCTTTTCTTCCTTTTAAAGTCAGTAGGAAATTTATGGTTGAGCTAGATAAGAAAAATGTGCAATATTTGTCTGCTCTAGTTTGCTACTAGTGTTTGCCATTACTGAAGAAAGCGCATATGTGTCAGGAAATATTCCTGACAAAACTATGAGGTAACCCTGTGTAGTACCTTCTTACCATCCTATTCAGAGCTCCTCCTGGTGAAATACCCAGATGTTCCCACCCCAGGGAACCAATACTGTGTATTCTTTTATGCTTTCCACTCCCTATCATCCTTGACCTGCTGAGGTGTTAATTCTACCAAGCTGTCAGATCAGAGCACGGCATTTTGGCCTCCAAACCTTGGCTCAACTCCCTCCCTGCCTAGAATTCCCTCCCCACTCTTCTCCATCTGTTTAATTTCTGCCTTTTCTTAAAGGCATACAAATTGGCTAGCACTCGTTTGACTATAAGTAACTAAAATAATGCTCAACCCAGCTTAGGCCAAAAGGGCATTTTTTTTCTTGAACTTAGATACACAAGCTACAGGCAGAGTAGAATCTAGATGGTCACAAGATGTCTGGAACAAGGCTCCCAAATGCTGTCAAGACCTGCTAGCTCCATTTTTCCTCTCTGACACTTTGAAGAGTTCAGCTTCATTCTCTTAAATAAGCTTATACATAATGTTGGAAACATGGTCTTCTGCAGCTCAACTCTCCCCAGCTTTGCAAAGAGAGAGAAACTCCTCCCTTCCCTTAGGTCAAATTTTTAAATTCTGTGTGAGAATACTAGGTCACCTAAGGTCGTACACCTATTTTTATACTCATAGGATCAGATCAATATTGCCTTCAGCCCGGGGCACCTGGGTGGCTCAGTCGTTAAGCGTCTGCCTTCGGCTCAGGTCATGATCCCAGGGTCCTGGGATCAAGCCCCGCATCGGGCTCCCTGCTCTGCAGGAAACCTGCTTCTCCCTCTCCCCCTCCCCCTGCTTGTGTTCCCTCTCTTGCTGTGTCTCTCTCTGTCAAATAAATAAACAAAATCTTAAAAAAAAAAAATACTGCCTTCAGCCCTTATTAGGGCTACACATTTGGAGAAGATGAGAAGAATTCCCTAAAATAATTTCCTAAAAAGATGGAGCTTTTTCCAGAAGAAGAAAAATGTAGTGGGTAGACCAAAAAATGAGTGTCCTCTTATATCTTGGTTTAGTTTTGCCTCTGTTCAAAGTAGTATTTTCACATATTGGATAAGTCGCTTTGACTTTCTTGGCCCCAGGGTCTTCGTCTATAAAATTAGAAAGTTGAGTTGAATTGTTTTAAGGACGCTTTAAGCTTTAGAATTTTATAATTCTGTGTTTCTAAGTCCATTTAGCATAAAGGCTTTCTTGAGCATCTTATGTCACTCTATCCCTTCTCTGAAACTCGGCATTGCTGATATAATTTTTATGGATTATATAAAGAAAAGTGTTTTTGTTGGACTCTATAATTAGTCTGAGTTAACTATTTGGAGTGTTAATTCAGGTTATTGAGAGTATCGAATGTATATGACTCCTGAAAAGAAGATTGAACCACAAGTCAATAAATTACTTGCTTGGAGAATCTACAGAGGGAATAGGGGTAAGACAAAAACAATTAAGATAAAGTTACTACTATGAGAGGAAGAAGGAGTTAGAAAGAAAGGAATTCCTCCTGCTGTTACCAGGTAAGAAGGTAATTTTGAGCCCAGGTATTAAATCTCTCCCCAGATGAACACCATAGTCAAAATGGAACAACCAGTGAAATGTAGGATATAGGAAGTTGGGAAAAACTTCACCTCAGCCATGGGAAAAGGAAATCAGACCATCTCTGAGGAACAAACTCCAAGGAATTTTAGTTAGACATATTGTGTGTAGAAATTCTGAAAGATATTAAGGTACCTTCTTGAGAAAGCAATACCAAATTGAATGAAAGAAAGAAGAAGAGACATCAGAAAATCTTCCCACCCCTCAAATATGTCATAATGAGATTTTGGCTAAAACCAAGTGAAAAACAAGAGATAGTTAGATGACAATTCTTTTGGAACCCATTTCAACAATTTGAGTCAACAATATTCAGTAGGACTACTTGAGTATCTGAAAAGGAGACTGAGACAAAATTGAAAACTAGATGCAATGTTCCGGTCCCTAGTGCACTAGCATCATTAACACAGAGGAAGGAATAACAACTGAAAGAACAAAGGGAAAAAAATAGGTCCTTTTTTTTTTTTTTTTTTTTTCAAATTTCTTTTCTGTCACATAAAATGAATGAAATTTTGAAAAGCTGTGGCCCAAGGGGTGCCTGGGTGGCTCAGTTGTTAAGTCTTCGGCTCAGGTCATGATCCTGGGGCCTGGGATCGAGCCCCGCATCAGGCTTCCTGCTCATCAGGGAACCTGCTTCTCTCTCTGCCACCCTGCTCGTGCTCTCTCTCGCTATCTCTATTTCTTTCAAATAAATAAATAAAATCTTTAAAAAAAAAAAAAAAGAAAGAAAATTGTGGCCCAGAATTCTATACACAAATCTATATCGAACTAGAAATGAATATTGTATAAAGAAAACAGAGAGACATTACCAAATATGCACGGGTCAAAAAAGTTATAATAGGCAATTGAAAAGTTTCAAGAAAAGGGAAGGAAATAGAATTTAAAAGAGTTGTGAAGCAAACAAAGAATTTCCAAATAACTGTTGTAAATATGGTAAACAAGTGCAAATATCACAAAATAAGTTTTAAACAGACACTTAAGATATAAACAATGCTAATTTAACAATATTAACTTAACTATGTTAATAATAATAATAATAATAATAATAATAATGAAGCAGGCAAAAATCTTAAGGTATGCCAACCAAAATCAAGATGTGAGAATGGAAACAGAGGGATAAAGTCAAACTCATCAAATAATATACTTAAAATTGGTGAATTTAATTACATGTAAATTATACATCAATAAGCAAAGCTAAGTGCATATACACATGGACACACATACACATATATGCAGAGAATATTATGGACAACTTTACGCAAAACATTCAAATATAACAATTTTTTAGAAAAACACAACTTTGGGGCGACTGGGTGGCTCAGTCGGTTGGGTGTCTGCCTTCGGCTCAGTTCATGATCCCAGGTCCTGGGATCGAGCCCCGCATCGGGCTCCCTGCTTGGCGGGAAGCCTGCTTCCCCCTCTGCCTGACACTTCCCCTGCTTGTGCTCTCTCTCTCTCTCTCTAATAAATAAATAAAATTAAAAAAAAAAAAAAAAGAAAAACACAACTTTACAAATTTGTCAAAAGAAGAAATAGATAGAATAAGTTGTCATAGCTCTACTAAAGAAATGGAATCTGTAACTATAAAGAATTTCCTGAGAAACATTTCACAAAATTCAATGTTTATGAAATAAACATTTCATTTTGTTATGAAATAACAAAAACTTTTAATAAATTAGGGCAAAAAGTGAACTTCTCTAATCTGATTAAGAGTATCTAAAAAAAAAAAATCCAACAATCGAAATCATATTTAGTGGTGAAAATTGAAAACTATCTCCTGAGATCAAATAATAGACAATGATGCCACAACCAGCATTGCTAGTCAACACTGTACTATAGAACCAAGCCAAAGCAACAACGCAAAAGTTTTACGAACTCAAAAATAAAATATAAAACTAACAATATTTACAGACAATATAATATGGTAGATAGAAAATTAAGTCATCTATGCCTTCAGCTCAGGTCATGATCCTGGAGTCCCGGGATCGAGTCCCGCATCGGGCTCCCTGCTCCGCAGGGAGTCTGCTTCTCCCTCTGACCCTCCCCCGTCTCATGCTCTCTGTCTCTCATTCTCTCTCTCGCAAATAAATAAATAAAATCTTAAAAAAAAAAAAAATCCAGTCATCTACAGATACATTTTGTGAATTAAAAGTAAATTCAGCAAGATTGCTAGATACAAAGTCAATATACAAAACTCAGTTTTATTTATACATATTAAGGTAAAAATTTAATAATGATATTTGGAGAACAATAACATTTATAATAACATCAAATAAAAAATTAAGTAACTAATAATGTATTTTGAAAAAGTTATGCAACGTTTCTATCAGAAAACTAAAAAACTTTATTGAGACAAAATGAAAAAAATCTAAATAAATAGACAGTTATGTACTGTCCACGAGTTGGAAAATTCTCTATCATAAAGCTATCGTTTTTCTCCAAATTAAACGATATATTAAATTTGATACAAATAAAAATCCCAACCAGGTTTTTGTTGTTGCTGTTTCTAATTGACAAAATAATTCTAAACAGGGCATGGACACTTAACGATCCAAGAATAGTAAAGGCATTCTCAAAGAACTAGTCTGGAAGACAAATATATCACATATCAAGGTTTATTATAAAGCTGAGTCATGATACAAGGATATGCAAATGGAAGCTAAGAAACAGAATAAAGACTACAGAAACAGATCCACAGTTATATGGTCACTTCATTTAGGAGAAAAGTGATGCTGCATAAAGAATGCCCTTTTCAATATAGAGAAAAATAAATGAATCATGACCTTACACCATACTTAAAAATCAATTAAATATTAACCCCAGGTAAAAGTTAGGTCTAAATGTGAAACTTAAATAAAGCCTCCAGATTATTGTATGGGAGTATAACTTTATGACTTGGAATAGGCAAAGCTTTTTTTAATGACACAAAAAGCCATAACAATAAAGAAAATGATAATTATGTATATTAAAATTAAGGACTTCTGTTCATCCAGAGACAGTATAAAAGGTAGAAAGCAAGCCAAGGCATAGAAGAAAACATTAATGGGCATGTATCTGGCAAGTGACTCCTACCCAAAGTATATAAAAATTCCTAACAATAACTTTAAAAAATATGACTCAATAGAAAAATGAGCAAAATGCTTGAACAAGAACTCAGGAAAGAAAATATTTAAATAGTCATAAACATGTAAAAAAATTTTAAGTGCTCTGCCTTTTCAATTTCATGGAAATACAAATAACCACAATGAGATACTAATATACACCCAATATAATGGTTAAAATTACCAAGAGTTGACAAGCTATGTGGAGCAACTGAAAATTTCACACACTGTTTCTGGGGAGAACTTTCTTGGCATTATCTCCTAAAGCTGAACATATACATACTCTATGACCCAGCAATTCCACTATCCAGTATATAGCCAACCAAAACACATATTATTTACTTCAAAGACATGTACAAAAACATTCGTGGCAAAATAATTTGTAATAGCCTCAACTGGAAATAAACCAAATGGTCATTACTAGTAGAAAAAAAAATAAACGGTGGTCCAGGCATAAAATGGAATACTGTGTACAACAATAAAAATGAATGAACTGTTAACAAAAAGATGGATGACCATCACAAACAATGCTGTGCTAAAGAAGCTGACACAAAAGAAGCATAGTGCATGGTTCATTCACATAAAGTTCAACAGAAGTCAAAACTAATGAGTAGTATAGAAGTCAGGATGGTGATTAATTAGGGGAGAGAACTGGTAGTTCAGGGAGAAGCTACCTGGAAGGTCTCCAGAGGGCTGGTGATAATCTTTCTGCTCTGCAGGGTGGTTACCCAGATGGGTTCACCTCATGAAAAATTAATCAAATTGTATACTTACTATTGGTTTATGTTGCTACATACATCAATTAAAAATTACTTAAAATCAGCTTATATAACATTATAATATGATATCAATTTTTTTTTAGAGAGAGAGTACACACAGCTGGGTGGGCAGGGTGGGGGGGCAGACTGAGAGGGAGAAAGAGAAAATCTTAGGCAGGTCCCACACCCAGCACAGAACCCATTGCAGGGCTCGATCTCAGGACCCTTAGATCATGACCTGAGCCGACATCAAGAGTTGGCCGCTTAACTGACTGAGCCACCCAGATGCCCCTAATATGACTTCAATTTTAAGGAGAAAAGGGTGATGTGTGTATAAGAAAAAAAATCAAAATGTGGTTATTCCTGTGTATTAGAAATATTTAAGAATTAAATACCTCAGAATTAATTGCTTTAGAATTTATATGAATATTACTATTTTTTCTTTTTTTGTGTGTGTTATTCTCCATTTTTGATTTTTTTCTCAGTGACCAAGAATCACTTTTCTATTTTAAAAGAAAAATAAAAAGTATTTTAGATACAGGAAAGCCTCTTCAGGCATGACCCATTAGATGGCTTGACCAGGAAGGCTGTAGTTAACAAATGAATCCGGAAAAGAAAGTCCTTCTTAAAGAGGTTGCTGAGCTGAGCAGGAGTGACTGATGAGCAAACAAAAAATGAAACAGTCCAAGTGCACTTCATGTTAAACTCAGTGGGAAATGATAACATCAGTGGTCCTTTATAGTTTCAAAGTACTTTGCTGTCCATTTTCTGATTTTAGCCTCACAAAATTCAGCGAGGTAACTGGGACAAGGGCTATTATCATCAATTTATGAATAAAAACTGAGTCCTAGAGAGATAGAGTAACATGCGAAAACCTAGAACTTAGTGAGTGACTATTTGAGTGAAAATAATAGTGACCTAGAAATTCTTGTCCCAATTAGTTTGTCTTTTATGAAAAATAGCAGTAGATACTTTTAAATATTCAAAGATACCCAAAATGGGTCCCTCAAGTCACCATCCCCCCAAATTACTCAAAAAGCAATTCTAGACAAAAAAAGCCGTACATGATCATTTAAAAAGCAGTAAACAGTAACTAAGACTTTTAAAGCATCAGCATTAAAACTAAATAAACTTATGGGGTTAAACATAAATAAATATAACAAATATTACCAAAAAAAATTCTTAATCAGTCTTATATTTCTAAGTATACTAAAGTCTGAGTCTATAGCCATTAATACAGTTAATATTGGCATGTATTTGACATATTAGGAAGTCGAAATTTATTTCTTTTTTCTTAACTCTGGAATTTAAAGATACGTTTAAAGTATTTTTTTTAACTTTCAAATTTGAAACAAGATGTCCCCATTATTATATCCTCTATAGAATAAAAGATAGAGAAGAAAAGCAAATGCAAAATGCACAACAAGTAAACATCAAATAAGATGATAGGCATAAGAACTAGTGGCTCATTTAGATCAATGGAAACGACTTAAATTTTATACTAAAATGCAAAAACTTATAAGACTGGATTAGCAAATAAGTTGTAACTGGATGATTCTTACAAAAAAAACACTCAAAATGATGCTGAAACTTTATAAAAAAAATTTTTTTAAGATCTATTTGTTTATTTGACAGAGAGAGCGCACACGAGAGTGAGGGAGGGGCGAGGGGGCCAGAGGGAGAGGGAGAGAGAGGATCTCAAGCAGGTTCCATGCCCAGCATGGAGCCCAACTTGGGGCTCAATCTCACGACCCTGAGATCATGACCTGAGCCAAAATCAAGAGTTGGAGGCTCAATCGACTGAGCCACACAAGCACCCCTAAAAAATTTTTTAAATGGGTTTGGATCAGACAAAAAGAAAGTGAAAGTAAGGGAAAAAAATATTAATATCAGACAAAGTAGATTTCAAACCCAGAACATTGAATATGATAAAAGAGAATTATTTTATAATGAAGTTCTCCATAATGAATATACAGCAACTAAAAAATACATAAAATGAATGAAGAAATACATAAGACCTTTTTGAAAACAGAGATTGTCAGAAAGGCAATCATAGTGAAAGGTTTAATCAGCGCTCTCAGGCTCTGACAGGTTCAAGTAGATAATAAGGACGTGAAGCTTTAAATAATGTCGATACTAACCCTGAATTAATAGATTTACAATATTTGTTCCCTACAGGCACTATGCCTTCTTTTGAATTGCCTATGGATCATTTGCAAAAATTGATTATAAATACAACTTGTGAATTAAAAGTAGGCATTCTGTGACCCACATACTTGGGAAGTCTGGCAGGGCAATATGTCAACAGCCAGTAAAAAATGCTTAAGCCAAAAATCTCAAACAACTTGAACATTTTTTTAAACTCTGTCCTAAATAAGTACTAGGCTAATAAGGATATCAAAATTAAAATCACAGGCTCTTTTTAAAATAGTAAAATTGAAAAGATTACCTTTCAGAATTTTGGAAATGGGAACAGGAGTCATACCTAGTATTTGAAAAATTAAAGAATTTTTTCTCTATTTTCTTTATCCTTTTTTTTTAAATCTTCCTTTCTGATTATGTTCTCTTAGCTGATGAGATTTAAATTCAATCATCTAATTGTCTCTAATAAAAACTGAAAAATGAGACTATATTCTCCCTGAGTCTCTGGACCAGCAACTGACCTGAAGAACCAACCACACTTTTGCAGCTGGGCTATAAAGCAGGTGCTAGAGATGACCCTGCACAGAGTTTGTATCCAATAACTGGAATTACCGTCCCTAATAACACCACCCTCGGCTCCTTACATGGGTCTCTTAGCTGCCTACGAAACTTGAGAGTGACACCTGCCTTTCTAGAAATGATGTTCTTGGAAGACACTGTCAGGGTGATGGCAGGTAGGACAGGAGAAGGGAAGTACTCTCTAGCAAGTTTAATGCCATGGGTGCCAGATGAACCTGAATAGCAGATCTGCAGTGGCACGTGGGGTCTGGCTCTGGCCAGGCAGTGATAATGCTCGTAGGGCCGAGAGGAAAGATGGCACATCCAGCTGGACAGCTCTGATAACTGGGGAAGTCAGCTGTGGTGTGTGGCCACCCGTTGACAGATAGAACCGTCTTGTAATGAAAGTCCCTCAGTACAATGATAAGCAAGTTTCATCCGCTCCATTTCAAAAGAGGAGTTAAGAAATCTGAAGCTCAGGGACTCTTTTACACTCCATTGAAGGCAATAATCTCAGTATCAGTCAGGGCCAAATTTCCTCCATACAATTTGGAATGTGAAAATGCTTCTGCTTCCGGAATATCTAATACCTCCATGCTAGCTTAAAGTCTATCAATGCAGGTCACTCGGTCCCATTTCCATAGTGATCACAGCAAGTGGGACCCTGAATCCACAAAGCTGCCAGCATCTACTTCTGTTTCTCTTCAAGGGACAGCTCAGCATTATTTGCTGGTATGACTGAGAGCTCTGTAGAGTAGAAAAGAATCTAAGCCATGTCCCTTAAAATGTGACCCGCCTTGGAAACCCTAGGTTAAAAGTCAGAAACAAAAATAACACACACATCAAAAAAAAATTACAATCAGCTTGTCAATTTCTACAATAAAAACCTACTCTGATAAAGGGCCAAATTCCTTTGGAAACTTAACAAAGACAGAAGGTAAGTACGGTGATTATGAAACTACAGTCTGTAAAGCACCTCCAAATATTAATGTGTGACTGGATATCAGTGCCCCTTCACTGGGGAAGAAAGGGAAGAGCAGGTGTTTGCAGCACTCCTACTTTCCTGTCCGAACATTTAACCCAGATTCTGTCCTTTCCATCCTTGTTGATCACCTGGTGCTGCTTAAAAACAAAACCTGGCTTCTTGCCAAATCCTCTCACTTCTTAACAAAACTCTCTCCACTTATTCATTAAATATATAATTTGTCATTAGTAAATAGTGTGACATTGTGCCTTGGATTTTCCTATCCTCTTTGTCCTTGCCTTCTCTAGTTAATACAAATTGTGAATGGTGCTATCCCTCATCTCCCTTGAAGATAAGTGTTCCGAGCTACCCCATTATTTTTCTGAGCCCACCGGTACTAAAGGCCCACATTTTTTAGGTGATCGGCTAGAGTCAGGAGGTTGAGTTTGATTTGGGAGCTGTTTTCCCTCCAAGGAAAGTCAACTGGCTGGTGTGGGACCTGAATGAAGACTCTGAGTCCATGGATTTCTACCGTTGTCTTCCAAATTGTAATTCTTTTCCTCGCTTTTCCCATTATACTTGGAATCCCATAGAAGGTGACTTAAAGCTCATTAAGCTGAAAATTATAAAATTATATTTAAAGGTAAGGTAACTATGGCTGAATCAAAGTTTTAACATATCTTCATATATTCTCATGGTATTGAGAGAAAATATATTTATGTCATGAAAAAGATGGAGTTTTCAGAGATGGCCACACTATCTAGTTCCCACCATTTTGACCTCTGTAACTTGTGTGTGAAAAGTGCTGGACTCCTGGAGTGTATTTGCAAAAGCAACTTTATTTTTGTCTTCCACTGTCACTTCAAATTTGCTCCGTAGTGAATTTTCCTTTCCTTTTCCCTTGATGACCATTGAAACAGGCCCTGTGATTTTTCTGTTTACTTATTTTTTAACAGCTTTATTAAAGTATAATTTACACACCATAAAAAGACCCATTGTGAATATATAGTTCAATGATAATCGTTAGTATGTTTTAGTGAGTTGTACATCCATCATGACAATCCAGTTTTAGAACATTTCTACAAGCCTACTTGAAGTGAATCTCTGCTCCCTCCCAGCCCCAGGAACCACTGATCTACTTTCTGTCTATAAATGTGCCTTTTTTGGACACTTCACATAAATGGAATCATACAATCTATTGTCTTTTGTGTCTGTCTTGTTTCACTTGCCACAATGCTTGTGAACTTCATCCATGTTGTAACATGTATCCATATTTCATGCCTTCTTATTACTAAATAATATTCTATTCTATAGATATGCCACAGTATGGTTTATCCATTCACCCACCAATGGACATTTAGGTGGTTTCCATTATGATTTATTACGAATAATGATGTAATAAATATTCATGTACAAGTCTTTGTGTGTACATGGATTTGCACCAACTGACCATAAATATAAAGGTTAGTTTGGGGACTCTCAATTATGTTATCATTGATAGATATATACCTATCCTTACATCAATACCAAACTTCCATGATTACTGTAGCTCTACATTAAGTTTTGGAAATTGGGTAATGTTAAGTCCTTCAATTGTGTTCTGTGCAAAAATTGTTTTGTCTAATCTAGACCTTTCATGTATCCATGAAATTATTAAGTGTGCCAGTCGAAGTTCAAGCAGAGAAGCAGAACCAGTAGAAGAGATACATATTATGAAATTTATTATAAGAAATTGACTTATGATATTGAAGGGGCTGACTAAGCATATCTGAAACCCATAGGCAGACAGGCAAGAAGGTCAGCCTAGAACCCAAAGGCATGGGAACAAGCTACTATCTGTAGAGAGAACTTTTTTTTTTTCCTCAGGGAAGCCTCAGCCCTGATTTGAAGGTCTTCCAACCAATTGAATCAAGCCCATCAAGATTATCCACCAAAATCTTTCTTGCTGAAAGTCAAATGAGTAAGCTGTTAATGGCATCTGTAAACTTACTTCGGAGCAACACCTCGGTTGGTGTTTTCTTGAATAGCTGGACACTACAGATTAGCAGTATTGACACATCAAAAAAAAATTACAATCAGCTTGTCAATTTCTACAATAAAAACCTACTCTGATTTTGAAAGGGATTGTGCTTGTTCTATAGATCAATTTGGAAAGGATGTCCATCTTAAAAAAAAATGTTGAGTCTACCAAACTAAAACATGAAATGTCTCTCCATTTATTTCTGTCTATATAAATTTATCTTAACAATTTTTGTAGTTTTCCACATGGGAAGATCTTTAGTTACTAATTTTAGTTTCTTTACTTGTCATAAATCCAATCAGATTTTTCACTTCTTGTATCAGTTTTGGTAATTTGTGTCTTTCTAGAGACTTGTCCATTTCATCTAAGTTGTTTATTGGAATAAAATATTTCATAATATTTTCCTATAATCATTTTAATTTATATAGGACCGTTACTGATGTCCCCTCTCGCATTCCTGATTCTGGCAATATTTATCTTCTCTCTTACTTTCCCTGTCACTCTAGCTAAGGATTTGTCAATTTTGTTTATCTTTCTAAGGAACTAAATTTTGGGTTTCATTCATTTTTTTTCCTACTCTTTTTTGTTTTGTTTTCTGTTTCAGTAATTTCCACTACACTCTGTTATTGCTTCCTTTTGTTTGCTTTTAGTTTAGATTGCTCTTCTTTTTCTGTTTTTTAAGGTAGGTATTTAAAGTTATAAGTTTTCTGCTCAGCACTATTTTAGGTTCTTTCCCTACATATTTATAGGTTGTCTTTTTGTTTCATTGAGTTCAAAATAACTTTACTTTTCCTTTTGATTTCTTCTTTGACCCATAGGTTATCCAGAAGTGTGTTATTTAATTTCCAAAGAAATTGGATTTTACCAGATATCTTTATGTTGTGAATCTCTAATTTAATTCTGTTCTGAATCAGCATATGGTCTAAGCTAGAAATTGTTGCATGTGCACTTGAAAAGAATTTGTATTCTAAAGTCTTTGGATGGAGTGTCCCATAAATGTCACTTAGATCAAGTTGGTTGATAGTGTTGTTGAAGACATATATTCCTGTTGATTTTCTGTCTAGTTTTTCTATCATTTATTGAAAGTGGTACACTGAAATCTCCAACTATTACTGTTAAATGGTCTATTTCTCCTTTCAATCCTGTCAGTTCTTACATCATGTATTTTGAGGCTCTGTTGTGAGGTTTTACATACATTTGTAATTGTTATATCTTTTTTTTTATTAAAGATTTTTATTTATTTATTTGACAGAGAGAGACACAGCGAGAGAGGGAACACAAGCAGGGGGAGTGGGAGAGGGAGAAGCAGGCTCCCCATGGAGCAGGGAGGCCAATGCAGGGCTCGATCCCAGGACCCTGGGATCATGACCTGAGCCGAAAGCAGACGCTTAATGACTGAGCCACCCAGGCACCCCTGTAATTGTTATATCTTCTTGATATATTGATCCTTTTATTATTATGAGACATCCCTTTTTCCTCAGTGATATTTCTTATCTTAAAGTCTATTTTGTTTGATATTATTATGGCCACTCCAGCCCTCTTATACTCACTGTTTCATGATATATCTATCATTTTCTATCTTTTAACCTCCAAACTATTTGTGCCTTTGAATCCAAGGTGTGTCGCTTGTAAAACATATAGTCAGATCTTATTTTTTTGTAGCCTGACAATCTCTGCCTTTTGAGTAGGGTGTTTAGTTCGCCCACTTTTATATAATTATTGATATCATTGGATTAAGTAGGATATTTTGCTATTTGGTTTCTATTTGTCTGGGTTGTTTTTGTTCCTTTGCCCTTCCTTTGCTGACTTTTGTATTAAGTAAATATTTAAGTATCCTAACTTAAGAGGAAAATCTTCTGGACATAGAGCTAGGGTAAGAGCATCAGACATGAATCCAAAAACATAGTTTTCGAGAGAAAAAAAGATAAGTTGGACTTCATAGAAACTAAGATCTTTTGCTTTGTGAAATACTTTTTTAAAGGGATGTAAAGACAAATTACAGACTGGGAAAAAATATTTGCTAACTACTTATTTAACAAAACTTACATCTGGAATATATAAAGATATCTCAAAACTCAACAGTACAAAAACAATCTAATTAGAATATGGACAAAAGTCATGAACAGACATTACAGACCAAGGAGATATTGATGACAAAGAAGTACATAAAAAATGTTCCAAATCATTAGCCATTAAGGGAATGCAAAGTAAAAGCACAACAAGATAGTACTACACACCAGTTAGAATAGCTAAATCAAAAAGCATTAACACCAAATGCTGACAAAGTTGCAGAGAAACTGGATCTCCTATACAAAGCTGGTAGGAATATGAAGTGAAAAAACAGTTTGCTACTTTCTTATAAAACTAAATATTCATGGAGCACCTGTGTGGCTCAGTCAGTTAAGCGTCTGCCTTTGGCTCAGATCATGATCTCAGGGTCTTGGGATCCAGCTCAAGTTGGAGTCCCTGCTCTGCGTGGAGTCTGCTTCTCCCTCTCCCTCTACCCCTCCCCCACTTGTGTGCGCTCTCGCTCATAAATAAATAAAATCTTTAAAAAAACACTAAATATTCACTTATCATAAAGCCAGCAACTTTTGGGCATTTATCCCAGAGAAATAGAAACTTCTATTCATACAATAACTTATATACAATGTTTATTGCACACATGAATCTTTATTTATAATAGCCCAATGCTGGGAATAACCCAAGTATCTTTCAACAGGTGAGTGGTTAAATAATCTCTGGAACAATCATACAATGGAAAACTACTCAGTAATAAAAAGGAACAAACCATTAATATATCCAACAACTTGGGTGGATCTTAAGGACATTACGCTTAGTAGGGGGAAGAGGCAGTTTTGAAAAGTAACATACTATATGATTTCATTTATGTAATATCATCGAAATGATAAAACCACAGAGACAGAATCGATTAGTGATTTCCAGGGAACAAGGATGGGATGGGGATTGGGTTTGACTACAAAGGTGTAGCACGCAAGGGTTCCTCATGGTGTTAGAACAGCTTTGTATTCGGATGTATTCTGATTGCATTTGGAAGTGGGTGCTAGCCCATCAGCACTTTCAAGAGTTCTTCAGAGACTGCCCTGTTGAGCCTTCAGACCACGACTCCCTGAGTAAAGGTAGGGCCTCTTCATTGGCTGGCCAGCCCAGTCTCCTCCCTGCCTCTGCTCCCACTGGTACACCCCACAACTTCGGAATGCTGACCCCTGGCAGGTCACTCTTTGCGAAGAATCTCTTTTAAAGCAGCCCTATGACAACATTCTCTGTGGTTTCTACCTCTGGGAACTGGGATTCCCATACCTTTTATCTGATGACAAAAGTGGGTGAAGTTACTGCCCAAAGGCAGTGTCAACTGTGTGCCCACAGGCCACTTGATCTCTCTCAAAAGTGAATTAGTCTGGGGCACCTGGGTGGCTTAGTCAGTTAAGTGCCTGACTTCGGCTCAGCTCATGATCCCAGGGTCCTGGGATTGGGACCCCTGTGGAGCCCCGTATCAGGCTCCTGGCTCGCAGGGAGTCTGCTTGTCCCTCTCCTTCTGCCCCTCCCCCTCATCCTGCTCTTTCATTCTCTCTCTCTCTCATAGATAAATAAAATCTTTTTTAAAAAAAAAAAAAAAGTGAATTGGTCATCAGTTCTGTGTGCATGCCCTCACTCTGATAAGATCTCTGTAGAGTACTCCTAACAACATGAATATCAAACACCAACAATACCTAAGCAAATATATATACTTCTAATAGCACTGCTCTTGGTCTTAAAAACAAAGCCCTATGACTGACTGGTTGAATTAGTGTTAATTGCAAATTGTCTGATTTGTTTCTCATGCCTAATAGAGAAACAAACCAATATCTTGAATTTAGATGGAGTGGACCACTTTTATTCATACTATCAGACATGCCACCAATCCTAAAATGCATTTCTGGACCACTATAACACTGCAGTTTCACAACCAATTAAACACACATGTGCGTGTACACACACACACACACACACACTAATTAACCTTAACCAGATAAACTTTTTACACAAACACACATCTTTGCAGAGCCTGAAGACTGAATGGAACCCTGCAGCTTGACCAACACTCTGTAAAATGACACATTAATAAGAAAAAAAAGGGTGGTTTTACAGCAAATGATCCATCAGAGCTTAAGGGAACTAACAGGCAGAATCCTAAATTGGATATGTCACATTTTGGCAATAGCAGCCACTTGTGATTAGTGTGAAACAAGGTGCTAACAGGCTAAAGGGCCCACAAGAAGCCAAAATAAGTGGAAAACAAATGAACCTCCAACAAAGGATGAAAATGAAGACAACTCAATCATTGCAGGCTTCCTTGTCTCGTCCGCAACTCCACCGCCCTCAGCAGACAAAGTCGGACTCGGTTCTCATTCTTCCCTCGCCTTTACACTGGGCCATCTTTCTGTTCCCTCAAGCCCACCTCTTGCTCCTATATTGGGACTCATCCTCACAAGCCCAGTCTCTCTGTGCTCCAGCTGCCAGCTCTGATTTCCCCCCATCAAACCACCAAAACTTCCTCAACTGCCATTTTCACCTCATCACTCCTGGGGTCAAGAACTTACTGCTTGCAAGGTCGCTACCTAACTCTTATAAACTCTTGAACTCAATTTCTCAAGTAAAAGCAGATTCTCCCTACAAGAACATACCTTTATGTTAAGACACAGACTCATGGAGAACACAAGACAACAAGCATATTTTCATGCTGGTCTGGCATTTCTGAAGACCTGGTGAGGGAGCAAGGTAAGATCCCTAGCCCGAGAGGGTGTGGGTCTCAGGTTCTCCCCACCCCAGGTGAGAAGAGCTCATGCTGATGGCATAGAAAGGCATAGGTATTGTTCTGGCCATCTGAGTCCTCTACAGAATTTATGACAGATAATCTCATCTTTAAGGCTACTTGAAATATAATGTAAACCATGCATGATTTTACATTTTCTAGTGGCCACCTTTTAAAAAGGTAAAAAGAAACAGGTAAAATGAATTGTAATGATAATAGTTTATTTAACAAATCATTAGCCATTATTTAACCCAGTATAGCCAAAATATTATTATGTCAGCATGTACCCAATATAAAACAATTATTAATAAATTACATTTTTTTTGGTACTAAGTGTATTTTAGATGTGCTACATCTCAAATGTTCAGATGTGTGACCTATCAAGTGCTCGGTAGCCCACATGGCTAGTGATTACCGTGCTGGACCACCAGCCTTAGAGAGTGTTCTTGGGCATTGCTGCACACTCTTGAATCGGATGACCACTCCCAAGTGCACCAGTGGTTTGGGGACAAATTGCAAGTTGATAATATTTGATTAAAATTTCCAAACATACTTATATGTTTGGAAATAAAGTTGTTTCTTATAAGAAATTCTAAATGTTGTCATGAAAGCAATCTTTGCTCATTCTTGCAACTTCAATGCCACTTTTTAAAAACTGTTTTCTAAAGAGAACTCAGTCCAAGCCAAATAATACTTAAATTTATTTCATTGAAGGGAATTTATTTTAGGAATTATCAAAAGATCATTGACAAATGATTTTTTTTACCTATAGTAGTCTAAGATTTGAACACAAATTTAGCAATATATTGTAGGTCAATTGTCTATATTCTCCTACCTCTGATTCATTCCTATTGCCAATTCTTTCTTACTCAAACAATACTCTGGACCCTCGAAAAATTTAAAAGATATAAAATTAAATAAAGAAAATGTCAGATGCCTGGGTGGCTCATTTGGTTAAGCGGCTGCCTTCAACTCAGGTCATGATCTCGGTGTCCTGGGATGAGCTCAGCATGGGGCTCCCTGCTCAGCAGGAAGTCTGCTTTTCCCTCTCCCTCTCTCTCTGCTCCTCTCCTCTGCCTGTGCTCTCTCAAATAAATAAATAAAACCTTAAAAAATATATAAAGAAAATGTCTTAAATACCCAGCCTGGTCCTTGGCTCATGATAAACTGGTAGAAAAGACACACCCATGTTCATAGCAGCATCATTTACAGTAGCCAAAAGGTGGAAGCAACCCAGGTGCCCATCAACAAATGAACAGATAAACAAAATGTGATATGTATACACAATGAAATGCTATTCAGCCTTGAACAGTAGGAAATTCTGACACACACTATAACATGAATGAAACTTGCAGACATTATGCTAAGTGAAGTCTGCCAATCACCAAAGGCCAAAACTGTATGATTCCACTTGTCCTTGTCAACACTTGGTGGATCATGCCTGCATCTAGTGAAAGGTGTGTGCACTGCACGAGGAATGTGTCCCCAGCCCATGTGAGCAAAGAGCGTGCGACCTCAGTTTAAGCCGTGTGGCTGTTTTTCCAGGTGTGTCTGAGAATACTGCTAGGGGTGATTAGGCAGAAAATGAGGTCCAAACAGGGCTACAAGAACTCCTTGGAAGCAGAGAGTCACAAGGACATCACAAGGACACCTGACAAGTTCCCATCATCTTGTACTTGGTATCTGTTTGACCCTAATTTGTGTCACTATCAGGGCCTGAAACTGGCTTTTGGCCCCCACCCAAATCTTGCCCCTGCTCTGGCTCCCCATATAAAGCCGGATTTCCTGGGTGGACAGAAATGGAAGACATTTTAGAGTAGGAAGCAAAGGGCCCAGTGGCTACTGACTTCTTTAAATTCAAGTCAGGTGGTACTGTTAAAAAAAAAAAAATCAAGGTTATTATCACCTTTCCCCTTTTCTCCATACTAGGGAAAGGTTATAACATAGATTTTCACTACTCTTTCAAATATTCAGTAGGTAAGCAAGGGAAAGGGGGCACTGTTATATTTCTTGGCCCCCTTTTGGCTTTGTGAATAGCTTTTCTTTCCTTTTAAAAATAAGATGAAAGTAGATTCTCACATACTAATGAAAGAGTAAGACAAAAACTCAGGGTGCCAGACTCATGGCTCCCTTTCTTGTAATCACTTGAAGAGGGTGGATTTCATTAGGACCCCCAGCAACACTTGATCTACAGGTGGGTGAACACGGGAAAAAAAGAGTTACTTCCATCTTCTGCTTGTAATAAAACTTTTTATTTCACAAGCTATGATATTTTTATAATACTTGGAGGAGGATGCCTGGGTGGCTCAGTCGGTTAAGTGTCTGCCTTTAGCTCAGGTCATGATCCCGGGGTCCTCGGATCGAGTCCCGCATCGGGCTCCCTGCTCACTGGGGAGCCTGCTTCTCTCTTTCCCCCTGCTTGTGCTCTCTCTCTCTCTCTCTCAAATGAATAAATAAAATCTTAAAATATAATAATAATACTTGGAGGAAATAAAAATCCTGATAAGCATAAAGAAGAAAACCACCCATAATCTCAACCACCCAGATGGCTATTGTCAATATTTTGATGTACAATACTATTTTAGAAGGAAATAGACCAATACTGTTATGTTAATTACTATACTTTTCTAATATTTGAAAATTCAGGTATAATTTGTATGCAAAGCACATCAGTTGTTTGCTGCTGCATTAAAAAGTACCCTCAAATTTTAGCAGCTTAAAAAAAATAGTAAACATTCATTATTCTCACACAGTTCCTGTGGGTCAGGAATCTGAGAGTGGCTTAGGTGGGTAATTCTGGTTCAGAGTCTCCCATGAGGTTGCAGTGAAGATGCCAGCCAAGCTACAGCCATCTGAAGACAGGACCCACCATCCCAAACTCCCTCTCTGGACATTGGCAGGCTCTGACTAGGAAGTGGTTATTGAACTAGGGGTTGCCATTCTTCTTCACAGGGCTACCTGAGTATCCTCAAGACATGGCAGCTGGCTTCCCCAGAGCAAATGATCCAAAAGAGAAAAAGCATGAAAGCAAGATCAAGATGGAAGCATCTTTCTAGTGTCTTTTATAATCCAGTCTCAGAAGTGACATATATCACTTCCACTGTATTCTAACAGTCACACAGACCAACCCAGTTACCATGTGATAAGGTATGAGTGCCAAGACATGGGGATTATCAGGTGTCTTCTTGGAAACTGGCTTCCACAAATAAAATGCACAGATTTTAAGTGCACATTTGATGAGTTTTGACAAATGTACACACTTATGTAAGGATTACTGATCAAGAAATATTCTTGTTCATCCAACAAATTTTCTCATGCCCCTTTCCAGACAAGCCCTACCTATTTCACCAAAAGCAACCACTGTTTTGATTTTTTTACCATAGAATTGTTTTGTTTGTTTATATAGTTCATAGAAATGGAATCAAACAGTGTGTACTCTTTTCTGTCTGGCTTCTTTCACTCAGTAGTAGCTCCTGGATTCATCAATGTTGTTAAATGTATCAGTAGTTCATCCTCTCTTATTGCTGACTAGTGTCCTATCGTATGAATAGACCACAAATAGTTCATTCATTTACCTGTTGACAGACATTGGGTTGTCTTCAGTTTGGAGCTAATATAAATAAAGCTATTATGAGCATTCTTATGCAAGTCTTTTTGTGGACATATGCTTTCATTTCTCTTGGGTAAAAACTAAGGAGTTTCAGGGTCACAAGGTAGATAGATGTTTAATTTTATTTTCAAAATTGCCAAACAATTTTCCAAAGCGATAGTACCATTTTACACTTCCACTAACAATTTATGAGAGTTCCAGTTGCTACATATACTCACCAACATTTAACTTTCCGTTTTTAAATTTTAGCAATATGGTTGGTATAGAGTGGTATCTCATTGTGGTTTTGATTTGCATTTAATTTGCATCAATTTGCATTGTGGTTTAATTTGCATGTCTGTTATTGAGCACTTTTCCATGGATTTATTGGCCATTTATATATCTTTTGTGAATTAGCTGCTCAAACCTTTTGCTCATTTTTTTTTAATTGGGTTTTAAAAAAAAATATTGACTTGTTGGCATTATTTATGACTCCAGATACAAGTATTTTGTCAGATATGTCAATTGTTAATATTTAATCCCAGTCTGTGGTGCATTTTTTCACTGTCTTAATGGTGTATTTTTATGATGATATTTTAATAAAGCCAATTTATTGATTTTATGTTGTATGATTAGTGCTTTTTATGAGTTAACTAAGTAATCTTTGCCTCTCCAGAAATTGCAAAAGTATTCTCCTATGTTTTCTTCTAGAAACCCATCTTGTTTTTTGTCTTTTGTTTTGTTTATTTTGTTTTTCTGGTGTGTGGTGTGAGGTAGGGGGATGAGGTACATTTCTTTTTTCATATGGACATCTAGTTCTTCTAACATTATTTGTTGCAAGGTTTTTCTTTTCCCTTTCAAATGTGTTGTGCCTTTATTGAAAAATCAATTGACTCTGCATATATTTGCCCTTATTTCTGGTCTCTCTATTTCATTCTGCCAATCTATTTATTTATTTATAGCACTACCACACTCTCTTGATTACTGTAGCATGATAGAACTCATACTGTAAACTGCTTTTAACACAAAACAATAGGTCATGAACATCTTCCCTGGACAACAATTCCACTATGACACCTTCAACTTTTATGAATGCATAGTATTCTATTCTATGGATGAATTTTAATTCATTAAACAAATTACCTATTGTTAGATTCTTTTTAGTATTCACATTTTTAAGAATCACTTGAAAATTCTTCAGTGAACATCTTTAGTCTTGTTCTAAATTATTTCCTAAGAATAAATTCCTCGAAGTGGAATTGCTCAATTTAAGCATGTGTTGATTTTAGGGATTTTCACATATATCACCAAACTACCATATAAAGCTGTGTCCATTTGCAGCTGCCACCAAGAGTGTAGGAGAGAGACAGTGCTATGTATTATTACTTAAACTAAAAATTTCTGTGTAATTTTAATTGATAGACAATACTAGTATATCACTGATGTTTTAATGTGCATTTGTGATTTATAATTTCTATTTATTAGTAAAACTGAAAATATTTTATGCAGACTGACTATATCAATGACTATAAAAATACAAATTTCTTCTTTTTTGAATTGCCTGTTCATGCCATTTGATCATTTTTTCTGTTGCCTTTACTTCCTTCATAACGGACTAATGGTCAAAGCTAATCAGAGCCTAAATGTAGAAGTTCTTTCAGGACAATTACAGTATAATTAAATATATCACTTTTTTTCTAGAAATAGTATAAATGAAATGAAATCACAGAAGAGAGGCCATAAAATGTTAAAATAATTTTATTCATGATAATTATATTATGACCTTGTCCCAACTACAAGTTCATTTTCTTTATCTTTTGCTTAAAATTAAGACTGCTACTTCAGGGCTTTGGCACTACACTTAATCTGTCCAGACGGCTTCTGATTTCCTATTTTGCCCTTGGTTTGATCTGAAAACTTGTCATTTCTGTACTCTTGGCCTATTCTTTCTAGATGTGGAATTGCTACTCCCTAGTTTTTCCTTTAAAATTCCCCCTAAAAATTATTTTTCTCCTACCTATCTTTGACCAATATAGCCTTACTATCAACTTCTTGTTACTGAAAAATAACATGGAGAAAGAAATACTTTGAAAAAAAAAAAAAACATCAGAAGGGAGAATTTTGCATCACTTATTCAACTGTTGTGCATGCTTCTCTTCATCACGTGAGTGTCATTCTTTAGAACAGGAAATTTCCCTCTGATGTTAGTACCAGGAATAGTTATGCTTTTGAGCAGTTGGTTTTTACGTATGGACTTCGTGAATCATTGAACTGATCATGCTCTTCTATCTGAGCTGGCTGCTAGAAATCTTAGAGTCAGATTTGCAGTCCATCTGTAGCAAGTGGATTGCATCTCAAGACACACTTTCTGTTTATTGATTCCACTCTTATTTTTCATCGTCTCATTTTTTCTATTCTTCTCTTATTTTTTCTACTACTTATTGTCCATTTACTCTGACATTTTTTACTTAAAAAACAAGTTTTATGGCATATATTTTGAACACTGACCTAAAACTCTTGTTTTCAGGATAGGATGGATTATCTATAAATAAACAGACAAGCTCCTATTTCCTAAGAGGGGAAAAAAAAAAGAAAAATTTGTCTTAGCCTAATGTCATAATTCATATCTCACCTATAATGGACTAAAAGCTTTTAAAAGCAGTACCTCTTGCACCCCAATCTTATCCCCACTTGCAAATAGAGAGGTGAATATCAAGAAGTTAAGTGAACCACCCATGATCACAGACTGAGACAATAACAAGGGTCCATAATGAGCCTTTTCTTCCTCACCTAGCACAGTGTTTATGGGTCCTACACTCCACTTGCACTTGGGTCATGACTATTTGGGGTATTAATTACTTTGAAAAAATTCAAAGAACAATAGTCCATGGCTTTTAGATTTATGAGTTTTAGGTCTATGGAGAACTGGCCAAAGGTTATTACAAAGTTAACTGTTTGGGGCTTTTTGTTTTTTGGGGGGGAGGGGAGTTGGGGGTTTCTTTGGAACAGCTATAGTGGAACAAAAAATCATTGTGTCTTGACTTTCCCAAAATCTGTAATTCAGAATTAAGAAAATTACTATAATTTTGCTGGTCCCCACTGCTCAAAGAAAAATACAAAGTATGGATATTCCAAAAGAAAATTCTATAATATTAATGAAAGCATTAACCTGGTGTGTTAAAAGATACAGAGATGCTTAGGACATTCCAAGTTAGGCTAAAGATTATTTTAGTTAGTTATCAGGGGAGACTGAAGGGCATACTTGAGGGTTAGGATTTGGGAGAAGAGTAGGACTTGAATTATTTAAGTCAAGTGGGAAAGTCTTCCAGGAGCCAGTGAATATACAGAAACAGGAATGAAGAAGGTATTTTGGAGACAAAGGAAGGATATCATTTGGCTAATATGGAGGCACCATTTTGTTAATTGTGAGTGTAAATTGTATTTTTTACCTTCATTGGGCAAAATGAAAGCCAAGGGAAATTTTTAGTTTTACTCTGGGAGTGACTGGACATCACCATAGGATCCTAATCAGGTAATAATGGGCTGGCCTTTTTGTTGTTCGAAAACACAGCTGAGAGCAAAATGGGAGATGTGGCATTGAGAGGGACTATGTTCATTAGGATTGGTTCACAGTGACCCTGGGAATGGAAAAGAAGTGTTCAATTTAAGACTCATTGTCCAAAAGAAATAGAGAGGACTTAATGATTTCTTATATAAGAAGAAAGTGGAAGGAAGTTAACTGTAAGGCCTCAAATGTTGGCAATGAGACAGTTTTGAGATATTCAGAAAGCATTTGGAGACTTGGTCCTGGGCGCTTGATAAGAAATCAAAACTGGAAGAGACAATATGACAGTTTTAAGTCATTCAATTTGGCAACTAACTCAACTACTGAGTTTCCACTTTATAATACTATGTTAGACTGTATAGAAGGTAAAGAAGAAAGGAGAAACATGATGAGGCAAGGCTTAAGTACAAGAGGTGTGCAAACAAGAGTGAAGAGCATAGATATAAATCAGGAGCCAAGTGAAGTATAAAAATGTCTTAAATAGAAGAAATCTCTGGGTAGCAAAGGAAACAACCAACAGAATGAAAAAGCATTCTACAGAAAGGGAGAAAATATTTGTAAGCCATATGTTTGATAAGAAATTAATACCCAGGGGCGCCTGGGTGGCTCAGTCATTAAGAGTCTGCCTTCAGCTCAGGTCATGGTCCCAGGGTCCTGGGATCGAGCCCCACATCGGGCTCCCTGCTCGGGGAGGCCTGCTTCTCCCTCTCCCGCTCCCCCTGCTTGTGTTCCCTCTCTCGCTGTGTCTCTCTCTGTCAAATAAATAAATAAAATCTTAAAAAAAAAAAAAGAAAAGGAAAGGAAATTAATACCCAAAGTACACAAAGAACTTTTACAACTCAACAACAACAAAAACACAAATAACTCAATTTAAAAATGGGCAAAGGACTTGAATAGATATTTCTCCAAAGAAGACATATCAATGACCAATAAGCATATCAGAAGATGCTCGACATCACTAACCATCAGGAAAATATAAACAGAACCACAATGAGATAGTACTTCATGCTCATTGGGATGGCCACTATTTTTTTAAACATTTTATTTATTTATATGAGAGAGAGACAGAGAGCACAAGCAGGGGGAAGGGCAGAAGGGGAGGGAGAGGGACAAGCAGACTCCCACTGAGCGGGGAGCCCACCAGGGTTTTTTTTTCCCAGGACCCTGAGATCCTGACCTGAGCTAAAGTCAGATGCTTAACTGACTGAGCCACCCAGGTGCCCCAGGATGGCCACTATTAAAAAAACAAACAGAACATAACAGTATTTGATGAGGATGTGGAGAAATTGGAACCCTTGTGCATTTGTTGGTAGGAATGTAAAATAATGCAGCTGTATGGAAAACAATATGGACATTCCTTGAAAAATTACCATATGATCTAGCAATCTCACTTCTGGGCATACATCCAAAAGAATTGAAAACAGGATCTCAAAGAGATATTTACACACCCATGTTCATTGCAGAATTATCCACAATATCCACAATAGCCAGGAGGTGGAAGCTACTTAAATGCTCATTGACAGATGAATGGATAAAGGAAATGTGGTGCATATATAGAATGGAATACTATTTAGCCTTAAAAAAGAAGGGAATCCTTTCAGATGTTACAACATGGATGAAACTTCAGGATACTATGCTAAGTGAAATAAGCCAGTTAGAAAAAGACAAATACTTCATGATTCCACTTCTATGAGGTATCTAAAGTAGTCAAACTCATAGAAACAGAAAGTACAACCGTGGTTACCAGAAGCTAGGGGAAGGAGTAAAAGGAAGCATTGTTCAATGAGTATAGAGTGTCAGTTTTGCAAGATGAAAAAGTACTAGAGATTTGTTGCACAAGAAGGTACATGTAGTTAACATTACTGAACCATGCTCTTAAAAATGGTTAAAATGATAAATTTATGTTTTTTATCACAATAAAAAGAAGAGGAAGAATAGAAGAAATCTCTGAGGATGTGAGCCCTGAAAAAGAAATATCTAGGGCCCAGAACTAAACCTTGGAGGAAGCAATAATTTGAAAGAAACTTTTGAAGAAGGCAGAAGAGCAGGGAGAGGTTAAATAAAGGTTTAACATTAGAGAAACTGAGAGAAGGGATGTGTTATAAGAACCAGATGTTACAGGCAGATGAACAGGACATCAAGGAAACGGAAGAAGCATTATAGACCTGAGATGAGGCACTTTCAACTTTCATTAATTGATTCAATCCACAGGTATTTATTAAGTTCTAACTATGCACCAGGCATTGTTCAAAAGTTTTTCTTTTTACTGTGTTTGCAAACAACCAATAAATATTTGCCAGCTAAGGGTAAGTACTATGAAGGAGAATAAACAATCGAAATTTTGATTTTTTAAAATAGAGTGACGAAGAAGTCATCTGAGCAGAGACGTGAAGGAAGTCCTGTGACTATATGGGGGAACAGCATGGGGCAGCGGGAAGAGCAAATGCTAAGGCCTGAAATGGGAGTGCACTTAACTTTGAGGAGCAGTCAGGGGGCCAGTGTGATTGAAACACAGTTTGAGAAAAGACAGAGATAAGCTCTGAGAGGTGGCCAGGTTGGCTGTGGCACTGAGGATCAAGGAGGGAAAGATATGAAGTTTACAATAATTCAAAGAGTTTGCTAATGAAAGAAGGGAGAGATGAAAGGAACTGGCGTTCAATGTCTCATTGGTGTCATAGGATTGTTTGTTTTTTTAAAAATGATATATAAATATTTGGGGGAAGGAGGAGAGGAAGACATAGAGGGAGTCGTGAAATGGGAAATTTTTAAATTATATTAAGTTTTTTATTTTAATTCCAGTACAGTTAGCATACAGCGTTGTATTAGTTTCAGGTGTATAATATAGTAATTCAATAATTCTATACTTAGTACTCACCCATCACGCTAAGTGTACTCCTTAATCCCCATCACCTGTTTCACCCATCCCCCTACCATCATGAAATAGGAATCATTGTAGAAGGAGAATCCCTTCAAAGAGAAGAAAAAAATGAAATCGAAGAGAGAATTCAAGATATTAGATTAGGGAAAAGGAAGAAATGTCTTTTTTGCCTCCAGAGACCCTGGGGAAGATATAAACCTTGTAGCCATTCATGCCTGTTCTCAGAGCTTGCTTCTAGATAGCCAACCCCCTAAAATATATCTAAGTCAGACAGTATAAATTCAACTTGATAGGAGACAGATGGTCCTAGAAGTCTGTAGGCATAGATAGATATTTTAGGTGATTCATTAGAGCCAAGTAAAGGAAGCTCTTGGTTGTTGACTTAATGAATTACTACAGGATCTTTACAGAACCTTAGGCTTGAGTAGATATGGATTTAATAGGTCTGGTCATTATCACAAGAAAAGGGGAAATAGTTTGATCTTCATTTTCCTGAAGGCTTCTAAAAACCTTGAAATCATCTTAAAAGAAATTTAAAACCAATACTTGATAATAATTTAGAGTTCATAAATACATCAGAATATCTTAACAGCATGATTTTATGGGAAAAATCAAGCCAGATAAAAGTAAAATCTCTTTTAAAAAATCACAACCTGACTAAAGTAAACATTTGAGAGATTTAAAAAATATTAGACCCTACTATTCAGCATTAGGAATGTTAATTTAAACACTACTTTTTTTTTCCTTGTTCATGGCCCCTCTTAGAAAGGTCTGCAGTAAAGAAGGTACTTTGGATTCGTGATACATACGCAACACGTCTTGAAATTAGTATACTGGAAACCATTAGAAAAAGCACAAACAAACAAGATGAAAGACAAATTAACAGCATAGTGCCTTCCTGTTAACCATAACACAATATCTACCAAGTATCAAAATAACTTTCCGTATTGGCTGATACCAGCCTTGAACGTCATTAATATTTTTTTAAGTCATGAAATGTAGCATCCCTACAAAAACATGTATAAAACATACATGTATAGTTTATTATGTGATAATCCTCATCTTCCCTTTGCTTTCCTTCAGGGATAACTGCCATCCTGAATTTTATGTTACTCATTCCTGTGCCCTTCTTCATAGTGTTTCCACCGCTATAGACATTCCCACAGGATACTGGTTTGTACCAGCAGCAGGTGAGGGATTCTATTTGACCTACTTCTGGCATTGGTATTGAGCAACTTTTAGATTTTCACCCTTCTGGTGGGTGTGACCAGAAATTACACCTCATTGTGGTTTTAACTTACCTTTCCCAGTTACTGAGTTTGTGTATTTTTTCATGTGTTTAGGGGACAGCTATAATGGCTCTCCTGAGAGTAACTCTTCTCACTTTTGTATTAGGCTGCTCACTCTTTTTTCCTGTTGATTTCTAGGAGTTCTTTGTATAATCCTTTGAGTTATACATCTTGCAAATATCTTTTAGTTTTTGACCTCCTTCTTCACTTTTTGGTATATTTCAGTGAATAGCCATCCTTAATATTAATATAGCCAACATTTACCAATTTTCCCCCTGTGGTTTTACCTTTTTCTCCAAGTAACTCAATTACATCATGATCAGAGAATGATTACAAATGAGTTGGGCTGGCTTTTATCCTAAAAAGAACTCAGTTTTTATAAATGTTTTATATGGGCTCTACATTAGTATGTAGGATGTGTATTTTCAAATGTGTATTAAATGATCTGTTTTTAAATGTCCATTAGATCAAGCTTAATTGTTCAGTTAATATCTTCTATGTTTTTACTAATATTTGTCTGCCTGAATAGATCTATTCATATTTTAGAGAGTACTGTAGTAGTACATTTGTTGATTTTTCTTTGTAGTTCTGTCAACTTTTGATTTATATATTTTGGAACTCTTATTTTATGCATAAGGCTTAGATTTAGTATATCTATATGGTGAACTAAATTTTTTAATATTATCTTATGGCTCTCTTTTTCTCTTATTCTCCTATAGTTGTTTTTATCTAATATTAAGATAACTGCCCCAGGTTTCCTTTGATTATTTATCTAGTATGTCATTTTTCCATCCTTTGGTGCTAATATATAGATATTTTTGTGATGCATGTGGTTTATTTTAAATAGTATAAGACTGGAGTTTTTATATTATATTTTACCTATAGTGTTCAGTCCACTTACATTTATTGCGATTGATAATATAAAGAATCTATCATCTATCTATCTAAAGAAATTTATTATAAGGAATTGACTCACACAATTATGGAGTCTGAGAAATCCCAGTCTGCTGTCTGCAAGCTGGAGACACAGTAAAGCAGGTGGTGTAATTCAATCCAAATCCAAAGGCCTGGGAATGAGAATGAGTCTCAGCCCAATGGCAGAAGACAATGTCCAGCTCCAATAGTCAGGCTGAAAAGGCAAAATCTGCCTTCCACCAGCTTGTTGTCCTATTCAGACCTTCCACTGATTTTGTGACGGCCACCTTCATAGGAGAGGGCAATCTGCTTTACTCAGCCTGATGCTAATCCCATACAGAAACACTCACAGACACACCCAGAAATTATGTTTAGCCAAATCCCTAGGACCCTATAATCTGGTCAAGTTGACACATGAAATTAACCATCACACCTTCTAATATCAATAATACATTCCTAAAACATCAGATATTTTGCATGAAAACACTGAGAGTTTATTTCCTGTTATTTTGAATGAGAAGAATGTATAAATGTGTTATACTTTAACCCTACCTCCCAACTAATTTTCATAAGTAAAATACTTAAATATAAATAGCAAACTATCATATTAGGATGTAAAATGCTTAAAACACATTTAATGGTTACCAAACATGAAAGTCTGCATGCATGTCATGAACATGATGTTGACAATACGGCAGAGCAAATATAAGCAATAAATAAATTTGTTAGAAAAAATGCAGTGAAGGGGCGCCTGAGTGGCTCAGTTGGTTAAGCGACTGCCTTCGGCTCAGGTCATGATCCTGGAGTCCCGGGATCGAGTCCCACATCGGGCTCCCTGCTCAGCAGGGAGTCTGCTTCTCCCTCTGACCCTCCTCCCTCTCATGCTCTCTGTCTCTCATTCTCTCTCTCTCAAATAAATAAATAAAATCTTTAAAAAAAATAAAAAAATAAAGAAAAAATGCAGTGAAAATTTTCCAATAAAAACAAGACAGTTACCTGCAATAAACTGTAACTCACCAAGTGAGGAGAAAACCTGGTACTTGAAGAAAACTGAGAAGGAAGCAGGACCAAAGCAGTAATTGTCACTGGTTGTAGAAAGTGCTGATGTGCACAAATGAGTTGATAACAGGCAATTTCAAGCAAACTATCCAACTCAGAAATTGATAGAAATTCTCTATCATCTGGCACTGCTGAAGAGGCTCCCAAACAAGAAAGCTGCGAGACATTTTCAAAGGAGATCACCAACATTTATGGATGAAAACATTTGTAAAATGGAGCTTTGTTTAAACTCCCATTATTTATATTGGTTTTCTCTATTCTCCACATTTTCCTTCAAAGCTTTCTTAGATTGTGCGTGTGTGGGGGTTAGGGAGAGAGAGACTTCTTCATTCTACTCAAAAAGAGGGCTAAATATGAAAAGCCCTTTGGAAATGTGCTGGGGACAAGCACGCAGTGGCAAAGGATGGTTCCCACGGAGTGTAATGCTATGATGTTTTGCTCAGGGCCAGCATCCCTTTTGTCAGAACTCTACATGCTTTTCAAAAAATCTTCATGTGATTCTGATGATTTATCCATTGTATTTAGAATGTAACCTGATACCTCTTCAGCACATCATTTTGTTAAAAATGCATCGAGTATTTGGAATATAATTAGACCCTGCTCCTATATAATCAATGACTGATAAAAAAATGTATTCACAGATATGTAAGTTCTATGATGCTTGGTTATTAAAAATCAAGAGGTATTCTACTGAAAAGATATTAGCTGAGGAAAATTATGCAATATAGGCTTGGATTTTAATTTAGTTTTACAATCTTATTCCTTTTTCCATTGTATCCCTATTTTCTGTTCTCCTCCCTCCCCGCTTTTTTCTTGCCACCAAGCCCAAACGTGGGCTGGTGTGTGGAATTATCGAGGGAGATACCAGACATTGTTTTTCTCATTCTTAACACCAAATTCGAGGCAGGCAAATTGCCTTGCTGCTCTCTTCTATACAGTGAGCTTCATTTCTCAATTTCCACTGCACTGAAGGTGTAGCTTTTCGAAGTCCCGGCTTATTTGGAGATCACCTCTAAGACTTCCCTAGCCACAGCTCACATGCCCTACATCCATGCCTCTGCCAAAGCAGAAGCAGGAGACCCTGAGGGAAGACAGCCCCAGCGCTCCTGTTCACCCACACTTGCATTTAGTTCTGTTCTCACCTCTGAGAAAGCCATACTTTCATGCCAGCTCAGCAATGTATCAAAAAAAATCTTTTTAATTATTTAATATTTAACTTGTGTCCATCAAGAAGGCTGTTCAGGGCATCTCCTCAGCCTACACTGCTGGGACTCCTTTTTTAAACATCTTTATTTTTGTCCAAACCCAAGGAGTCAGAGGGCTGTCAGTTAGCTTTTCAATTCATGCATGAATGAATCCAGAAATGAATCCAGAAAATAAACCAAACAGGTTAAAAACGCCATAATGTTTTAATGTGGCAAAATGTGACAAATATATGAGTACAATGAAGGTGAATCATGTAGCCAGCAGTCAAGAAGGGTTGTGTGCTTAGCGGGGCACCCTGCCCACCAAACTCAGCAGGTGGACTGCTATGAAGAGTCTGAATAGGGAGAGCTGTAAAGAAATGCCATCCTGGGACACCTAGGTGGCTCAGTCGGTTGGGAGTCTGTCTTCCGCTCAGGTCATGATCCCAGGGTCCTGGGATGGAGACCAGCCCTGCTCAGCGGGGAGCCTGCTTCTCCCTCTGCCTGCTTTTCCCTCTGCCTGCTTTTCCCTCTGCTTGTACTCTCTCTGTGTCAAATAAATAAATAAAATCTTAAAAAAAAAAAAAAAGAAAGAAAAGAAAAGAAATGTCATCCTGGTTTGTTTGTGTTTTTTTAAGATTTTTTATTTATTTGAGAGAGAGGACGAAAGTGGGGTGAGGAGCAGAGGAAGAAGAAGATTCACCACTGAGCAGGGAGCCCTTTGCTGGGCTCGATCTTGGGACTCCAGGATCATGACCCGAGGCGAAGGCAGCCACTCAACTGACTGAGCCACCCAGGCACCCCTCCTGTTTTTGTTTAAAATAATCTTATGGGCATAGAAAAAAATGTTGGCTATCTCTGGGAGATTAGGACTATGATTTATTAGGTATTTTATTTTTGCTTATCTTTTTGCCCTAAAATTTATAAAATAAGCCTATTTTATTTTGTAAAAAAAAATGGCGGGCGCCTGGGTGGCTCAGATGGTTAAGCGTCTGCCTTCGGCTCAGGTCATGATCCCAGGGTCCTGGGATCGAGTCCCACATCGGGTTCCCTGCTCCTTGGGAACCTGCTTCTCCCTCTGCCTCTCTCTCTCTCTGTCTCTCATGAATAAATAAATTAAAAAATCTTAAAAAAAAATGGCAATAAGTTTCTTTAAGGCAAAGATACTCAGCATTTTGGGGACTGGGCCAGGTGGGGTCTACACAGAAACTTCAGGTCAGAGCTTTGCTGTAGATTCCACAGTTCGGACAGGCACCTTTGGTCAGAAGGAGCAGAAAAAAAATGATAAAATGACTTACGGGAGTAAATGCTGTGGAAAAGTTCAAGTAAACAAACATGGCAGAGAATGGTTTCTAAATGCTATAGGTCTAAGAATTTAGGGGATGTATTCTTTTAACTCACAATAAAATACTAAAACTAGAAGATGTAAAATGAAAGCAGTTCTTTTGAAGGCTGACAATGAAAAAAAAAACCACTTCCTGAAATTGCCTAAGATTAGAAAATACATTTAAGTTTTAATTAGGATGATTAATCGGCTCAATATTCCACACACACACAGAGGCAGGTACAAAAAGAAAAGCAGGCTTCTTCTTGAGGTTCCCCATGCTGATGTCAGCAAAGAAGTTTCCTTATACAGTCCATCCATTCATTCGATTAGCAAACATTATTGAGTACTTACTATGTGCCCAGGTACTACGGTGGGTCCTGGAACCACAGTCAACCAGTGCATCATTTATGCCCTCAAGGCTCTGAAGTTCTTTTCAGGAGGACAGGTTTGTACACATGCTAGGCATAGCACAATAGAAGCAAGTCCATTGGCAACTAAATCCCTTCCCGAGTTTGCCACAGCACAGGGATCTCTCCTATCTCTTCACTAGGCTCATTAAGGGACCAGTTTCCAGTCTTTGTATCTGACCTATATTCTCCCATCCAGGGGCCATGGGTTTAATTTGACTCAGGATGCATCTGCTGAAAACAAAAGAAATCATCTTAATCACCTAACATTTGGGTAAGAGGCTTTACTAAATTTACATCAGGGGATGTGGAATCCCATTTGTGGTAGATTTGTCAGGTCCAAGCCCTGCCCTCCTACCTACGCTGCACAGTCATTGATGGCTAGAATATTTGGTCCCCAAATGCAGCCAAGAAGGAGAACTCAGATACTGGTGTTTTGACGGGGAGAACGTTTAGATAGATAACCTCTGATTTAAAAACTTCCAGAAGTTGCTTCAATTTTATAATGCTGCAGAACAGAAAAGCTGTAACTCAAATGTAACTGTGTGTCTATTCAAAAGTACAGGCATGGGCTACAATTGCTCCTATTGCCAAAGCAGCTTGAAGAAGTTAACTGCAAGACAGTAAAGAAAGTCAGGCATGATGGAAAGCTCATGACTTGTCAGGTTTTATGGATTGTGCTTCTTAGGGCCCCTTCTAGAGAACCTGCCCTATCCACTGGCCTTGGAAGGACTATTTCAAAGGTAACTTCCCCATGGATAATGTAGGCCAAACAGCTTCTCAGGAGAAGAGTTTGAACCTGGTGATAGAGACCAGACTGCAGTGAGGCAGAGGCCATGATAACAGCGTTGGAGCCATGGCCTTACTAGGTCATGGACAAGATGAGTAAGAGAAGAAACTGACCAAAAGAGCAAGAGTAGACAGATGAGAGGAAAGCAGAGACAGCCAGAGAGAAGAGACATTGTATGGCCCTGAGATATTGGGAAAGCGTTGGTTCTTCACTTCAGTCCCTGAATCCGTACACAGTCATTAAGTGATTTGCGTTTCTGTGTAAGACCTCCCTCTTTACTTGGGCTACCTTAAGTGGATTTGTTTTCTTTAGATTCTAAAAAGCCTCGACTAAGACAAATCAGAGCACAGTTGAGCAGAACTATTTTATTACTTGACATAAATAACATTCAAACGCTTCAGTGGGTAAACAAGCTCTATTAGTGAAAATCAACAGAATACTGCAAAGCAAATGGTGAAAAATGCACTGCTGGCTACCATGAGAGGGTGAAATGGATTGTCATTCAACTGGAGATTCACTGGGAAACCAAGAGACATGCCACCGGGGACATTTTAAGCCCTCATCTCTGATGGAAATAACAATTTGAGTGCCTTGATCGACTACTGGGCTCAAAAATGTTATGAAATCAGGCGCTTCCAATAGCAGCAGTAGGGATATTAATTTAAGAGTAATTCATAACTCAAGACAACAAGCTGAGGCTTCATGACAGGCCCCTGGATTTTCCACATCATGGTAGCGTCTGATGGACTGCGTGCATCGGCTTTTGTTTTCTCCGTGGCAATATCAGAACAGTGTTTATGTGCCCAAGTCACAGATACATTTACACAATCTTTTCCAATACTTACAGTTCATTTATTAGATGGTAATGGTCTATTCTTCCAATAAAGACAAATCAGTCTTTCGCTTAAGAGCTAAACCTATAAAATGGTTTCTTGTCTACAGCACTCATCCATTATAGATCTTGTGCCTTCTGAAAGATGAATAATTATAGTCCCTGAGGAGATTTGCTATATATATTGCTGTGGTAGTCATCAGATTTGAGGGAGGGTTGATAGGTGTGGGCAACAATGATAAAACGAACAGCCCTCTTGTCTGTCAGGCAGCAAAGTAAATCGGCAAGAACAGCCCTCATTACCTACTGCAAGTTGAGTGGGTATGTGTGGTGTCCAGTTTCTGGGCATGTACTCTTTCTCTCTGTGACAAAATAAATACTATACCATAAAGGCTTACTTATCATAAATAAATTCATCTAATGAGTGAGTAAAAGAAAGATCATATATGACTTATAGATGAGTTCATTTGGGGCCCTCTTTTATATAAATAGTCTGCCCTTTAAAATAAAATAGCCATATTATTTTTTGCCACACTGGAAGTCTATATTCCTTGGGGGAAAATGGCAGATCAGAAATCAGAATCTAACAAGCTGTGCATAATAAATGTGTAGCATATGTTACGGCTGAATTCATTCCTACTGTTTGCAGCATATACATTCTACCTAGAATTGCAGAAGTGCTTGTTATCTTGTTACACTGAGGCAAGGAGAAAAGATGACAAGAAGAATGCCATATATAGCACAAGATATTCCCTCCTGGGACCGTGTCAGGATTCCTAGCAATAAATCCTTGGGAATAAATTCAGGAATCACTAGAGTTTAAAATTGCCATATCCTAATTATAGACCATTCTCAGCAGTGCCATATCTCATAGGTTCTGTGGATTAATTTTACATATTATGTTGATTTCATTATAACATATAGCCTTTACAAAATGCATGTTATAGATGACCTGGACCTCCTGTTAATTCAGTATATTCTTTGGATGATTCTGTCCTACCAATTCTTACTGGTAAAACAAATCCTTCTCCCTCCAGCTTCAAAATCCCCAGTTTCTTCTCTTTAAAATATCTACATGATTTATTATCTTATCCTTTGTTCAGCAAATATTTATTGACTGCCAACTATGTGGAAGGCATTATGCTAGGTGCTAGGAAAGATGTAAAGATGTATAATGCACACTGTCTAGAAAATTCATCTTTTTCAGACAATAAGGCATGCACACATGAAAAATGAAATATCAATACAGAAGTGAGAATAATGCAAGATAATAAAAGAGATATCTCAAAGCAGGACATTTTGAAATGCCAAATAAACATATATAGACAAAAAATAAAAGAGACTAGAAGAAGCAATAGTCTTTGAGTGCTCCGAAAAGGCTTTTTTGAAAAGGAGCAGAGAAGATTCGATCCATTTTATAAGAGGCAATCTGAGCATGGACAAGGCAAGGGTTCATATGCAGAGGTAAGCAAGGTATGGCAGGTTCGGAGAAAATGGACCACTCCTCAGACTGGGGGGAGAGTTCATTGGAGTGCAGGAGAACCAGCAGGAGAGTGATTTGAGGAGAGTTTTTAGAGCATCTTGACTATCAGTCTGTGCTTCATCTTAAAAGTAATGGGTATCCATAAACGATTTTATTGTTAAATCAACCTTAAGGCATAATTTATATACAATCAATTGCACACACTGTGAACATACTGTTGGATGAGTTTTAACAAATGGAATCTGCCATGTAACCACCATTGCAAACAAGATATAAAACATCCTTATTACTCGGGAAAGTTCTCTCCTGACCTCTTCCAGTCAATTTCTCCCAAACCCTTTCTTTTTCATTAACACACCATAGTCCACCACTTACCTATTACTGGACATTTTGAACAGTTCCAGTTTTGAGCTATAAGATTTTCAAGCTGCTCTATTATATTTCATACAGCTGTAAACACTTTCAAACAGAAGGGTTGTTTTTTTTTTTTTTTAAGTTTTGTGAATTCTCTTAAGCCTGGGCCTCCCAAATGGTATAACTGGGTTAAACCAGATATACTCCATTCACCCACAAGATTTTGAGTGTGGCATCTTAAGAATGGCATCTGATGCCATATTTCTGCTTTGCTCTGACTCCTAGCCCCCAAGGGGATATGTTAGGTTTCTTCATTGGTTTTGTGATCAGCATCAGTAAGCCCATTTAAGACTTCAGGTTAAGCATGGCAAATTGATCATATATATATATGCTTCCTCTCACTCTAACAACTCTGATAACATGAAAATAATGAGATAAAGATACCTATTATATATTTATCTACAAGATGAAGAGAGGAGGATAAGAGATTGGCAGACAAGAAGTTTTAACGTTAACTTGGGAAGACAGAAGGCAGATAGACTTGCAGTAATTGATTTAGCAGAGGAAGCCATATTTGAAAGAGCCTTAGAGATAAGAAATCATTTTATCCATAGAATCCTTGAGATTATCAAACTACCAGTTAAATACTGCAAGAAGAAGGGTTGAGGCATGCAGTTGAAAAAGGGGTTGGTTGAAAATCTGCATGTATGGAGTGGCTAGACCCCAAGGCACCCTCTCTCACATTATGCTATCAAACAATTAAGCATTATCTCCCTGCTTCAACTCTGCCCCAAGCCAGAGAAGGGAGATTTAATTTCATGAGAACTCAAGGAAGAAGCACTGAACTCAGAGATCCCAGACCTGGTGGAGGATATAAAATGAAGAAATTAAATGAAAGACAGAAAACCGAATGGTGGGTGGTCCTAACTTTGCTCACTCTGGTGACATTGGCAACAAGGTTTATGGCTCACAGAAACTGAAGCCCTCAGATAACTAAACTCCAAAGAGTGCCCTTAAAATCAAATGGCCACTTCACTGCCTGATGCTGACAAATCTCACCTGTGCATACAGAGATTCCAAGAAACTCCTCACTGCTTCTTTTTTTTCCCCTTAGAAATGGACAGCCAAGGGTTACTGTCATTTTAGGAAAACTTGCAACATGAAAGGGAGAGATAAAAACAAAGAGTAGAAAGGACCCCAGAGGAAGGAAAACAGTGCAGGAAATGGAAGAAATTTTTCTCCAAAAAAAAGTAAATACCCTTAGAGAGATAAGAGAATGTGTTGCATTCACAAAATAAGAATAGACAGTTTTCAAAAAGGAATAGTTAAGAATCAGAAGGTGCTCTTGAAAATTAAAAATTAGAGAGAATCAAGGAAATCTCTCAGAGAATAAAGCAAAAATAGTAGAAAAAAAGATGTTGAAGTTTCAACCTAGGAAGCACATATGAGTTCTAGAGAAAGAAAACAGCCAACATGGGAGGAAGAAAATTACCATAGGTTTTTATGAAAATTGTATGAATCCCTAGGTGGAAAGGGCCACTCAGCAAAGTGCAAACAGACTCATATTATTGGGGTGCCTAGGTGGCTCAGTTGGTTAAGTGTCTGACTTGATTTTGGCTAAGCTCATGATCTCACCATTGTGGGACAGAGCCCCACACTGGGATCCATGCTTAGTGTGGAGTCTGCTTGGAATTCTCTCCCTCTCCCTCTGCCCTCTCCCCACTCTAAAAAAAAAAAAAAAAGAAGACTTATTATTGTGAAATTCCAGAATACCAGAGATAAACAGAAGATAAATAATATTTTTTAAAGCTTTCAGAGATAAAAACAATGCCACACACAAAGGAACATAGAACAGAATGCATTGTAGTTTTTTAATACCTACAATGAATACCAGAAAGCAATAGAGCAATATCTTAAAAGTTCTGAAGGAAAATTATTTAAAACCTTGAATTAAATACCCAGCCAAACTATCAATCAAGAGTCAGAGTAAATGGAAGATAGTTTCAGAAAAATGAGCCTCAAAAACTAACCTCTCATGCACCTTTTCTTAAGAAACAACTGAAGGGTTTTTCCATAGAAATAAAGAAAATTATCAGAATAGAGGAAGACATATGTGAGAATTCAACAGGAAGGTTGTGAATGAAAGTCCCAAGATGACATTGAATGGAAGTTCCTGTTGATGGCTGTTCAGAAAACCTAGAGACCGGCAAGTCCAGGGTGGGGCAGGAGCACCAGTGGTTCTGGGAGGGGGTCTCCAGGAAAAACAAAATGGAATTGATGGACTATCTGAAATGTTGAAATGTCTTACAGAAAATTATATAAGGAAAAAAAAGAAGCAGTTAATAAATCCAGGTCTGAAATGAACAGGGAGTGGGAGTAACGTGGGATGCAGGTGTGTAAATGCACATGTGTGCAGGACACGGGTGTACATGTGTGTGTCACACATGCAGATGCACAAGCGCACAGGTACACATGAGCAGATGTGCCTGTGTGTTACAGGCTCACGGGAGAGAAAAGTGAGGACAGAGGAAGAAGGAAGAGATTACACGTGTTCAGAGGTCCTGACAAAAACCTCAAGCTTCTTTATGGAAATGTCCCTCAGTTTGTTGTAAGGTTAGTGGTTACTGCTAATTCTGTGCAGTGGACTGCGGTGTGTTATGCCTTCTTGGGAGCTGGTATCCATCCGCACGACACGGCTCCTGGCTGAGGGCTGGAGTTGGATGGCCGTCAGAAGTCTGTTGCTTGAAAAGGGTGTCCTGGGGTCCATATTATAGCCTTTGTGCAGAAGTCCACAGTCACATCCTGGAGCTGAGTTGTATAAAGTAGACTAAGTCAAATCTGTCTCACCTGCTACCTTTTCAAGCCTCCACGTGGTGCTTCCACTGGTTAAAAGGATTTCAGCAAAGGGTACAGGAGACAGGGAGGCTTCCTGCTGATTTTGAGAAAACAGATGACCCTGCTTCTCAAAAGTCTGGGTGGAAGTCACAGTGGGAATGCTATTTTGCTATGTTTGCTTTCTTTTTCTTTCCTACTCCCTTGTATTATTACTGATTGTTGTTATTTGTCATTAAGGTCTGGGACACACACAAAATCTTAAAAATATTCTTTATTTCACACAACATAATCTTACAGGAATGACAGAGATGCCATCAGGAGGAGGCGGAATAGCTGCATTGCCAAAAAGAACAGCAAGCATGTCAAGGACATGGGCCTAGGCATGGCACCAGAGGGTCCTAAAAGGGTGTAACAATTGGGCAGTAGTCCCTGGAGCCTGGGATCAGGGACCTGAGTTCAGGTCCTGGCTGTGAATGCAGGCAAGCGATTTGACATGCCTGTGCCTGTTTTCTTATCTGTAAAATAGAAATAATTGCTCATCTTGTGGGATCGTTTCAAAGAGCATATGTGAAAGATTTTTAAACAACATAGGGATTATAAAAATATAATTTATTATTATTAACATTCATATCATAACAACATTATATAACTCATGGTATGTAATATATAATTATTATGATATATTTTATGACATAAAATGTTTGAATATACATTAAATATCTTTCCATTTTTCAGAATTAATTTGATATGTTGTTCCCAACATGCAGACAATTAAACTGTGGCTGATATATAATCACTTTATATCACTAAGGTGACAGTCATCACATTATGCATTTGGCACAAAGACCAATTTCTCGGCTGAGGTAGCTGCTGAGTAGTGAACACAGCACTGGGTGTCCATAGCATCCCAAACCAGTCACCTTGATTCTGTCACTCCTCGATGTGTACCCTGGTAGGGTCATACCCCTTCTCTGAGCCTGAGTCTTCATATCTGTACAATGGAGTTAGATCAATGATCTCCAAGATTCTCTCCCTGCTTGGCAATTCTGTTTCTCATGTGAGGCTTCTAAGTTAAGCTTGGGGGAAGTCAGCAACTGTGTTATCTATTACTGAATAACAAATCACCCCAACACTTAGCAGCTTCAGCAACATTTATTATGTCGAAGTTTCTGTGGGTCAGGAATCCAGGCTCAGCTTAGCTGGGGGCCTTCAACCAAGCTCTTGGCCAGAGTAGCAGTCATCTTAGGGTTCAGTAGTGGGGAACATCTATTTCCAAGCTCATTCTTGTGACTGTTGACAGAATTCAGTTCCCCCATGGTTATCCTCCAGGGACTGAAGGCCTAGGTCCTTGCTGGATGCTGGCCAGAGACCCCTGTTCCTTGCCAGGTGGGCTCCATAGGGCTACTCAAAACAAGGCAGCTGCCTTTCCCAAGAGTGAGAGCTCTGAGAAAGTGTCAGAAGGAAAGAGAGAGAGAGAGAGATGCCTAAAATAGAAGCCACAGGCTTTTCATAACCAGATCTTGGAAGTGGCATTTCATTGCTTTCGCTGAACTCTATTCATCAGAGGCAAGTCAGCAAGTCTAGCTCACATTCAAGGGGACGGGATTACACAAAGACATGTACAGTGGGAGGCAAGGATCTGTGGGACATTTAAGAGTTGGCCAACCACAGCAACTAAGGGAGAATCAACAGGGAATTGCCTCATCGTTGAAATCACATGATACTAATTATCCATTGGTTCATTCCTACAACAAACATTATTCATTGCCTTCCACGACAATGCCTTGTGTTACATGCTCTGAAATAGCAAAGATAATAACTAAGAAAGTCCTTGTCCCTGTCCCCATCTCTTTACTTTTGTTCTCAGTGAAATGGGGGTGGGAGGCTATCAGAATCACCTGGCACTGTTTCCCAATTATGTGTGCTCACGAAGATCCTCCACCCACACTGATCCTAATACACTTTCCTATTAAGAACTACTAATAGGAGAAGGCTAAAACTGGTACTCGAAGGACTATAGAATAATGTAGAAACAGGGAAGGACTGTAAGAAGGTTCTCCTGCTGCCAGACCCAGAAGTGTTATTGGAAGAAGCAAATGTTACATGATGCCAAGTTCCAATAAAGAACCAGAAGGTGACTGCCTCCTAATGAAACACTTCCAGTGCCTTCCTTATTTCACTTTTTCTCTCATTTTCTGTGTCCATTATCCCCACCAGATAGCCAACTCCATTGAGGACAGTGTCCTGTCCCTTTATATCCCCCCTCCCAGCCTTCCGGGCCCCACCGCATCAAGTCTCTTTCCTGTCAATCTTTCCTTTTAGTTTATTTAGTTAATGTTGTGGGTTTGTTTTTGTGGTTGTTGTTTTATTTTTTGCATGTGGTACATGTTCACTAAATTGATGTTAACTTTAAAAGTAAAATAAAATGAGGTACAAAGTACTACAGGAGTTTAGAGGGATAATATACTTAACCAAGAATATCATTTGAAATCTTCCTAAGAAAGAGATGGAATTTATATCTGGTCTCCTTTGAAATTCATTTTTGTTGGTAAAGTTTTGTCACAAATCCCCGTTAGGAAGTGAGCTCCTTATGTAGAACACAGTAGGGTCAAAAGGAGCTACTTATGCCTTCAATTTTAAGCATCCATGACTTTTAGAGTTTTCTGACTCCCTTTATCTTTCTTGATGCCAAGACTCGGGGGAAAATGGCATTATCTTCATCAAACGCTGATACTGTGCATTGTGGGCATGTGTTAGTAGTCACATGAGAAGGCTACACATGGTACAAATGCCCCTGAATGGGTTAAATAGTGTCCCTCCAAAATTCATGTCCACCCAGAACCTCAGCAAGTGACCTTTTTTGGAAATGGGGTCTTTGCAGATATAATTAGTTAAAGATCTAGAGCTATAATCACTCTGGATTTAGGGCCATCCAATGATTGGTGTCCTTATAAGAAAAGGAGAGGACAAAGAGACATAAAGAAAGGTGAATACCTACCATTTGCATCGACTTGGATGGGACTAGAGGGGATTATGCTAAGTTAAATAAGTCAAGCAGAAAAAGACAATCATCATATGGTTTCACTCATATGTGGAATATAAGAAATAGCGTAGAGGATCATAGGGAAAGGGAGGGAAAACCCGAATGGAAGAAATCAGAAATGGAGACAAACCATGAAAGACTCTTGACTCCAGTAAACAAACTGACGGTTACAGAAGGGAGGAGGGTGGGGGGATGGGATAACTGGGTGATGGGCATTAAGGAGAGCACGTGTTGTCATGAGCACTGGGTGTTATATGCAACTAATGAATCACTGAACACTACATCAAAAACTAATGATGTACTATATGTTGGCTCACTGAACATAATAATATGAAACAACAACAACAAAAGAAGGGCCCGTGGAGACAGAGTCGGTGATTGGAGTTATGCCACCACAAGCCAAGGAATGCCAGGAGCCACCAGAAGCTGGAAGATGCAAGGAGGGCTTCTCCTCTAGAACCTTTGGAGGGAGTGTAGTCCTGCCAACACCTTGATTTCAGTTTTCTGGCCTCCAGATCTGTGACGGAAGAAATTTCTATTATTTTAAGCTACCAAGCTGCGGTAATTCATTTCAGTAGCCTCAGGAAACAAATGCAGTCTCCAAACACCCACAGAACTATGGGTAACTCAGACACAAATGCATCAATAATTGTTTCCCCAAGGTGAGTGCTAAGTATTCAAGTCCTCCTGTATACAAGGTAGGTTATTTTCTGCTTTGGGGACATTGCAGAAGAGGGGAAAAGGAGGAAAGAGAAGTGAAGTGTTGGAAGTGCTTTGGTTTTGCCCTGGTTGAACACTGGCCACCATTCCTCAGAAAGTGTCACTGTGGACAAGTATGCATGGATCTGTAGACAGTGTCTTCTAGAGCAAGGCAGGGTAGTGAGACCATGGGGCCACTGTGTTCTAGTTAGAACTAGAGGGTTATAGGAGTTGAGAGAGTTATTCCTTCACAAAACTGCAAAAGTAGCGAATTCTACAAGGCACTGACTATGAGTGTGATCACAGAGGTTGAGAGAACGAGGCTAATTGAGAAAGTTCTGGAGGAGTTAAGGATTACACAAGATAGGGAGCCAAGGGGCATGATGGGAGGCAGGCAGTGTCTGTGTGAGTTAGGCATGCAGACCTTGGTGCTAGATCAGCTCTGGTTTTGCATCCCTGCTTTGTTTCTTACCACTTATATAATCTGCAGTGACTCTAAACCTTTCTAATCACCAAAATCGGACAAACATTGTACCTATCTTATGTTGTTATTGTGAGAGCTGATGCAATAATGTTCCGAGAACATAGGATTACGTGTTTAAAACATAGCTTAATAAATGTTAATCATCATCATCATGATTATTATTATGGGCTAGGACGCAGTTTTAGCGAATTGGAACTGTTGTGATGGGCACGAGCAAGGAGCAAACCTCACTGATTAGGTTAAAGGATGCAGAGCCTGCGCCCCTTTCAGGCTCAGAAATGAGACTTTCTTTAGACCCTAAACGGTTCCCTTGAAATTCAATCAGTTGAAGTACAAATGTGTATTTATTCTTGTAAGACTGGAATTCTATAATAATTGATGATTTAGAAAACTATTCATTTTATATATTTTTTTTAATTTTACTATGTTATGTTAGTCACCATACATCATTGGTTTTTGATGTAGTGATCCACGATCCATTGTTTTCGTATAACACCCAGTGCTCCATGCAGTACGTGCCCTCCTTAATACCCATCACGAGGCTAACCAATCCCCCCTCCCCCCTCCCCTCTAAAACCCTGTTTGTTTCTCAGGTCCATAGTCTCTCATGGTTCATCTCTCCCTCCAATTCCCCCCCACCATTTTTCCCTTCCTTCTCCTAATGTCATAAAATAATTATTAAGAACTTTCAAACAGCTAGGTAGAGAACTAGAGACAGTCATTTTCTTTAATGAAAGAATGAGTTAGCTAGCTTATTTTAGAAAGAACATAATTTGACTTTTGAGCCAACATGTTAAAAAAATTAAAATATAAATACAGGCAGACCTGTCCACACAGTAGCCGCTAGCAACACGTGGTCTATTGAAAATTTGAAATGTGGCTGGTCTGAATTGCAGCACTCAGATACGTGCTAACAGGCCTACACACCCAGAACTCACCTTCCTCCCTCTCTAAACCTCTCCCAAAGAGCCAGCTTCCAAAGAGGCTAGTCCTGTGTGTCTGGATTCTTTACTATTAGCAGAGTTCTTTGTTTGGGTTTTTTTGGGGAAAAAAATATCCCAGACAAATACAGACATGAATAATTCTCTCTTCGCCTCCCCCTGCCAACTCTTTAGAAAATTCTATAATCTCCATCTGAAAACATCAATATCTAATAACATAGCATCACTCAAGGAAGTGACTTTTTTACACCTGACTCTTCTCTGCTACAATTTAGTCCCTATCCTGTGGTTCTCGCGGTGGAGGAAAAATAGCCTACTCCATCCATCCATTATTTTAAGCTACCAAGCTGCGGTAATTCATTTCAGTAGCCTCAGGAAACAAATGCAGTCTCCAAACACCCACAGAACTATGGGTAACTCAGACACAAATGCATCAATAATTGTTTCCCCTAAGATGAGTGCTAAGTATTCAAGTCCTCCTGTATACAAGGTAGGTTGTTTTCTACTTTGGGGACATTGCAGAAGATGAGAAAAGGAGGAAAGAGAAGTGAAGTGTTGGAAGTGCTTTGGTTTTGCCCTGGTTGAACACTGGCCACCATTCCTCAGAAAGTGTCACTGTGTTTGCAAATAGTTAATGAATTAGCCTTGCTTCTTTTTTCATATTGAATAAGTTAAAATTTTTAATGTTTTCTTGGTTTTTGGTTTGTTTGATTTTGATTTCTTACACCCTCACCTGATTCTACTTGAGTTTCGAAGCATTAAATTCTTTCATGTATTTTCAAAGTTCTTATTTTCTAAAACATGTTTCTGTTGGTCTTTTTAGAGCCACGCCCTTCTCCTGCAAAGGTTTTGGTATTATAGAAATGAAATGAAAACAGTGCTTTAAAATATGGTATATGGAGGGGCTCCTGGGTGGCTCAGTTGGTTAAGCGACTGCCTTCAGCTCAGGTCATGATCCTGGAGTCCCGGGATCGAGTCCCATATCGAGTGCCACATCGGGCTCCCTGCTCGGCGGGGAGTCTGCTTCTCCCTCTGACCCTCCTCCCTCTCATTCTCTCTCTCTCAAATAAATAAAATCTTAAAAAAATAAATAAAATAAAATAAAATATGGTATATGGAATGAAAAAAAGAACCCTCAGTTTCCACTTTTTGTACTTCTCTTTATCCTCACCCTGTACGCATTCCCCATCACAATACCAGAGCTACATTATTGATTCACGTTGAACATCCACACCACTCTTCCCTGTCTGTCATTCTTGTACTATCTGCAATTCCCAACAGGATATTTGTTTCCCTGTCTTTCTTGTTACCTTGCAGTTTTCATCTTAGGTTCCATTCTACTTGTTTTGAAAATGGCAAAGAAAAACTATTAAGAATGGCTGTTTTTAGGTTGTAAGTGAAATTGTATAAAATGGGAGCTCTAGTCTCTTTTATTTCTGTAGCTTATCTTATTCCCCAAAGTGAAAAATGCACCTGCTACTCAAACCATAATTCTTTTGTCAGTGGCTTCTTGGTCAGAATCAAATTCCTTCCTTTGCCTTCAAAAATAGCAAATACATCAAGAGTGTTGTTTCATCTTATATATTGAATTATGGAATACCCATAATATTTCCTGGCCCTGAAGATTTCTTAATGTTTGCAGGATGTAGTTCCAGAACACTATTAGCTAAAGATACATAAATGGCATGTGAATTTGGAATCAGAAAAAGACGCTGATACACATTGTTTTTATTTTTAGCGTGTTTTTTGCATTGTAGGTAGCTTACAGTGTTTTCCTATGACTAAAAATGAAATTGATGATTAAAATAACTTTAGCTGGTTGGTAAGAGTTTGATGATCAAAGCTAAATTACAAAAAAAATTTTTTTAATTGCAAAAATATTAAAACCATATGTAAAATAAAAGATAAATTTTAAAAAAATGAAATGAAAAAGAAATGAAACCCAAGGCTTTAAATCTTTAAATAATCTTCATTGAAATGTCCCAGCTCTAAAAAATAATACATTTCCATTATGGAAAATATGACCATTGAAGTAAAGGCATCAAGAAGAAATAAAATTATTTTAATGAGTTTAATTTTTAATTTTTAATTTCTGAATTTTTTTAATGCCTGGGAATCCTTCTTGCTCACATTTCCCTTATTGCATATAACCTGTTCTTTCTTCTTATGGTCTCAATACTCAATGAGGATGCTACATGGACTTCTTTTCATTCTCTTAATGTCCACCATTAATCCTCTGTCCCTGGAACAATTACTCCAATTGTCCACGTAGATCTCTTTCTGTGCTAGATCCTGATTCTCTTCAAATGCCTACTGCTTTTTCTAATGCTGGTGCAAATGTTTGTTTCAATATCAGTAGCTGGTATGGAGTGGATCCATCTGGTAACTGGTGGAAGTCAGACTGGTTAACTCCACAGGAATACAGGCCCTCCCTCACCTCTCTCACTGCCTCCCAGAGCAGACAAGATCTGCTATCAGATCACACATCCCAAACTACATCAGTGGCTCTGCTCCTACCATATTCCACATAAATCTGATATGAATCCACAACTTGCTGCACAAGGTGGGAACAGGCTTATACAATCTAACAAGCTCTGAATTTACCTCCATCCCCCTCCCCTACACTGTGAACTTGTAAGAGTCCCAGAAAAATTGAGATTCTGCCAGGGTACCATAAATGCAAATGTATCGGTCAACTATACTTTTAAAGAGAAACTAGAAACCCAAATGCTGAGTAGAGAGAGTAGAGTATTTGAATTCAACCCCACATTCTACAGTAAGGATACCCACTGTGCAGCACAGTTAATTGGCACCAGAAACTCAAAAGAAAAATGTATACATGTCAGGAAGTCCTTTACACCTTGGCCTCCAGTGAGGTCAAACCAAGAATGCAGATAAAGCCAGGTACTGTCAAAGATAAATTCAAGATGATGTCAACATGAAGCTCTATATCACAAGGGGAAGAATAATCGAAGTTTTGGTTACACAGACAAATAATTTTATCAAAATGGCAGCAAACACCCAGGAGACCATATTATCCACTTTTCAACTGCATTTTTGGTCAAATGTACAAAGGCCTTATGTCCCAAAACTTGGTTTTTTCCCCCCATATCTGTCCTCTCTCTGAAAATATCATGCATTATCTTTTACTGAATTGTTAGCTGAACTCCACTTCCCCTTGATCTCTGTTCCCATTCTGATCCTAGCTTTTGAAGAAACTTATAGCAAAGCTTGCTTTGGCCTGGCAGACACAGAGCATGGGGTAGGAATTTGACATGCTTGGGTCTCCATAGCAGCTCCATCCCTTACCAACCTCATGACCTTGCGAAATTACCTGGCATCTGTCACCCTCAGCTTCCTCATCTGTGAATGTTAATGACAATGCCCAAGGTATGAGCAATACATTACCCAAGTACCAAGAGTAGGGGCCCAATTAGAGACAAGATGAGTACGAATCCTCCAGTTTTTAAATGGAGTCTTTAGAAATTTAAGAATTCCAAAAAATTTCCTTTCACGTACAGTACCCTGCATGGGTGCTCGGAGGAACACAAAACCTCCAGGGTAACCACATACCTTCTCTCAAGGCAGGCACATAAGCCCAGCCTGATCAAACTGGAGCCCTGAATAGAATTGGACTAAAAGTACCTTTTGCAGAGATGGCTCTCCTGGAGACAAAGCTGAAGCTTAATCCCAAATCTTTTCTGTATTCCCCTGCCAGAGGCAAGGACAGGTGGCAATTTCACTGAGCTCTGAAAGCCATTTAATCCCTTTTGGAAGTTATTTAAGGTCGCCTCACTCCATTGCCCAGCCTCCCCTCTTGGGTACATGAACATCCAAGGATATCGCCTAGTTTTGAAAATTCCTGGCTCTGGAACACACCAGGGCCTCCTTTGCCACAGAGGAAAATTCCAGGGATGCGTTCCTAAAATTAGAGTCCAATTCACCACGCCTAGATTTCTTACCATTACTAATAAGAAAATTTCCATGCAGAAGTCGTTCAGGTAATACAAGGCAGGGGCTAGTCAAAGGATTACAGTTTTCTTCTTATTTTAATAAATTGCACTAAAATTATATGCACGTGCATGTATCAGAACGTGAGATCAATAAAACTCAAATATAAGGTAAAGATGAATATTGACTTCTACTAATTACCTTCCCTCTACTTCTTTGACTCCAAGAAAGACTTTTCTTCAGCACCCTATCAGATCTGGACCCACCCACCAAGTTGAAGTCTGAACCGAAAAAATAGGGTCCAAATTCTTCCAGGGCTGGTATTTGGGAGACTTTTACCTGCGCCCACCTTTTGTGGGAGGACAGGCAATTTCAGGGAAGTGTATTTCTGCTCCTACATGGCTGACGTGATGTGACAAATTATCCAGGAAAACATGAGAGAGACCCTGAGACAGTCACTGTCCCTCCAGCTGCTGATGGCTGTCCATGTCCAGTGGAGTCCAATGCACTTATATTTCATTCTCTGTGACAAAGTCAGCAACTTTCTATTCTAATAGAGTCAAATGCTCATTGCACTCCTCTACAGTTCCCAGCCATTTCTATGGGGCGCGGCCATGTTTCCAGCTGTGCCAATGAGCTGTGAGGAAAGATGATGTGTGTCCCTTGGGGGAAGACACAGTGACAAGCCCATGAGTGGTCCTCCTTTCTCTCTTTCCTTGCTTCAGGGGTCAGTGGCATTCCAACATTCCAGATGGCAGCACGTCTTCAACCAGAGACTCTAAGGGACAACAGTCAACAGAGTCCCCCAACGACCATCCAAACTCGGTTCACAATGGATTTGTCATGTGTACAAGCAATAAACCTTCAGGATTTCACATTATTTGGGTACCACAGCATAACCTAGCTGATCCTGTCTAGTACCTCCTAAAACCCAAATCCTTTTTCCTACTCCAGACTGGCAGGATTTCTTTTCCTTATACCCAGAAGTCTAAGCCACCCACCCATAAATGTGAGACGACTGTCACAATGCAGAAATAACATCTGACCAAAATGCCTATTGTGTGCATTAATAAATGGAAATGTTCACAGGATCATCTCTAGACAGTAGGATTATGGACAAATTTAATTCCTGCTCTTTATATCGTTCTGAATTTTTTCCAGTTTTCTTCAATGTATATGTATTCCTTTTATAATCAGAAAATAATTATTATGTTATGTTAATCACCATACATTACATCCTTAGTTTTTGATGTAGTGTTCCATGATTCATTGTTTGCATATAACACCCAGTGCTCCATTCAGTACGTGCCCTCTTTAATACCCATCACCAGGCTAACTCATCCCCCCACCGCCCTCCCCACTAGAACCCTAAGTTTGTTTCTCAGAGTCCATAGTCTCTCATGGTTCGTCTCCCCCTCTGGTTTCCCCCCCTTCATTTTTCCCTTCCTGCTATCTTCTTCTTTTTAAAAAAAAAAATATATATAATGTATTATTTGTAATCAGAAAATAATATTAACATTATTTTTTTAAAAAGAAATTTGTTGCATTGATACCAGTAAAACATCTTAGGGCAGATGGGCATTCAAAAAAAAAAAATGGTTCTTCCACACTACAGGCACAACTTGCTTCTAGCTTCTGCCTCAGCCATCTCTGTGCTCACCACCATCACCCATGGCTTCTGTGGGGCCCTGCGATCTCATCGTTCTGACCATAAGCCACACGTCTGTGGCTCTAGACCTGCACTAGATCACAAACTCCTGGAGGGAGGGTCAACCTCATACTGAAACACAGTGTGAGCAGGGCTGTGCTCCCTCCCACTCTCTGGGGGCAAGACTGCCCCATGCCCCTCTCCAAGCCTCCGGCATTTTCTGGTTGATGGGTGCGTTACTCCAGTCCCTTCACATCACTTCCTCTTCTCATAAGGATACACGTGATTGTATTTAGGACCCACCCAGATAATCTAGGATAAACTCCTCTCTAGATCATTAACTTAATAACATCTTTTGCCTTAGAAGGTAATATTCACAAGGTTCCAGGGATTAGCACATGGACATACAATTTGAAAGGCCACCATTCAGCCCACTATACCTAGCATAAGATGAAATTAGCATTCCATAATATTTGTTAAATGATCAATAAATTATGAATAAGTGAGTGAGTCCTACAGGCTCGACCTCCTTCCTGAAGTCTGACTTACCCTTCCTTCCCCAGGCCTGACTAAAGATGCCTTATCTACTCCAAACTGCCTATGCCTAATCTTATTATCACACACTACAACAGTGTGTCTAGGGAAAAAAAAAAAAAAGAAAAGTGCATTAGGACCTGAACGTGTGGCCCTTGACCGGATAATATATTTTTGGCACAGAGCTCCTTTGGAAGAGGAAAGGCCTTGTTTCCTTTTGTCCTGTTGGCTGTTTAATAAAGGCAGTAGCGTGCTGAGCAAATCCACATGCGGTCTGCGGGCCCTCTCTCTCCAGGATGATGGGAGGATTAATCTCCATTGGTGATACTTCTTTCTTTTGCAGTGGAGTCAGCAGGAGCTCCCAGAGTGAATCTCACCAGATGGAAGGCTGGAGGTCCAGGCACTGCCTAACATAGAATCAACACTGTAATTATAAGTCACATTAAAGAATCGAAGTCATTGAGTAGAGACGCCTACTATGGCAATCAGTGTGAGGATAACTAATGGGGGAAAGAATGCATATCTCTTACTTAGCATTAAAGCTGTTTTTCTCTTCTTAGGTGAATCAGAGATAATCCAGTACAGTGATATCTTTACTTCTTCAGAGACCTTGGATTCCCTCAGGCATTGTCCAAGATCGGCATTTCTGGTCAAGCGGATTCCCGGGGCCATGTCAGTGTGATAAACTCAAACCACAGATTGGATTTAAGACACATCTCTCCTTGTATCGAATCTTAAATTTTGTGTTAGTATGAATTCCCATCATGTCTGAAGCATTGGAAGGCCATAAATTATGAAGGAATGTTTTCATGAGCGCATGGAATAGGGAACCAGCTCCTCCCCCATAACCTCCAGTTGTGAGCAGAACTGCTGAATTCAGAGAGCTGACATTTGACGGCCCTACCTGCACCCTCCTTGTCCAGACAGATATAATACGGGTACACATTTGCTACTGACATCAGTGTCCCCCAAGGAGCCCCGTGTTTAGGGATCAAAGCGAAAGCACTTCTGCTGTCAGGGCAGCCGTGATCAGTGAGAGGAAAACGGGAGCAAAATGACCTTTGAGCACTGAAGCTGCTACAGAAGAGCTGCAGTTCTCCTGGAGGAGGCAGGCCAGGGCTGTGCGGAGGTCCAGGGGACACAGGGCTGGAGTTGGAGGGCCAGGTGTGGGGACAAGGCATGCTCCCCAGTGAATGTGCCTGTCACTGCTGACTCCAGGTGGGCCCTGGATCCCACCCTCTGCTGAGAGGGATGGCCAGGAAAGCTCCCACACCATCAGATGGAAGAAGGGCCCCCATGTCCCTGCATCCCTTTCCCTTCCATTTTATTTCTTTAGCTCTTGCCTTCCCTGCACACGCTCACTCTGACATCTCAGCCCTAGCTGCTTTTTGGCTGCTTGTCTCTTGCTTCCCTGCTCACAGCAGCAAGGCTTGAGTAGCCGAGAGCAAAGAAAGTCAGCCCCACGAATCCATTTCTTCAAAACTGCTGGTTAATTAGGTTAGCCTTCACCTGAGCTTTTGCAAATTAAAATACATATTCTTTCACCAATAAACAGAAAAAAAAAAAAAAACAGGAAGAATGTAAATGTAAAATGTAAACAGTGGTGTTAAAGGGATTCTATATTACCTTTGGAATTAAATCAATAAAGGTATTTTCTATTTAAAAAATAACAGAATAAGTTTGGTTTTTCTCCTTAATTTTACCGAGGAAAAGTGAGATCATTCTGGACCACAGTTTGTGAAGAGACAGGTGTGTTTGGGCATGTGCGCGTGCACTTGCACATCTCATGATGCGTGCACTTGAAGAGCTCAGGGACAACAGAGCCATGAGGGCTTTTGCCTTCCATCTGTAAGACCCTGAAGTGTGAATGCTACATCTCCACTCCCCTGCTTGGGCAGAAGAAGCAGCCAACACCTCCTCTCCAAATCACAGCTGTGCAGCAAGAAGAAGCGGGGCTCCTCTTGGTGAATGCCAGGGACCTTCAAGGAGAAGGGGGTGCACGGTGCCTGGCTGTCAGCAATCTATAACTAGCAAAAATAAAGATGAAGTGAAAATGACTGATAGGAACGTGCCCACACACATTCAACCAACCAAGCCAACAGAAGCTATACGTGTAAATAAACATTCAAACAAAGAAATGATGAAAAAATGAAAGAGATAGTGGAATTACTAAAGTGACTGAAAATAGAAGAAACTGACCTCAAGATGCCCTTGTGTTGAGGGGTTGGAGAAAAGAGAAGGAGAAGGGAGGGCAGAATTTCCTCTTCTTTATTTCTTGTCCTGTAGTCATGCCTTAGAAATATAACAACTCTCAGAAAGCAGTTGGTACTTCCAGTTTCACCTTGGAAGTAGAAAGAGCTGGAGAGAGCATTGCAGCCACACTTACAACAAGAAATATTGGCACAAAAAAACAGACTTTTCCTGACCCCATGAAAGAACTGAGGTCACAGGACTAACATCCAACCTCAAATCTCAAATCTGGGGAGAGACAGGCATCTGCAGGGAGAAACCAAGCCAAGTATTTGTTTACCTGGAGCAAACACTGCCAACTTCCAAATAAGCTGATAAGAACATTTAGTGAAATTTTACAGAATCACTAAAGCCTGAGCGTGGGTGAGTGAGCGTGTGCAGTCCCTGGGAGTCACAGACCCAGGGGAGCTCATAACCTCTTGCAGGATTTTCTCCACAACCCTCCCCGGGACACTGACAGGGAAAGCTTACATCCATGGTGCTGGGGAACAGCAACCAGCTGGACAGCTGAGACTCCATCCAGACCCGTATTTCCCATCTTCTCTGTGGAACAAAAGCTTCAATCTACAGGGAGAGCAGCAACAAAAACCAACATCTCAGAGCACTGGTAGCGCCTTTTGCAGCTATAAGAAGGGAACAGATTTTTTTAAAGCTCTACCCGTTGGGGAATGGCAAGATCAGCTGCTAGGACAGCACTCCGCTAGAAGAAGGGCAGGGACCCTCATGGGAGCCTCCTGTTGCGACGCAGGCTCACAGTGCCTGAAGAAGACTGAGGCCAAGTCAGAACATCAGAACACAACCCCCTTTCCCTGACCACAGCAACAGACACCGAGAAAGGAACAGTAGGTTACAGCTGGAAGAAGTCCAAGTAACAGACTCTCTCTGGTTAGCAGACACTGAGAAAATTCCTCTGGCAAAGTGGCCCACACCCTAAAAACAAGGTATTACTAGAGAAATTTGAAGCCTGTGGTACACTAAGGGGAACCCAGCACAAAAAAAAATCTTCAAAATCTGCCCGACTCCTAACTGGATTAATTCAAACCTCCACAGTAAAGACATAGAAGAAAAACAGATGTGTTCATCTCCATGCATAATAAATAATTACTTCAATATCTTCTGGTATTTTCTATCCTATAAAACATGGACAGTTCTCTACAAAAAAAAAAAAAAAACAAAAAAGAGGCATATTAAAGGGTATGGAAAACTGAATCTGAAAAGATAAAATGATCAATAGAAACAGACTCATGTATGACACAGATACTGGAAATAAGTCAGGGAATTTAAAACAACAATGATATGTTAAAGGCTCTAATGGAAAAGGTAGACAATATGCAAGATAGGTAATTTCAGCAGAGAGAGAGAAACTATAAGGAAGAATAAAAAGATAAAATCAAGACCACAGTAACAAAGAATGCCTTTAACAGAGCATCCAGGAGCTATGCTATATCAAATGGTTTGTTACATGTAAAATCGGAATCCCAGATGTAGAAAATAAAAAGAATAGGGCAGAAGAAATGCTTGAGTAAATAATGGTGGAGAATTTTCTAAAAGTAATGGCATATACTAATCACAGATCAAAAAACTCAGAAAGCACCCAGGAGATTAAACACACACACACACACACACACACACAGAGCTACACTTATCATACCAAAACATCTGGAAATCAAAGACCAAAAAAATCTTACAGGCAGCCAGAGGGAAAAAACACATTCTGACTAAGGAACAAATTAAAACCACATGAGATATCACTAAACACTTACTACAACGAGTAAAGAATAAACTGACTATATTGAGTGCTGGTGAGTTTGAGAGGAAACTGGGACTTATATTGCTGGTGGAATATAAAATGGCACAGTGACTCTGGAAAGCAGTTTTCCAGTTAGTTATAAAGACAAATATACACTTATCATATGTCCGCCTATCCCTTAAGATTTCCCCTAGACAAATGAAAAGGTATACTCACACAAATGTTGCGCACAATTGTGTACGGTAGCTCTATTACAATCAACAAAGAACTAGAAACAACACAAATGTCCTTCAGTGGGTAAATGAACTTTAAAAAATACGTTACATGCACGGGACGCCTGGGTGGCTCAGATGGTTAAGCGTCTGCCTTCGGCTCAGGTCATGATCCCAGGGTCCTGGGATCAAGTCCCACATCCGGCTCCCTGCTGGGCGGGAAGCCTGCTTCTCCCTCTGCCGCTGCCTCTCTCTATCTCTCTCTCTGACTCTCATGAATAAATAAATAAAATAAAATAAAAAATACGTTACATGCATGCAATAGGATTACCCAGCAATGAAAAGGAAAGCGCTACTGATACATACAACAACGTGGATGAATCTCAAAGGCACTGTGCTGAATGAAGAACTTGGTCTCAAAAGTTGACATATGATTCCATCTACATTAAAATTCTGGAAAAGGCAAAGCTACAGTGATGGAGATGTTTGCCAGGGGTTAGTGGCAAGGGGAGAGTGTCACCACAAAAGGGCAGCATGAGGGATTGTTTTGGGGTGATGGGACTGTTTTGTATACACATTATTGCTTTCACATGAGTGTATAAGTGTTTAAACTTAAAGAATATGTCCCCCTAAAAAGTTAATTTCACTGTATATTAATTTTTAATATAATAACAAAAAAGGAAATGAAAAATCGGTTGGCACAAAGAGACACTGAAATTTTATAACTCATGCTCCAGGCGATGAAGTTTATTCTCCCATGACTGTTGGACTATTTGATCCAGGTTTTGCAATAGCATAGGGTTACCTTGACTGCTGGTGAGATTCTAGTTAAATGCTAGAACATCCCCTTTGCCTTGCTACCAGGGATCATGGAGTTCCGCGCTGGTCAGAGCAAGTTTCCTTGGCCGAAGGGTGACGTGACATAGCAGTGGTGCATTAGAGAGCCACCAACATCATGATGAAAAGACATATTAGAGAGCTGCAATTTTCTGGCCCGTTCTATTGAATGATAGCAGAATAATGTTGAGTTATTAACTTATGTTTTCTTCTTCCCATATTTTTCTCCCTTGCCTCCAATCTGAGCAGATGGACCGACTTTTGTTGGCTGCCGCCTCAGAGGAGGTTGGAGCAGGAGACCGCAGAAGCAGCCTGCAGTCAGCCAGCCTTCCTTACGTTGGTTTGCTGAGGCCTGAGCCAAATGAGAGGATGCTGCTCAGAGCTAAGGGTAGACCGAGAGCGGTTAGAATTCCTTTGAAGGTTAGCAGCATCAGAGGAGAGGATGCAGTTGGAAAATTTCAGGTTCCAACAAAGAATGGAGATCCATAGTCGGCTGCCTTGCAGTGCCCTACGGTGAACTTGGGGTGCAGGGAAAAACAAAATGTACCTGAGGAGGCAAATCCCCAGCACTGGAGCTCCTAATCATAGCAAAGCTTTCCAAGCCCAATAGGGCAACAAAGCTTCCAGACATATATAGAAACCGTTCTGATCTAAACAAAGGTGGAGTGAAAAGCAGGGCTTCCCACATAGTTTGCTTTGTATGAGTTTCCTGGAAACTTTGCCCAACCCGAAAAGAGGCAGGAAGAACTCCATTAATGGATAACCTTATGTTTTCTGACAGGCTAGCTGGATGTGGGCTTGGAATTAGATTCAATCTCATTTAAAGAAAATGAAATATCGTCACGTTGCTTGAATACCATCAGTGTGCTATCAGGTCCCCACCCCTGTATCTCTAGCACCTGCGCTTGTTGGTCCAGTTTCCAAATGCCAAAACCTCCAAGCCTATGCCTAAGAGCTCTCCGTGGAGTAAGCTCTGCCTGCATGAGGCACAGGCTTGAAGTTCCAGAAAAATAATGCCTCCCCACCCCCACCCCAAGAGCAACCTTCAGCCTATGACTAATGGATAAATACCCCAGCTCCTCTGTTTCCAGGGCGGGATTAGACATGTGCTTTATGTGGTTTTATACTGTTTACCTGCCAGTGGGATTAAGTGCCAGCTGCCCACAGTGGTAAATTTCTTGATAAAACACTCATGATGTCTTCCTTCCTTTCTCCGTCTCATTTCCCCAGTGACTTACTAGTATTTCCTGAGATCACTTCCTATGTGCTAATGTTACTATGTTATATGCTGAAGTTTGTATCCTCCCCCAAAAAAATTTTATGTAGAAACCTAATCCCCAATGTGATGGTATTTGGAGGTGGGGCCTTTGGGAGGTAATTACATCTTGAGGGAGGGATTACTGCCCTTATAAAAGAGACCCCGGAGAGCAACCTTGCCCCTTTTGCCATGTGAGGACACAGCAAGATTTAGACTTCCCAGCCTGTGAGAAATAAATGTCTATTGCTTATAAGCCACATAGTTGGTGCTTTTGTTATAGCAATCCAAACGAATTACAGCACCATGGAAACAACTTACACTCAAATCCTCAGCGCACAGTCTGCTTCTGGGCAGCCCCAAAATGAAGACTCCCAAGATCTTAACTGCAAACTGATACTACATTATTTTTAAAATTTATGTTTTTCCAGGTTATTGTTGGGGAGAACATTTATTCCCCCACTCCTGTTCCCATAAGGGGAAGGATGGTCAAAACATCCCGATTCTTACTGCCTGCCCACTCGCCCCCCTACTTGGGAGGAACAAGTTATCTGGCTGGTGAGTTCAAGGAGAGGAATGGAGCATGTCTGGCCCTTCTCAGCCCAGATCTGCCTGCCCTCCAAGAGGTCTATCCAGCCCTGTGGCAATTTCCAGGTCAGCATATGCCTGTCACTGTACAAGCGTTTCATTCATAGGTTAAGAATTAATATTTAACCCAATTTGATTATTAATCTGAGGCATTCTCTAATTCTCTAATTCTCTGATCAAGTCTCTCAGTGATAAAGCTCAACGTTGATCTTCCTCTAACTCCTGTATTTTATTTCTCTACTGATTCCAAAGAGAGGGAAAGAGTAAAAAATGGTATTTAATTGTTGTTTTAAATGTTCTATGTTTCATTTGTTTATGGATTATTTGTATGAGTTTAGAATTCTAGGCTGATAGAATTTTGTTCTTCCAGTTCTTTAAAAATGTTGTTCTTTTGTCCTGTTTTTGGTGAGAAAACTACTGTCATCCTCAACTTTCTGTTCCTTTGATTATGGCATGTCTTCTTTTCTGGCTGCTCTTAAATTTTTCTATCACTAGATTTGAGCAATTAGAATACTATGTGCCTTGGTTAGATTTTTTTTTCCCTCATATTTCTCCTCTTGGAGTTTTCTGACCTTGGATCGATGGGTTTTTAGTTTTCACAAATTTGGAAAATTTTCAGCCATTATTATTCAAATTATTTTTCTTTTCTCCTCCCTCCTTTAGAGTTCTAATTATATATATATATTAGGTTGTTTAATATCATCCTGTAGCTCACTAATGCTCTTCTAATGTTTTTTAATCCTTTTTTCTCTGTGGTTCATTTTGAGCTATTTCTATTACTGTTTGCAGGTTCACTAATATTTTCTTCTGTAATGTCTAATCTAACATTAATTCCATCCAGAGTATTTTTCATCTCAAATACTGTAGTTTTCATCTCCATGAGTTTAACTTGGGTCTCTTTTATATCTCCCATGACTCCACTTGATGTTTTGAACATCTGGATTACAGTTACAAGTATTTTAATTTCCTCATGTGCTAAATTTAACATCTACATCAGTTCTTAGTTTTGCTTGGCTGGGGTTTTTCTTCTCTTCATTATGGGTTGTGTTTTCCTGAATCTTTTTGGCATGCCTAGTAATCTTTGATTGGGCACCAAAGACCATGAGTTGTACCTGGTTGGGTGCTGGATATATTTTTTTATTCCTATAAATATTCTTGAGTAGCTTTGCTCTAGGATGCCCTTGGAAACTGATCTTTCCCACCCACCCCCAGCTTTTTTTGAGGTATAACTGACAAATAAAAATGTGTATATTTAAAGCTTCCAATGTGATAATTTCCTATACACATATTCTGTGAAAGGATTCTCCCATCAACTTAATATTTTTTAGAATTTTATTTATTTATCTGACAGAGACACAGCGAGAGAGGGAAAACAAGCAGGGGAGTGGGAGAGGGAGAAGCAGGCTTCCCACCGAGCAGGGAGCCCAACAAGGGGCTCGATCCCAGGACCCTGGGACCATGACCCCAGCTGAAGGCAGATGCTTAACAACTGAGCCACCCAGGCGCCCCACCCCCATCAACTTAATTAACACATACTTCACCTCACATATTTAACCAGCCCCCCCTTTTTTTTCTTGGTGAGAACATTGAAGTTCTCCTCTCTTAGCAAATTTCAATTATACAATAGGGTATAATCAACTACAGTTACCATGTTTTACATTGGGTCCTCAGACCTTACTCACCCTATTGGTGAATAACTGAATGTTTGCATCCTTTAACAACCTCTTCCCATCCCCACACCAACCCCCAGCCACGTTTCTACCATTTCTATGAGTTCAACTTTTTGTTTTGTTTTTTTGCTTTGTTTCCACATATAAGTGATACCAAGGGAAACTGATTCTCTTGACTCTTTCTTTTAAGACATGTTAAGCAGGTCCAGAGCAGAGGTTCATCTAGAGCTAATCAATTCCCACAGCTGTGGCAAGACCCCTCTGAGTCCTCTATCCCGTGAGTTATGAGGTTTTCCAATCTGGTTTGAAGTAACAGACACTGTGGTAGTGATGGCCACCATTCCCCTGGTCCTTCTAGGTGCTTTTTCTCAGGTCTTTTGTTGTTTTCTCACCTGTTTGTGATGATCAGTACTCTGCTAAAGACTCAGGGGCCTCCATGTATCTCTAGAGTTCTCTCTCTGTGCAGCTCTCCTCCCTCCCGGGCTTTGTTCTCTGCACTCAGCCACTTTGGTCTCCGCGGACCTCGACTCAAGGACATTCCCAGCCTCTCTCTGTGCTCCAGGCGATAAGCTGCGGCAATTGTTAAGTTTCACCTGGTTTGGTTCCCATCTGTCAGGGATAACCGTCCTACACTGCGAAAAGGAAGATGCAGCTGAGAGCACGCACCACCAACAGATCTTTAACAAACATGTTAGAGGAAGTTCCTCTGGCAGAAGAAAAAGGATACCAGATGGAAATTTGGATCTACACAAAGGAATGAAGAATGTCATAAGTGGTAAATATCTGGGTAAATATAAAATCATTTTATTCAAATGGATAGCCAGTCCCAGTCCACTTATGGAATAGTCCATTATTTTCCCACTGAAATGAAATGCCTCCTTTTGATCAAATTCCTTAAGTACACTTGGATCTGTTTCTCTGTTCTCTGGTCTATTTCAGTGACCTACTTGTCTGTAATTATATACTAGTATGCTTCCGGTTTTGTTTCAATCACTATATAATTTGTTTAATATTTGTTAGGACAAGTTCACCTTGTTCTTCATTTTCAAAATTTACTTGATAATTTCCCCATGTTTATTCTATGATATAAACTCTTAAAAATCAATATATTCACTCCTCCTGCCAAAAATATATATTTTTTATATATTTGTATATCTTATATATATTTATATTTATTATATATTTATATATTTTAAAATATATATATAAATTTCTGTTGGGATTCTGACTAAAATTATCATAAATCCATACGTTAATTTGTAGTGCAACAGTTAGCCGAGAACAAGTTTTCATTAGGTGAAAGAGATCACAATGTTCTGGGCCTGGCTAGAACCATGAGACACTCCTATCTCATGCTGAGGCAGTGGCAGCTCATGAGAGTGTCAGGAAATGCTTTGTGGAATACCGACTGGGCAGGCAACATTGCTGAGAGAGAGCATCCGGCTCAGCCAGGGTAGCCAGGAGAGAGGAGTGTGCACATGTGATGGTCATTAGGATTTACCCAGTTCAGTGGCCTGTCTTAGAAACACAGTCAGCCTTTCTCCCAGAGGTAACTTTATTGCTGAGAGATTCATCTCAGGAAGAAATGGGGAGGGAGAGTCCCATAAACTTAATGAAGTATACAGACCCAACTGAAGAGAAAGTCTTCCAATCCTTGGTCACGAACTCTCCGTGACTCTGCCATTCACTCTTGAATGTGCTGTTTGACATTCTCAAGTGAAGTTGAGAGAGGCCGTGAAACCATGATATTTAAGAAGAGGTGGAAAAACATACTATAAAAATATTGACTAATTTTAAGAAAACAAACAGCTAAATGATAATGTCTCCCAAGAATTTAAATTTCCCCAGTGTACACGGAGAACTCTTCCAGTGGAGGCAGCTGCAACACTCCCTCCAGTAAACTTCACCAGCCATCAGCCTGCAGGTAACCTGGAGCCCAAGGCATCGATAAGAAGGGCGAGCACTGGGCTGCCTGAGCCTCCAGGCTCGTGGAGTAGGGCTCACTACCAGAAGAAGGCGAGGGGCACCGAAAGTCAACCTTGCCTTATTCTTAGCTGTGCCAGGAGCTAACAGTTCTCCATCCCTGAGGTGATTTTTTACTTCCCAACCAAAACTCTAAACTGTGAAGGCTTTGAGATAAAAGCTTATAGCACTCACATATAAATGTGCTCATATTTTGCCTAAATGCTTTCATACAAGAATTTCAGAGCACCATAAAAACCACGTGGTATCAAGGTTCATGTATCCCCATCTTTCATGTGGAGGAACAGAGAAGAGAGCAGAGTGTTGAAGTCACTTTGAGCTGGAGGATGACTCCAGGTTAAAGCTGAGAGGGGAACTTACACTTGGAACATGTACTTGGAATTATCCTGCTGACTGTAGCTTTCTCCCAGCTTGAGTGGCAGTTCAAAAATAGTCCATATGGTTCAGAGCTATGCCCAGCAAGTGGCCTGGTAACTACATATATCAAGTATTCCTTAAGCTGAATCCTCAGCCTTAATGTTAGTTACTGGGCAGATTCGAAAGAAGGGAAAGATGGGGTTCCTATCATCTTCAAGGGGCTTATAATCTACTCAGAACAGACTTAGACACATAACACAGGTGTGTCACACTATGAGTTCCTGGAGGGTAGAAACTATTTTATTCAACTTTGTACTCCCAGAAACTGGCTCAAAAAAAAAAAACAAAACAAAACAAAAAACAAAAAAGGTAGGCTAAACTGAACACTTGCTTAATCCACAAATGAGCAAGATGGAAAATCAGTGTGTTCTGAGACTGGAGAATTCACAGTGGGCTAAGTGGAAATGGAAGGTTGCATGTCAGAGAAAGGATGTGACCCAGACACTGAAATCCTTGGAGAATCAAATTCCTATATGATCATTGATCTTAAATCCTCCCTTTGTACTCTGTACTGTGGAATATAAGAGGAAAGTGGGGTCACAATTAATTATTTTCTTTATCCAATAAGATGCAGCTCATTCATTCATCCTACAAATGATTTTTAGCACCTACTTTGTGCCTGACTTTGCCCCGGGGCCAAGAGATGTAAAAGTGAAGAAGTCAGGTGATCCCTGCCCTGGATACTCCAGAAAACCATGGGGTCCATTTGCTTATGTGCTGGTCTCCCCTTGCCTTTAACCTCCATCTTGTGTTAGGTCACAAGACTTTCCTCATATCAGAGGCTAATAGATCCTCTTCTTTCTCCTTCTACCCAAAGAAGAGAGATGAAAGCCCATCAGGATCCCTCAGTGTAGTGAAAGGTTAGCAGTGACTGTAAACAGCAGATTATTCCAGGCCCTTGGGAATCTCTAATGAGAAGAAACTGTCACGCTCAAATTCTCTGGTGACAGTTTCTTTGGGGAGCTTCCCTGGGAGAAAATTGACTGGACAAAATATACTTTTTTGCACTATGCACAATCCATTACTCCCAGGAGAAGGTAGAGCTGGAAATAGTTTCAGGACACTGTAATTAGCAGCAAGATTCTCATAGCAACAAAGAAATCAGATGCGGAATGCGATCCCAGCAACATGCCCCTGCCTTGTGCCTTCTTGCTCTTAGATTTTAGTTCCACTTTTACAGCCGTATTTCTGAGATAAAATGTCTGTCTCCCACAAACACCTACGCTATGGGTCCTGATGTGCTCCCAGATTCCTTCTCTGACTTCACTGAGTACCTGTTCTCTAACCCTGTCTACCAAAGGCCAACACATTCTCAGAGTTCTACTGAGCAATGTTACTATAAAGGAGAGATTGGAAAATTATGGCACATAGGCCAAATCTGGCCCACTGCCTGTTTTTTCGATAAAATTTTATTGGAACACAGCTCTACCATTCATTTATGGACTGTTTAGCGCTGCTTTTGAACTACAACAACAGAATTGAATAGTTGTTATAAAAACTGTATGGCTCACAAAATCTAAGATATTTACTAACTGCCCTTTACAGAAAAAGTATGCTGACTCCTGCTATAAAGTGATAGAAATTTAGGACACACATTCTGTACTTTTCATTGTATCAATGACACAAATGTTTATGTAAAGAAAATTGTATTTATAGCTTATCTTTTCAGATAATATAAATCTTATATGTAGTGTTGGGTAATTTATCTCCAATCATAAGAATTCAATGGGATTTGAATCTCTATTACTGGTTTATTCATTCCCAGGGTAGCTAAGGCTAATAATTCATTCCACTAGGTTCAAAGCAAGGCTGGTAAATAGAAAGGTAAAACATTTTGGGATGGCCTCAAATGAAGTTTTTCAAGATAATATTAGAGAAATGGAACTTGGAAGGATATCTTGTCTTGACATGTACCCTTCCTCTTCAGGTCAAACTTTCAAGTGGACCATAAGAAATAATAAAAACAGTTGTAGACTTCATAAGATTAGTATCATTTTCAGTTTGGATGGAAGGAGATAATCTCAAACATTCAAAAAAAAATCTGGAAGTGATCTAAAATTAAGCCCCACCTAGGAAGCAGGAATTCCTGAGACATAAAAATCTTGTCTGCTATAAATGATCCTTTATTAGACTTGCTGAGGGACCATAAGAACAGGAAGGCCTCTTACTGACCAAGAAGCCATTTTTGTTACTTTGATATAAGATATCTGTAGTTACACCTTCACAGCTAATTGAGAGTTTATTGCTTCTGAAGAATGGTCCATATCTTAAATTTGTAGAAATAGTTTTTTCTGTTGGTAGGAAAGTTTACTCAGGTAATATCTCTGAGAGATCTATGGATCAACAGAGTACACGGATGTGCTGAGTAGCTGCCATCCAGTGGCTGAACAGAATAACTGCTTTAACCCTGAGGGGAGATTCAGCTTGGGGGCTGAAGGGAGTCACAGAAATGTGTCTTGGACAGAGACTTTATTGACTTTGATCACACTGGAAGTGTGAAACTTATTTGCAGATGGTATCATTTCATAACTGAAAAAACTAAAAAACTCCATTAAAACTATTAGAATAAGGGAATTTGCTAAAGAGGCTGAAGATAAGATAAATATACAAAAATGTGAAGCTTTTCTTTATGTTAGTGGTTAAGTGATTCAAGATGGAAATGGGAAAAATAATCCCATTTGCATTAGTTATGAAAAGCATAGGAGAGCTGGTCTCCTTTCTCCCAGCAGGCTTCAAGCAAAGTATTTGGGATGGTGACACTGACCTGATAGCTTTCAATCTTCCATGAGGCTCTCAGGACTAGTATCAGCCTGTGTCATGTGCCTGTCTTATATCAGTCTCCCTCATGAGCACAAACCTTCCCATTTACAGTTTTTATGGGGTTTCTTGATTCTACGCTATACTCAACAAACTCTAATCCCATCCACTCCCAATCCTCCTCTTCTTCCTAAATTCTTTTAGTGAGCTCTCTAAAATTCTAAATCTGTAATCAAAAACCTAATCTCTGCATGATTGTCCACGGAGAATATTGCCTCTCCTGTAGCCCTCTGGCACTTTTTTCTCCCACATTTCATGTTCCTCAGGGCCAGGAAGGAGGTAAGCCTATTTCTTATTCACCATTGCCTCTATTCACTCTGACACCACCATTTCATACTTTCTCTTTCTTCAAACCTCCTACTCCTTCTCCCCCAAACTCTCAGCTGATGATCTCATCTTATACCTGACTGAGGGAACAAGAGCCATCATTAAAGAGTTCTCCTTCCCAGTGTAAATGTATAGACCAGTGGTTCTCAAACAAGGGCAATTGCACCCTCCAGAGGACATCAGGCAATGTCCAGAAACATTTTGAATAGCATAACCAAAGAAAGGTGTTTCTGTAGGTAGGTAGGTAGAGAACAGAGATGCTACTAAATATTGTACAATGGACAAGACAGGTCCAAACTACAAAGAACCACCTGGCCCAGAATGTCAATAGTACCACAGTTGAGAAACCCTAATATAGACCAACCTGCACAGACACCTCTTTCTTCTCTTATTCCAATTTAAGAGTGTCCCTGCCCCCATCAAAGGTAGTTATCTCTCATTCTCAAGGACTTCCTCTTGAAATTATCACTTCTCTATCTTCATCTCTCCCTCTCTATTTTATGTATTTAATCATTCAACAAAAATGTTGAATCCTTATATATGCCAGAAATTCTTCTAAAGTGCTGAGGATACAAAACAGATGAAAATTCCTGCCCCCTGTGAAAATGACATTCTAAAGGAGGAAGACAATCAATATTATAAATAAGTAAAATACACATAAAGTATCATATCATCTGCAAAGAGTGAGAGCTTGACTTCTTTGCCTAAAACTGCTAGAACTCATATAGGAATTCAGTAAATTGGCAGGATATAAAATCAATGCACAGAAATCAGTGGCATTTCTATACACCAACAACAAGACAGAAGAAAGAGAAATTAAGGAGTCGATCCCATTTACAATGGCACCCAAAACCATAAGATACCTAAGAATAAATCTATCCAAAGAGGCAAAGAATCTATACTCAGAAAACTATAAAATACTCATGAAAGAAATTTAGGAAGACACAAAGAAATGAAAAAACGTTCTATGCTCATGGGATTGGAAGAATAAATATTGTGAAGATGTCAATGCTACCTAGAGCAATCTACACATTTAATGCAATCCTTATCAAAATACCATCAACTTTTTTCAAAGAAATGGAACAAATAATCCTAAAATTTGTATGGAACCAGAAAAAACCATGAATAGCCAGAGGAATGTTGAAAAAGAAAAGCAAAGCTGGCGGCATCACACAATTCCGGACTTCAAACTCTATTACAAAGCTGTAATCATCAAGATAGTATGGTACTGGCATAAAAACAGACACATAGATCAATGGAACAGAATAGAGAGCCCAGAAATGGACCCTCAACTCTATGGTCAACTCATCTTTGACTAAGCAGGAAAGAATGTCCAATGGAAAAAAGACAGCCTCTTCAACAAATGGTGTTGGGAAAATTGGACAGCCACATGCAGAAGAATGAAACTGGACCATTTCCTTACACCACACACAAAAATAGACTCAAAATGGTTGAAAGACCTAAATGTGAGACGGGAGTCCATCAAAATCCTAAAGGGGAACACAGGCAGCAACCTCTTCGACCTCAGCCGCAGCAACTTCTTCCTAGAAACATCACCAAAGGCAAAGGAAGCAAGGGTAAAAATGAACTATTGGGACTTAAACAAGATAAAAAGCTTTTGCACAGCAAAGGAAACAGTCAACAAAACCAAAAGACTACCGACAGAATGGGAGAAGATATTTGCAAATGACGTATCAGATAAAGGGCTAGTATCCAAAATCTATAAAGAACTTATCAAATTCAACACCCAAAGAACAAATAATCCAATCAAGAAATGGACAGAAGACATGAACAGACATTTTTCCAAAGAAGACATCCAAATGGCCAACAGACACATGAAAAAGTGCTCCACATCGCTTGGCATCAGGGAAATCTAAATCAAAACCTCAATGAGATACCACCTCACACCAGTCAGAATGGCTAAAATTAATAAGTCAGAAAACGACAGATGTTGGCAAGGATGCAGAGAAAGGGGAACCCCTCCTACACTGTTGGTGGGAATGCAAGCTGGTGCAGCCACTCTGGAAAACAGTATAGAGGTTCCTCAAAAAGTTGAAAATAGAGCTACCGTATGACCCAGCAATTGCACTACTAGGTATTTACCCCAAAGATACAAATGTAGTGATCTGAAGGGGTATGTGCACCCCAATGTTTATAGCAGCAATGTCCACAATAGCCAAACTATGGAAAGAGCCAAGATGTCCATTAACAGAGGAATGGATAAAGAAGATGTGGTATATATATACAATGGAATATTATGCAGTCATCAAAACAAAACAAAACACGAAATCTTGCCATTTGCAACGACATGCATGGAACTAGAGGGTATTATGTTAAGCGAAATAAGTCAATCAGAGAAAGACATGTATCATATGATCTCACTGATATGAGGAATTCTTAATCTCAGGAAATAAACTGAGGGTTGCTGGAGTGGTGGGGGGTGGGAGGGATGGGGTGGCTGGATGATAGACATTGGGGAGGGTATGTGCTATGGTGAGTGCTGTGAATTGTGTAAGACTGTTGAATCACAGACCTGTACCTCTGAAACAAATAATACATTATATGTTAAAAAAAAAAAAAAGAAGATAGTAAGAAGGGAAAAATGAAGGGGCGGGGAATCGGAGGGGGAGACAAACCACGAGAGACTATGGACTCTGAGAAACAAACTGAGGGTTCTAGAGAGGAGGGGCGTGGGGGTAGGGGTTACCCTAGTGATGGGTATTAAAGAGGGCACGTATTGAATGGAACACTAGGTGTTATACGCAAACAGTCAATCATGGAACACTACATCAAAAACTAATGATGTAATGTATGGTGATTAACATAACATAATAATATAAATAAATAAATAAAAATGGTAAAAAGAAAAAAACTAATGATGTAATGTATGGTGATTAACATAACATAATAAAATAAATTTTTTTTAAAAATAAGTAAAATACACATATTAGTTGTGAGTGCAAAGCGGAAAAAAGAAGAAAAAGAAACAGAAACTTCATGTGAGGGCAGGGGTTAAATTTTAAAAAGGGTGGCCAGAAGAGGGCTCCCTGATATGCTGTGATGAGATAATACCTGAAGGAAGTGAAGGAGAAACCCATGCAAATATCTAGGGAAAAACATTCTAGGCAGAGGGAAAAACAAGTGCAAAGAGGGAGTGAGCTTAGTGTAAGGTTTGTCTGGTGGGTCCAAGGAACAGAAAAAGGCTGGTGCAACTGGACCAGACTGAACTAAGGTGGGAGTTGTAGAAGATGAAGTTAGAGAGGTAATGAGAGACAATTAATGGTATAATTTTGGCTTTTACTCATCTAAGTGACATGGGGAGTCTTTGGAGGATTTGAGCAAAGGATTCTATTATCTTATTTTTTAACACAGAGGTCAACAAACTACAGCCAGCAGGCTATCACCTGCTTTTGTAAATAAAGTTTTATTGCCAACACAGCCATGCCCACTTCTTTATGTATTGTCTGTGGTTGCTTTCAGCCCACAATGGCAGAAATGAGTAGTTGCTCCAGAGACCATATAGTCCATAAAGCTTAACATATTTGCTATCTGACCCTTTACAGAAAAATGTCAAGAGTGCAGAGACCCTAATAAATTCAAGAAGCTCAAAAACCATAAATAAAAAGATATAGTTGAGAGCATAAACTTTTTTTAAAAGATCTATTCATTTATTTGAGAGAGAGAGCATGGGGGTAGAGAAAGGTAGAGAGAATCCAAGTAGACTCTGTGCTGAGCACAGATCAACACGGGGCTTGATCCCATGACCCAGAGATCATGACCTGAATCCAAATCAAGAGTTGGACTCTTAACAACTGAGCCACTCAGGCACCCCAACAGCATAACATTTTGAGTTACTTTAGTTTAGTAAAAGTTATTATAAACAAAGTGCAGAAATAAGAGATTGTAAAAAATACATTTATCACAAATAAAGAGTTAATGTTGCTATTACACACAGAGTCCCTGCAAATTGATGGAAAAGAGATTGAAACCCAGGAGAAAACAAGCAAAGAGTATGAACAAGCAATTCACTGGATAGAATATACAAATAGCCAGTAAACATATTGAAAGATGCTCAACATCACTAGTGGTCAGAGAAATACAAACTAAAACCAAAGAAGATACAATCTGTCAATTCAAAATGTAAGAATGTAATAAGAACTAACTGGGATGCAGGGGAATAGGCACTTCTCATCCACTGCTGGTGGGAATGTGAATTGCTTCAGATTTTTGAAAAGATAATCTGAGAATAGCTACTAAAATTAAAATATACAGATTTCTTGAGCAAGCCAACCTACTTTGGGAAATCTATTTTACAAAAACAAAAGCAGCAGTTCATATATATATTAGCGTATTCTTTCAACTTTATTTGTCCATGCAAACAAGCACCTAAAATGGGAGGAAAATCTCATAATAAACACCCAAAAAGATTGTATTTGAGGTAAAAAGCCAATCTCCTTAAATTTCCTTAATGTACAAAGAGTCTCCATGAGTCAATATTGAAAAGGACAAATAATTCAATTTTTCAAGTGTGCACAGAATACAAATAGTTCACAGAAAAATAATCCATACACCCTTAATGACAAGAAATGGCACGCAATCATAATAAGAAAAATGCAGTTTAAAACTACCTTGAGATACAGCTCTGCCTATCATATTGCAAGAGACAGAAAGTTTGATGACATACCGTATTGCCAGAGCGTAGAGATTTGGGCCTTATTGGTAGAACTATAAATGATACAGCATCTCTGGAGGGCAGTTGGACTATAGATGTCAAAATTAAAATCACACATTGGACCTAGCAATTCCATTTCTAGGAATATATCCTACAGATAAATTTACATGTGTAAAAAGTGATATAGTTGCAAAGGCAAGGAGAGATTGACAAGATTTTCTTTGGTAGGGAGCACATGAAATATATTTTGGTATATCGATATAATAGAAAGCTAGGCAGTCATCAAAAAGAATGAAAAAATAATAATGATAAAAGAATAAGGTAGTTTTACCCGTATGGATATGGAACAGTTTCCAAGATATATTAAGTGAAAAAAAGCAAGAGAAGACAGTGTGGGAGGAATTCTACCCTCAATAGAAAGTGTGTGTTTTCACATATAGAACAGCTCTGTAGGACTTCAGAACATAACATAATGGTGATTGTTTTGTGGAGGGATGGGGAGCGGCTATAGGACAGGAGTAAGAGGAACACAATTTTCATTGAATAACATTTATTCCACCCTTTTTTTTTTTTTACCATGGGCATGTATTACCTTTACAAAAATAAAATTTAATTTAAAAAAGATCTATAGTAATGGACCTGGAGAGATGCCCACAATGTATTATTAAGTAAGAATAAAAAATTGCAGAGTAATATGTATAATATGATCCTATTTTTGTTAAAACACTAAGTAAACCAAGTTATATGTATATGCACATATGCACAGAGAGAACGGTGCGGCACAAGGTGTGAACTTAGATTACCTCGGTGGAAATGGGTAAAGTAGGAAAGAGATGATTAGCTTTTCCTTATATGTCTTTTTTTTATTTGACTTGTCATAACAAAATAACATCATTTTTAAGTTTTAATAATTGAATACAGTAAAGAAAAAAATGCCTAGGTGGAATTGTGATATTTAGTTTCTTCATTACACTTCTGTTGTATTTGAATATGAATTACAATGAGTTCAAAACCACAAAGTCTTACTTATTCAGTATCATTCTTGTCCTATAGTCTCTTCCAACATATGTGCACTGTGGCCCACTGAGGCCTACATGCTCTTTTGTCCAGAGATGCAATATGTATCCGTCCATACACAACCCCATTTAATTCCACTGTACATTTACAAATACTTAAGAGACCACATTTACCTCAAACCCACACTCCGAGAGTACCTACTATCTTCACGTCTCATTTGACCCTTGGTATAAGTTACTGCATAAACAGTAACAGGCCATGGCAAGCCTTAATGCAGCTTGAGGCAAAAGGAAAAACCAGTAATACTGATCCTATCTTTATTTAAGATGTTGTTATTGTGTTCATCATGAATTTTTGCCTTAATTTTGATTTTTAAAACTGCATTATTATCTTAATGAGTTTGTTGATGCTCCCTTAAATTTTACATCTGAGGCAAATGCCTCACTTGCCTCACCCAGCCTGGCCCTGCTGAAGCCAAGACAAAATGAAAAGGGGGCACTAGGATGGGCTTATTCCAGGAGCCCAGAAATTATGCCAGAGGTTTATGCTCTGCCAAGGGCCACTGGGTGAATTCAAATACTCCTGCCTACCCAACTAAAGCATGAGCTCCTTTGGTTTTGTCTTTTATGCTAGAGCTATTCTGTCTAGTACAATAGATTCTAGCCACATGTGGCCATTTAAATTTATGTTAATTAACATCACAGTAGAAGAAGGAGGAGGAGATCCTGGTATACATCTGAGGCAGCTCTGTGAGGATGGATAGGGTGCTCCATGGAAAAAACATGGGACATAACACAATAGCCAGTTCACAGTACACACAAGGTCATTTGTTCCTTCCATTCATCCATCATCATAGTAAAGGGGACAGTGATAAAATAAATGAGCAAAATGTGGTGGGAAGTGCTAAGAAGAGAAATGAAGCAGGGAAAGGGGGTGTGGCATGTATGTCCAAGTATAAGGCAGTAACAGCAGTAAGGGAGGGGAGTGGCGGAGGGTGGCTGCAGGATGGACCAGCTTCAGGCAGAGGGAGCACTGAAGACCCTGAGGCAGGAAGGGTTTGTATCCATGAGGAATGGCCAGGAGGCTAGTGGCTGGAGTGGGGAGTGAGGAAGAATGGGTATGGTGTGGCCACCATTGGACTGGTGAGCTTTAGCCTCTCTTTCCCAGGCATAGATCTTTAGAGATCGTGCTACTCTGAAAATATCCTTGCTATTTTGTCTTTCTTCCTGTCCCTTTCTTGTTTTAGGCTATCACAGGAGGTTCTGTCACCATCCCATACTTCCTTGTGGCCCATGAGACCTGATTTCTGACTGCCCCTCCCCCATCACCACAGTGTTTCCTCTGGAGCTCTGAGTCTTCATTGACTCTCCTTCCTCCAGGAGCACTGTTCAAAGTTCCATTCCTCGGGTGTCACCCACCAACGCAGTTCCTGCAGGGTGTCCTTGTGTCTGATCTCACTCAGGTTCTACTATTTAAGTTTATAATTCTCATTACCTTCTCCTTGTGGCTCAAAACTACCTAAGACCAGGCATGATATCCCAAATGGTCAATAGGGGGTAGGCAGGGCCTGGCGAAGCATGTTAGAGCTGGGGCTGGTCATGGGCCTCACTGTGCCAGGTTAACTTTTGCGGCTGGCTGTGTAAGGTCTGGGAGGTGACAGGAAGGGCAGGGCACATTCAGGGCTCAAAGCAGTGGTGGCTTCCTAGCCAGCTCAGAAGCGTTAACTACTTAACAACTGGTACAGCCATACCAGCATCTGGCAGCTGAATATGCACCCTGCTTCAGGCCACATTTACAACTTAATACTGACTGCTGGTCTAGTTTTCTGTCTGAGGCCTTGACTTTAAATTCACAATCATGGGCTCCTCCAGCAATGATAATCAGGAGAGGCTAACTTGATCTCATGTGTCCTCGCGTCAACTACACTCATCAGCACAACCCTCACTGACGGGCCAGGCGTCCTCGTCCTAGAACCATCTTTGTCTGGGAGAAAGATGCGTAAGTGGATGGAATTCATCCTCTTTAAATCATTCAGAGATGATCTGCTTGAGTGCACCACCACCAACTGCTCCTTCTGCATCAAACATTCAGATCATGTTTGCAGCCCCTGGAACAACACCACGCAGGCCTGCTGAGCGATCCGACACCAGGATAATCTCTGAAGCTCACAGAAGCTTATTTGTGACCCTGACAAGTGGAACCTGTGTGAAAGACGGAGGCCACCTCCAAGTTCATCTGCCTTCATGTTTCTCATTAAATCTGAAACCACAGTCACTCTCCAAAAAATTCCTCAACACAGATAGTTATCAAACTTTTAAAGATTGTTGTGCTTTGCCAGTGTCCAGCTCAAGGCACGCCTGGAGAGTGGCAGGGAAGGGGGAGTGGGGAGAATGGAGAGGGGTGGGTTTAGTAGACACTCCTCCTACTGCCATTCAAAAGTGCTGCCCCCTGAACTTCTCTCATCAGAGATAGCATTCTACTGCTATTGTCTGGAAGCACAAAGGCAAAGGAGGCAAAGGAGGTCACCCTGCATGTATCTGGGTTTTTCATTTGTTTATTTCTTGAGCTACCTTGTCAGCTAACAAATGTTGGAGGGAACTTCTGGTTCATGATGGCAGACTAGATGCATATATTGCCTGCCATCTCTCTTGGGAGATAACCCCCTCACCAAAATATGTGCTGATGCCCCCTACCCAGAGACCACCAGAAATGTGAGGCATTAAATTGGCAGAGCAAGGGAAAGACCTACCTGACAGAGGGTACTTACAGAGTTTTGGGGTTTTTTGTTTGTTTTTTTGTTTTTTGTTTTTTTTTCAAAGATTTTATTTATTTATTTGACAGAGAGAGAGATAGCCAGAGAGGGAACACAAGCAGGGGGAGTGGGAGAGGGAGAAGCAGGCTTCCCGCTGAGCAGGGAGCCCGATGCGGGGCTCGATCCCAGGACCCTGGGAACATGACCTGAGCCGAAGGCAGACGCTTAACGACTGAGCCACCCAGGCGCCCCCTTACAGAGTTTTGTTAGGGAAGGACTTACAGTAGAAGTTAGAAAGCCTGGTCAGAATTTGGAAATTAGGCAGTTACTGGAACAGTCAGTGCTCTTAGGAACTCGTAAGTCCACAGGGGTTTCTAGTAATACATTAATGGCGTTAAAACAGCTTGAAATGCTTGTCTTACCTGTCGTGCTCTGGTACACTTCATCTGTTTTGCAAATCATAGTACTACTGTTCATGGCAAACAGTGGTTCTCTTCTTCAAATACAAAAATTAGAAAAGAAAAAAATCCATAATAGGGGGCAACAGAAGTGGCATCACCAATAAATGAGAAATTGCAGCAAATTTCTGGAAAACAAGAACAACGAGAATGGTTAGATATGTAAGACGGGCAGAGAAGAGACAGCCTAGAATATCCTGTGAGAAAGTTTACAAAAGAGGGACCACCTTTGTGTGTGGCCAGACATCTAATAGTAATAGCTATCATGTTATGGAGTGTTCACTGTGCCATGTGCTTTCTATACATTATCTTCCTTCATCCTTGAAATGGCCTGATACAGTAGGAATTACTATCCATTTTTTATAGATTAAGAATCTGAGACTCAGAAAGATTAAATAATTGTCTAATTTTGCACAGTTAGCAAGTGTCAGAGCCTGGGTTCAAACTCACAAAACTTGACTGCAAGCTCTACAAAGCAAGGATTGTTACCTGTGGTGCACTATCATATCCCCAACTTAGTTCAGTACTTGGGTACATGGCAGACTCTCTTCTCTCTCTTTCTCTCTCTCTCTCTCAACCCCTACCTCCTCACCTCCCCATCTCTCTCTACCCCACTCTCCTTCTATCCCTCTCTCCCTATCTCTCTCTCTCTCTCTCTATCATCTATCATCTATCATCCAGAAGATGGATGGATATTGGATGGATGGATGGATGGATGGATGGATGGATGGATGGATGACTGGATGATTGGACCAACCCAAATCCACCTCCAAAACCATCACACCTAACTGTCTCCTCAGAACTCTAAAGTACCCTATAAATCAGTCTACAGACTATACCCAGAGATGCTAGTTAAAGCCAGAGGGATGTAGAGACTATGGACCCTAGAAAAAAAAGTATAGATTTAGGGTGGGGAGGACATTAGCAGCAGAGAAGCATGACAGAGGAGATTATGGTCAGACAAGGATCTATGAAACCTGACCAAAATGTCCAAGCAAGAAGAAGCCAAGAATTGAGAGAAGTCTTGAGTGGCAGGCCTGGGGCACCATCCCAGCACAGGAACAGAGCCTATTACCTTGTGCTTGGTTTGAGCCAAAAGGCCAAGAAGCAGCAAAGCATGATGTGGAACCAGAGGCTCTGGGAGCCAGGTGCTTGCTATATTTATTCATGTATTTATATACATGGTTCTACCTGGTTCTAAGAAGAACATTAGGTACCTTACAAGGATAGGCAAATTACAAGCTAACATAAATAAAAGCTAGGTGGGAAAGGAAAAGGCAAATAACAAGGACTGGGGCATAAGAGGAAGCCAGGAATGATGCAAGCATGCATATCTTAAAACCCCAGGCACAAACTGTGGGACAATCATAAGTCTACCTCTAAAGGAGTTAGAGGAAAGGAGTCCAGAGGAAACTCAGTAGTCCCTTTCTTCCCTGCCCAAGTATAGATTACTTAAGATGTAGACAGGGAAATCAGACATTAGCAAGAGCATGATAACAGCACATTGGGAATGCACAGCTGAAGTGTGCAACCAAATCAACTTGCCACTGCTCTCCGCTGGCACATATTCTCTCATGGCTCTGCCCTCTGGGTGGAAGTTCATATCCACAGGCAGAAGCACTCAGCCGAGAGGTTTGGGACAGAGAAGGATGGAAAGAACCCAGATCCTCAATGCTTTTTACAAAGTAGCCTTTTACAAAGTAAGCCTCAACCAGGCAAGAAACATTAACTGTTGGTTGTCACCCACCAGTCAGGGACTCCTACACTTTGAGAGAGAGAAAGGAGAGTGGGGAAGAGGCTGGGGGTGGCTCTCCAGCGGCAGTCTTCCCCATGCAGACACAAGGAGTTGGGCTACCTGCTCGCTGCTGACGTGCCCCTTGGGATCATAAATGAAAGGGCTTGTTCACTTTCTCTTTTTTTTTTTTTTTTTTTTGTATCCTTTTCCCCAACTCCTCTCCTTCTAATTATTGGCAGCAAATATGCACCTGGATAATTTGGGAAAAGTTGATTTGGTCTAGCCTGCACCAGAGAGCTTTGGCTAGGTGGGGAATGCTACTTTGGCTCTCCTCAGCACCATGTGATAGAATGGCCTGGAATCTTGCTTTGTTGTTCTGCTCCCCCATTCCAGAGACCGTATGCCTGAGACCAGAGCCAGGCCTAGGGTAATGGGGAGTTTGTGGTGAGCACTTTCACAGGGAAGTTTGCACCTGGTAGCATTCAATTATTATTCATTGCAAATCCCCTGTGATTTTCAATGATCTGTTGTATTATGATTCAAGAAAAATGACATCTGAGAATTGTCCAATTTTCAGCATCAAGATCTAAATTTTTATAAATCTCATCCATGAAATATCTGTAGCAAGGATGGTAGAAATAATACATGGGTGATAGGAAGCTAGTTCTAAGGTAATGGTCAGAGCTTAAATTATATAGCTCCTGGTGTCATGGATCCTTTTCCACAAAGTCTGACTCAGAACAGTAAGGAACATTTCCTAGAGTAAATGCAGGAGCTATACTTAAAATCTGTGTGGAAAAAGGAAACTGTAGCTCTTAAGCATGAGACAAATTTCTCTCTCCCACTACTTCTCTTGAGAAAACTCAGAGATCCTCATTTGACCTGAGTTTTAATCTATTTCTGGATCCATGTAGAACACCAAATCTGCTAATAGGAAGCATTATCATTGTGTTATTTTTAATGTTTTGGCACTAAAACTTCCCTGACTAATCAATTATTTCCAGCTCAGCTAAGCCTTCCACCTAAGACTCCCCAGCTCAATGTCTGTCAGCTCCTCATTGCTCTGTTTCACCTCAATGCCCTTAGAGCAGACAGGAAGCTATAGGGTCCTTCACTTGTAAAGTTCTTCTCAGAAAGAGACCATAAGGTTTGAGAGCTACGGTGAACTTCTGAAGGACATGGATTAACTTTCCACTCTATTACCAGCCTTCTTCAAAATCTTAATTATCCCATTTCTCAAAGAGTTATTACCATTAAGCTAATTTAATGAACCGATGTAACGATTATGGAGGAATTAAGAAATATAAAAGTCTAGTCACTTCCATCTCTACAATAGAATTTTTAAAAAATAGAATTTAAAAAAATGAATATTCATATTCTACCCAATAAATGGTTGCACAACTAATTTACACATAAGGAAATAGAGGCAGTAAATTTTCAAGGATAGAAATGCTTTTCTTGATAGCAATGAAACAAACGCCAAGTTAAATAACTTCAAGTTATCATTACTCATCTATTTAAATGATTATTAAGCATTGTTGATGGATCTGTTCAGAAATACATACTCATATATATTTTGGGAGAGAAATTCATCAACACTGATCAAAAGTTATGAAGGTTTTGGGTACCTGGGTGGCTCAGTCAGATTTCCATAAAGTGGAAAATTGAGTTCCACTTTATGAAATTTACCACAAGCAAAAATTAACAAAAACAACAATAATGTATAAAAATGGTCACAGGGATGTTATTTATTATAGGAGAAAATTGTAAATAACCTGATTCCTAGCAGTAGGAGAATGGCTGAGAAAATTGTTTGATATCAACATAATTGTTGCTCTAGTACCTGATAGCTCTTCAAAAATATGTTTAATCAACACACATTTAATGTAATTATTGATATGCAATTTGTTTCTGTCTCATGTCTTTTGCCATTTCTTTGTTCTTCTATTATTGCTTTTTCCGTGTTAAACAAATATGTTTTAGTGTTCCATTTTAATTCCTCTGTTGATTTTTTAGCTATATTTTTTAAGTAATTTTCTTAGAAATTGCTCATGGGATTACAATGTGCATATTTATCACAGTTGACTACAGATTGATACTAACTTAATTTTGACAAAATAGAGCCACTCTATTCCAATATAGTTCCATTTCTTTCCTCTTCCTTTGTTATTATTGTTATATATACTATAGGTCATTATAAATACCATATATACTCACATATAATCATATACAATATATCACATATAACTTATATGAGTTCTATGATCTCATATCATAATCACATAGTATATATAATACATATTATATATTGTGCATGATATATATCACAAACCCAACAATGTATTATAGTTACTGCTTTAAGCAGTCATTTTTTTAAAAATAAGATGTGAAAAGAGAGAAAAAACAATGTTACAGTCTCATATTTACCCACATATTTAATATTTTTGGTGCCCTTCATTCCTTCTTGTGGATTTGAATTACCATCTGTTAGAATTTCATTTCAGCCTGACTGACCTTCTGACTTTCTTCAGTATCTTTTGTAGAGTAGGTGTTCTAGCAACATAGTCTTCCATTCTTTTTTTAATCTGGGAATGTATTTATTTCGCCTTTATTTTTGAAAGATAATTTTGCATGATACAGGATTCTTAGTTGGGTTTTTTCTTTCAATGCCTTGGCTATGTCATTTCACTGCCTTTTAACCTCCATTGTTTCTAATGAGAAATCAATTCTAATACTTTCAAGTATCTTCTAATATGTCCATATTCTAATTCATTCATCTTGTTCTCCATACTTTCATCTCTTTAATTTAGTAAGATTTGCAGTATTGTTGCTATTGTTACTGCTCATTTAACTTTTTGATCTGTTTGTAATGCTTTGTATGGAGGATGAGTGGGTCTGAATTTATTCTCCTTCAAAGTCATAACTTCTTGTCCTGGTGCTATTTCAATTCTTTTTTTTTTAAAGATTTTTATTTATTTATTTGACAGAGAGAGAGAGAGAGACAGCAAGAGAGGGAACACAAGCAAGGGGAGTGGGAGAGGGAGAAGCAGGCTCCCCACTGAGCAGGGAGCCCGATGAGGAACTCAATCCCAGGACCCTGGGATCATGACCCAAGCCAAAGGCAGACGCTTAACTACTGAGCCACCCAGGCACCCCGGTGCTGTTTCAATTCTATGAAATACCCAGTTATGGGAGGTTTAACTGAAGTGGGATGAGGCAGAGATAAGCACTGGAACCCACAGAACCCAAGCAAGCAGATGGCATTAGCAAGGTCCAGCAATAGGTGACAGGATGAATGACAGACAGGATTGTCAACAGAGATCTGGCAACATTCAGAAGCATAAGTAAGAAGATAACCAGCGCCATGATGTCTATGATCAGGTTAGCAGAACCCAGCCAAGGGCTGGGATCAAAGTTGGGTTCCAGTGTGACTCTGTGGAAAAGACCAGGGCTTTGGCATTAGAGAATCTTATATGACCCTGAGCAAGTTCTTAATCTATGTGAGACTTGTTTTTCTATCTATAAAAAAGGGGCTTACAATACCTATTATTATTGCAAGATTGTTGTAAGGACTAAAATATGTAATGCACTATGTGGAACATGGTAGGTGTTTAATAAATGGTAACTGCTTATAGTATCATAAATGAAGGGCTGATAATATAAGCAAGACCTCATTCCTAGAGGACCTGTCAAAGCATAGATGTAGGCACTAGGTGAACAAGGTGAAAATTTAGTTCTTAGAACTTAGACCCAAGGTAAGATTCCATTTAACTGCATGGAGGCAAAGATCAGAGCTGGACTGTGTCCAGAAGTCACCTAAATATTGTATGAGAACTCCTCATGTTTCTATTTGAAGCATCTGACGACACTGATACAGAATGAACATATTTAACAGGTTGTGAAGTTCTTTTCTACAATGGAGACCATACATTAACACCCTGGTCTAGTTCCCATGACTCAGTAACAAATCACTCCAAAATTTAGAAGCTTAAGCCAATGACATTGCTTATGAATCTTCAATTTGGGCAAGACTTGGTAGGGTGGCCTGTCTATGCACCCCTCAGTGTCAGCTAGGGTGATTGGAAGGCTGAGGGTGACAGTCATCTGAGAACTTGTTCTTTCACATGATGCTGGCTGCCAACTGAGACCTCTGCAGGGGCTGTTGGCTGAGACACCTATTCTTCATATGCTTGGACCTGGACCTGAACTTCTTCATTATATGATGGTTACAGGGGAAGTGCATGTGTGCATGCGTGTGTGTGTGTGTGTGTGTGTGTGTGAAAGAGAGAGCAAGAGAGAAGAGAGATTCAACGGTAGTAAACATAAAACCATATTCTTGATGGAGGTGTGTCAGCATTACAATTTTAAAAGAGCATGTTGGATGGGATATACTGATATAACCAACTTTGTAGGAAAAAAATCTGCCACTCAGTTTTTGGGTTTTTTGTTTCCAGACATGTATGGAAAACTTGGAATTAAAAATAAAATTTATTTAAAACAGTAACTTGATCTAAATGAAAAGTCATGATTCACAAAGTGATATGAAATGACTTTCTGCAGCTGCACATGTTAAATTAGCATGGGGGGCAATCTTAAAATAATTACTAACTTTTGAAGTAAATGTTAATGCTTCCTTGGTAGGTTTATGTCTTCTGGTTTTTATGTGGTCAGTGATATTACCACAGCCTCCTTTGGTCAGTGATAAATTTCAACAAATATTTGTGTAAGTTATACATTCATCACCAACTTTCTTGAGAAACAAAAATTCAATAATTGATATTTTATGAAACATGAACTTTTGTTCTGAGTTCATTGCCAGCAAAAGAGTTTATTGCAGCGTGGGTGAAATAGGTGATGAGGATTAAGGAGTAACACTTTCTATGATGAGCACCAGGTGTTGTGTGGAAGTTTTGATTCACTATATTGTACACCTGAAACTAATATTACATTGTATGTTAAGTAACTGGAATTTAAATAGAAAAGAGGCAAAAAAATAAAATAAAATAAATTTTAAAAAGTTTATTGCAAAATTAACACCAAGGAATAAAATAAACCGATGTATACATACATACAATAGAATATTATCCTGCCTCATAAAGGAAGAAAATTCTGATACATGCTACACAGGTGAACTTTGCAGACATTGTACTAAGTGAAATAAGCCAATCACAAAAGGACAAATATCATGTAATTCCACTTAAATGAGGTACCTAGAGTAGTCAAATTCATAGAGACAAAGTAGAATGGTGGTTGCCAGGGATTGGAGGGAAAGGGAGATGAAAAATTAGTGTTTAATTGGCATAGAGTTTCAGTTTAGAAAAATGAAAATGTTCTGCAGATGGACGGTGGTGTTGGTTGCAGAACAATGTGAATGCACTCAGTGATACTGAGCTGTCCACTTAAAAATGGTTAAAATGCTAAATTTATGTTACATATATTCTGCCACAACAAAAAAAAATGTAAAAAAAAACAAATAAATACTGATGTATGTTTATTCCACATACTAAATGACTAACCATTCTTGAATTAATATTCAGAATACTCTACAAGCTCAATGGAAGGACTGCTGTGCCTCCATATCTTATATATATTTCACTTATTATACATAACCTATCATTTTCCAACTTCCCCACTGACCCCACCAACTGGTGGCCTGGCGGCTTCATGAAAATGACTCATATGAGCAGCTAGTTGGCACACCAAAGTGCTGGTCAGACCCAGTGGCAGCAGCAAATACTTCTCCCACCAAACCAGAAAGAGATAGCTATCTATAGAATCTGGGTGCACTTTGTTTTACTGGTGAGTATGCCCTCACCCTGCATGCCGCACTTAAAAGGGAGGTGTTAGTTACTCTGCATCAAGGAAGGGTCAGGAAAAAGGAGAAGAGTTATCACTGTTTATCATCTTTCCAATTTAACACATATTAAAGGTGAGAACTCTGTTCCTTACACATGCTTTTACCTACTACTAGAGAAGACCGTGATGGAGGCCAGAAGTACTCCGTGGAGATGGCACCAAACCTAACCAGATTACTTGAATGCAACTATTAATAATAATACTATCTTTTTCAATTAATTAATTTTTTTATTATGTTATGTTAATCACCATACATTACATCATTGGAAAACCCACAGCGAATATCATTCTCAATGGGGAAAAACTGAGAGCTTTCCCCCTAAGGTCAGGAACACGGCAGGGATGTCCACAATACTATCTTTAAGAAAGAAACCATACAGTAAAAATATCAAATGGAAGAGGGGCATCTAGACAATAGCAAAAAACAGGACTGCTCCAGGTATACTGGGACTTATGGTTACCCTAAAATGGGGATAATAACTAAACATACCTCATTGAAAGAGTCGTTATAAGAATTAAATGAGATAATGTTGTGAAAGCATTTTGTGTGATCTAAAGTGTTATTTAAAAAGCTTTCTATAGGGGCGCCTGGGTGGCTCAGTCGTTAAGCGTCTGTCTTCGGCTCAGGTCATGATCCCAGGGTCCTGGGATCTAGCCCCGCATCGGGCTCCGTGCTCCGCGGGAAGCCTGCTTCTCCATCTCCCACTCCCCCTGCTTGTGTTCCCTCTCTCACTGTGTCTCTCTCTGTCAAATAAATAAATAAAATCTTAAAAAAAAAAAAAGCTTTCTTTATATTGATCCTATATGCATTCTGTCCCACTGATTACTTCAAAAAGAATGTTACTATCATTTGGTAAATTTCCATAAAGTATCTTGCTGTGATTTTAATAGTCATTGCATTAAATCTATATATTAACCTAGAGCGTATTGTCATAGTCAGTTTTTAGCTTTTTAAATAAATAGTATGGTATAGCTCCCTATTAAGTTTGCCTTTATTGTCCTCATTAGACTTTTATAGAGTCTTCAAATAAATCTCTTTGTCCTGGATTATATTAATAGCCAAGAATTTAATGTCCTGTTGCTATTTTAACAGAATCTACATTTTCATTGCATTTTCCAGCCTTGCATCACTGGAGTATATAAAGATGTTTTTGTCTGTGTGGTGAATTAATCTTGCATTCTTTTCTCACGTATTCACCTCCTTTAATCTTGTTTGCCTCCCATGGCTCCAATTCTGATGTCTCTACCCCAAGTCCCATTCCCCTGAGCACCAAACACATCTATACAACTCCCTGCTCCCCAAATATCCCTCAAGCATCTCAAACTTAACGTAACCAGAAGAAATTTCATCTTCCTCCCCAAACCTCCTCTCCTTTGATATTCTTAATTTCAGTGAACCACAGATCCTGTTGTACAAGATAAAACTCAGAAGTTAGTCCTGACCCTGTCTCCTCTTTCACCCGTACAGCCCATCACACACCCAAGTCATATACGATCTACATCCCTCATATCTGAAATCCAATGTCTTCTCTCTCTTCAAATCCAGGTCTGGAAATAGAGATGGATTTTTGTTTGTTTGTAACTATTCTCCCTCCTTCCATTTTTGTCTGATTATTCTCATCCCCCCAACCCCTCCCCACCCTTACACACTCTCAAGTTGTTCTTCGTACTACAGCAAAGGGACCCTTCTGAAACCACACACCTCCTATGCTTAGAATCTTTCAAAAGCTACCCATCAAGCTTTAGGAGAAAATGCAAATGTCATCCTCCTCTTAGGGGGATGCACAAGGCTGGTGGTTTGGTGCCAGCCTATGTCTGCATCTTCAGCTCTCAACAATGAACCACCTGCCCACCCTCACTACCCCTTATTATAGCCACACTGATTTACTTTTGCTACCCAAAATAGCCATTGTGTTGTGTTTGTATGATTCCCATTCCCTCCATTTGGAAACACTTTCAAATCCTTTAGGTCTCCTTTAAGAGAGCACTTGTCTCCAGAAAGGTTTCTTTCACCCTCTTCTGGGTAAGACTCCACAGTCTACTCATCTGTCCCCAGGAGCAACACTTGCATGTGCAGGAGGTAGGCATCCCTGAAGTGGGTTTATGCCAGAGAACACAATATGTTCCCTGCTCTTAGGGTCTTGATGCCCCAGAGGAAAAGCAGATCTCAACTGGAATAGATTAGAGCCTGAGACTTAGTAGTACATGAAACCAGCCACCTAAGTGGAAAGTGCAACTTACTTTTACGTTTGTTCAGCAGGCATGGTAAGAATAGCAAAAATTTGTCACCGAAATCAAAGATCAACCTTAAAGACATTGCCAGATTGAGGCCCCACCCACTTCTGCCAGGGTCGCTGATCAGGGAAACAGATGGTCAGTAAGTGACATCTGTGAGTGAAGTGAGGATCAGAGGATATGTTGTGACATACCCTCACCTACATGGGAAACCCGCTGTTCATTGTTTGTTTTTAATTACAGTTTAAAGAACAGGATATATCACTCTGGGATTATCACTGCCAGATTAAGGGTAGTTCAGAGGGAGTTTTATGAGTCCAAGAGGCAGTCAACTGGGTTCCATGGTGGTCTCCATGAAGGGTGGGAATAATGAGAATAGCAAAGAGGGGAGTCGAAGGTGTTTTTAATTTGATTTTTGCAGTGAGCTTGTATCTTTAAGTATTACCAGTAATGCATGAACAGACTCTAGTTTCGCTGGTTATTTCTCAGTTTTCCAGTAAAGTCTAGCATGGCATAAGAGGAAAAGGTACTAACATATTACATTCAGTGGACAATTCTTCCCCCCCCCCCCCCCCCGCCCTTGCCACAGATACCTGCAGGACCACGTCAGGTCTGTCAGGAACAGTAGCACATTTCATTCATGCCGGCGCATGTGCTCACCCCAGACTGCATTCTAACGTTTAGTCTGGATTAGTTTCAAGAGGATTTCTTGTATGCAGCTACATGCTTGATTCTGATTTGTCATTGTTGTTGCTGTTGTTTAAACCAGGAATCAACCCTTCTTTTTCTATAGTGGATCCATCCCATTAAGCTTTTGTAACATTCTCTATATTGCCCTGGAAACTTCGCCATTTTTCTTTTTTTCCTTCTTTTATTTTACATGGATAGAATGTAAAGGCATGTTAAATTCTTTGTTTTGTTTTAAAAACCATGTTGGAATATAATCTTTTTCTAATCTAATCTCATTACTTTTATTCAATAATTAACACCTAACAGAGATGAGGTGACAGACATTTTGTTAAGTAGTTATGATATTCTTATCTTCATTACATCATAAATATTGACTCAACAAATATTTATTGAGTATCTTGTATGTGCTGGGTTTGGAGGTGCAGTGGTGTATCAGCTTACTTTTGGTATATACCCAATCACCCCAAAATTTTGTAGCTTCAAGCAGCTATAGACTGTTTCTCACAATTCTGGGTGAAGGCAGGGTGATTCTACTCTGAGCCAGCTGGAAAGACCTCCACTGGGCTTGCTAGCAACTTGACTGGTAACTAGTTAATCTAAAATGACCTCACTCGTGTGTCCAGAGGTTGGCAGGTGTTGGCCGAGGTGTCTACGTTCCTCTCTAGGTGGCCTCACACACACTTCTCAGGCTACCTCAGGCTTGTCCACATGGCAGTCTCAGGGGTCCAGGGGCAGCAAGAGAGCACAAGGCCCAATACACAGGTGGACCTCTGCCTACATCATATGTGTTTACTTATGTCCTATTAGCCAGAGCAAATCACATGAGCAGTCTAAATTGAAAGGATGGAGAAACAGATTCGCCCTGGGAGCAATGGCAAAGTCACAGTGCAAGAGAGAGGATGCAAAGAAGGAAGAGCACATGCTATTCTTGCAGTCCACCATAGTCCACCTCAGCCACAAATTAGTCACATTTTTCTCACATGCAAAGTATGCCCACTCCCATCCTAGGACATCCAAAGTCCCATTCAGTTATGATAGTAGGTTTGAAGTCCAGGATCTCATGACATAAACCAGGCCCACGTGTAGCTCCTCTGGATCCAGAGGCCAGTGAAATTCCAATACAAGATATCTGTCTTCACACATCCAAATATACAATAGTAAGACAAGGACAGAGTAACAGCAATAGGCATTTCCATTCCAAAAGGGAAAGAATGCAAGGTACCTAGAAATCACTGGTCCGGAACAATTTTGAAATACAGCTGAGCACATGTTGCCAGGATCTCCTCTTCTGGGAGTAGAGAATGTTTCCTGCTAAGGGCTCAGTTTTCCTCCCTGGAAATAGCTCCCCAGACCATTTTTTCTGATTCTCCCTGAGAGAGGCTCTCTAGCCCATGTCTTTACCCTCTGGATTCTTGGCAACGCCTTCTGAGACATAACTCTTTTTTCATTAGAACGGTCCATGCGTGAAGCCGCCTGCTGTTGGAAAAACAATTCTCTGTAGATCTTTTGCATTCTGTACATCTTGCAAGTAGACACACTGACTGCCTTTGTTCTGGAGTTTCTTTTTTCAAAGTATTTATATAGTGAACAGCCTTGGAATGTAGAGATGGTGCCTCCTTTGGGAATAAAGGGCAGGTTAGCTTATAGCCCCAGAAGATAGAGATAAGGTCTCCCTCTGGTATAAGTGGGCCAGAGTACCTACTGCCCAACATAAAAGAATCAAGTTTCCAAACTTCTGAGTTCTTCTCTTGTAATGTAACCCATTGCACATGCAGTTGTCATCTGGCTCTCTTCATATCACCTTGTGGGAATTGGGGTTCAGAGAACTAACATAAATATGCTCATACTCACACTGCTTACTGTGCCATGAGTAATAAACTATTCTTTATCTCTGACCCAGGAGGTTCGTGACTTTTGCCAGCACCCACAAAACTGTGACAGGCTAACTCATTAGCTTGCAAGTAGGCTAAAATCTCAGCCCTTCCACAGTTCTTGACATCTGCTTTCTACATTTAAAAAGTTGGGGGACTAGAAATCTCTTTGCAATTTGAGTGATTTTTGTCTCTTCGTAATACAAATTGGTGGTTCTCTATCCAGTACAGCTCTTTGAAGATCTTTGTGGGCTTTCTATGTGTTAGATTATGGACCCCTCCCATTAATAAAAGCTACATCCACATTTCTTTTCAAGATAGGCCTCCTCCTCTAGGGCATCATGTTAGGTTACTATGGAATAATGCCTGAAGACGCTTAGAAGCCCTGTTTTCCAGCCAAGATGAGGTCATAGGCATCGCCTTAAATCTTTCTGAAGTTTAAGCCAAGAAACTGATAGCTGCAGCCCTGATTTAAGCTTTAGCCCTAGGACTCCTCTCACTGTGAGCATCTTTTACTGGCTGGAGTCTGTGAGAAACTGTCCTGGGCCCTCTATTTCCCTCTAAATTCTGGTTACAAAGTAAAGTTCCTTCTTCAATTCATCTCTTCCTTGCAACATTTTATTACATACATCAGGAAGTACCCTGATTCTTTCAGCATTCTGTCTGGAAATCTACTAGTTAGATCTACAACTTTATTAGCTATATTTTCTATCTTCTAAGTTACCACATGCAATGTTTTTTTTGCCAATTGTTTGCTACTATGTAATACCTGTTGCCATGTTTCTAGTCTCCAAAAACAATTTTCATCATCTTCCCAGGCTTTACCAATAGTCTCCTTGCCACTTTTTCAGATCCACCCACCACCCAGCCCTAAAGTTAACGGCATATGTTTTGAGTTTTTGCTTCAATAGCACTTCACTTCAAGGTACTGCTTTTTCTGTTAGACTTTTCGGCTTTGTATCAGTTATCTTCTGTTGAATAATAAACCACCCCAAAAGTTAGTAATTTTATTTTCTAATGACTAATGGATCATTAGTTTGGTCTGGATTCCACCAATCAATTGTTCTTCTGGGATCCCTCATGCAGCTGTTGCCTCTGGCAGTTTGTCTGGGGCTGGATGGTTTAGGATCACTTCACACACGTCTGCTGGTTAGTGCTGGCTGTGAGTTTCACACTGTCTCTAATCCTAAGACTCCTTTACAAGATAGAATCAAGGCTCCAAGAGGGCAAAAGTCAAACTGCAAAGCATCGTACAGCCTAGGCTCCTCAATGTCCCTTCTACCACATTCTCATGATCAAACCAATCAGAAAATAAGCCCAGAAATAAACCCCACTTTTTGATGGGAAGAGTATCTAGAGTGGATGCATGATACGCTGCCCTGATCCCAGTTCCAAGATCAAGGCTCTCATTCCTCTATGCTCCAGAAGTGTTGGCTACTGATGGCTCACAGCTGAGTCCCTCCCCAGGAATTACCCTCTGACACAGTCTTCCTAACCCCAGATTATACCCCTTCCCCAGGGGCCACTCCAATCCAGTGACTTAGAACCTTACCTCAATGAAAGACAATTCTGAGGTTTCATTCCATTTTCCTAACTCCCATGAAATGGACCAAGGCCATTCTTGCAACTACATAGTCTGTCCAATCCTGCTTCCCCCAATGCCCTCATGGATAGTCCCAAGGGCATTTTCCAATAAACCACATATATGTAAATCTTCAACTCAGAGTTGGTTTCATAGAAAACCCAACCTAAGTACAATTTAATAATATATAAGAAATATATATTTGGCCGTTCAGATGACCAAAATACATTTTTAAGATATATTTGGTCTTCATCTACAGTTCTCAAAACACCTCAGAGCCATAAAGGTGAAACAGGCATCTTGTTATTAATGAAGGTGACTTTTGAATCCCACTCAAAGTCAGGGGCTGGTTGCCATGAGGACGAACCATGTGATTAGAGGGTTGGAACTTTCAGTTCTGCTCCCTGGCCTCCAGGAAGGGGAGTGGGGCTAGAGGTTGAATCAATTGCCATTGGTCAATGATTTAGTCTATTCTAACTATGTAATGAAAACAAACAAACAAACATAAAAACCCAAGAGGAGAGCTTTTTGGTCCTTTTTTTTCTTGAGAACTTCCATGGTTGGGGAACCAGACTGCTTCCACATGTCACCAAGCCAGACCCCAAGCTCATGAGGAGGGAAGCTCCTCTCTCAGGACCTGAGATCTTGTGAGCCACTCCAGCAAGTTAACCAAACCTAAGGAGTAGATCACTGAAACCTCCAATCTGTAGATGGTCTGTCTGAAGCTCAGCTAACAGCCTGGTCTTGCAACTGGCAACTGGGATGGGGGGCAGTCTTATAGGACTGAACCCCTAACCTATGGAATCTGACATTATCTCTGGGTAGATAGTGTTAGAATTAAATTGGATTATTGGACACCATGCTGGTATCCAAAATTACTTGGTGTTGGCAGTGGGGGGAGGATACCTCCCCTAATGTTGAAATTGGGAACCTTAAAAGACTAAAGATATTAGAGATATTAGCAAAGTCACATTGTGATCTACCATAGCTGCAAAGTAAACTACCCCAAAACTTAATGGCTTCAAGCAGCAACCATTTATTACTTCCCATGATTCTATGAATTGACCGGGCAGCTGAATGATCTAGGATGGCCTTATTCAGTTGGGCAGTTTGTAATCTGCACATTGAGTTGCCTCAGGTCTTCACGTGCCTCTCTCACCTTCCAGCAGGCTAGCTCAGGCTTGTTCATATTACAGACTGTAATAGATTGAAAATACGACCACAAATTCTTTCTCTCCCTGTACTCATCTCCTTGAAATGAGATGTTGCAGATTCTGTTGACCACAGATGCATGAACCAGCTCAGCAGAGATCAGCTGAGACAACCCAGATCAGAAGAACTGACCCACACAATCACAAGAAATAATAAAAGTTTATTGTTTCAAGTCTCTGAATGTTGAGATGATTTGGTTTATAGCAAAAGCTGTACATGTTAATGTAATACGCAAGGTAATAGGCGATGATAAACAAAACAGACTTTCCATCACATCAACCAAGAATAATTTTATTAACAAAAAATGTAGACAATATAAAATCAACCCCAAAATAAACATATAACCATAAAAATTGAACTGTTCAATTAATAATGGTTACTTTTTCCTCATATCTTCCATTAATACTTAATTCCTATCTATTCTCTCATAGAGCAGGAATAGAAGTTTTAGGGGAAAAAATTGATGAGAGAGGGAAGGGGAGTGTTAAATTAAGGAAGTTATGTTCAACTTTTTTTCCTGTACTTTGGGAAAATATTGAAATCATTTTATTTTATTAGTGGAACACAAATATTTTACAGAAGAGCATTTGAGAATGACATGCCTAATTTACCTATTGATTTTATTTTGTAACATTGATCTTGCCCTTTGGGGATGTTCTGGTCTACTTATCTCTTATTAGTGTCTTTCATCTACTTTCAAATCCATAAAATCCCTTGTAATGATCTTGCCAACTGTGAAACTTTGTTGATAACCCACATAGGCTTCTCTAGCCCTTGAAATCATCTACTTCTATTTTAAGAGCATAAAGCTGACTTCATGAGACATTATAATTGTGGTGATAACTCTATTTCTCTTCATTTGCATTTCATTTTTCCCTCGAGCCCCTCTTTTCTCTGAAGCTGAGAGTCAATAAAATCATTTTTATTTTAACATGTTTAGAAGTTATTTCTGTTTTCTTCTTAATGACTGGTAAGTTCCCTTTAAAGTTCTGAATATTGTGACAAGGATGTATGTGCTGAGTGAAACGCTGGCCCTCATATGAGATTAGGTATTTTCTATGCACTTAATCAACAAGTATTTATTGAGCATCCACAACATGAAAGGCATTCAGCCCGACATTGTGGGAGTTACCAAGATGCCTTACAAAGCCCTGACCATACAACCCCACATTTACTCTACTATTCCTGTTCTTCTATTTCTTCTCATACTCTGATTATTTACAAATTCTATCTCTTGTGTATATTTTCTCTATATTAGTCCTCTCTTAAAAACTTAGCTCTGATTTAACTTTGCTGAGTCGTGACCTTGGACATCATCAATTCTTCGTGGGGCAGTGCCTCTCTGACACTTTCATAGATTTGTTTTCTATTATCATTAAGCATAATTTGAATTGCAAATGTCAGTTATGCTGTAACAGGATGGTAAAGTGTTGACTATTCACTTGAATAGCTGAGCACTGAAGCTTGGAAAGGCTGTCCAGGCCTAAGTCCTAGAGAGAGTATAGACTTTATTATTTTGCCCAGAGGCAGGAACATGATTACAATTCTTCTCAGAAAAAAATGTTTTGTTTTAAATTATGAATTGTATTCTTGTTCACATTACTGTTGTCAAAGCTGGATGACATTATAACACTGTGATTAAGCTCTGAGGCTCTGGAGTTCAAATTTAAGTTCTACCCCTGCCTGTTATCTGATGCTCACTTTCTAGCCTCAGTTCCTTCATCTGTATAATGGGAGTGATAATGGAATCTAGCTAGCTTAGAGGGCTGTCGTGGGGAGTAAATGAGGTAAGCTATGTAAAGCATTTAACACTGTGCCAATGATGGAGTAAACGTCTAATAAATGGTAGTTATTATTACTATGTCTGCCCCTAGTACTGGCCTTTAATAAATGAAACTCATTTTATTTTTCACAAGTGCTTTTTTATAGGTTATGAATTTGGTCTCATCAACTATTCTCATATGTATTCATACCTCTGATCAAGAGGAAATCATGAATTGCTAAGCTTTGAGAATGTCAGTGTGAAAAGAAGTCAAATAAATTTATTCCATCCCTATTGTGAGCACTGACCAATGTTGGTGTTCGACTGAATTTGAATAGTACTCCAAACAAAAACATAATATTCATTACTTGATAAATGTTATTTTAGAAATCATTAGAAAAGTATCTTCTTGAGAGTCATATAATGAGATGGAAGAAAATTCCTGTATGTTTGATTTACCTACAGGTCCTTAGATACCAATCTGAAAAGAGCATGACTTTCAAAACTCACATAGAAAACAAAATGATGATAATGTTTAACTTTTAGAAGTTTAGACTCAAAAGCTTTAATACCATTTACAATTCTTTTTAAAAAACATCATTGTACACAGAGATAATACCCTTATAAAACTGTAACAGTAAAATTAAATGGCCAATGTAAATTCCCAGAACAGCCGAAGAGAAAATGAAATGAAAATGAAATTAGTGTTACTGGTTTTCTCGTTCGGAGCAAAGCTGTTCAGTTTCTGAAATATTTGGAAGCTATAAGAAAGTTTTCCACACAATTATTTCATCATTTAAATATTCAAAATGAATCTGACAAATCCTGAGGAGACAGAGAAGACAAAAGTGATTTTACTGAGAGATAGAAACTCCCTCCCAACCAAGTGGGTTTTGTGGAGGTTATTGTGCCTGGGGAAGGGGTTTAACACCACATTTCTCTGAAATCCCTAAAGCAAGACTGAGGTAAGAAGGCACTGAGGCTTCTATATGCCATTCCAGGGACACATCCTCTCAGAGAGCAACACAGATGTAGATAAAAAAAAAAAAAAAAAAACTTTACCCCCCAGCTGAGTTTGAAAAAGAGGACCTGATGTTTGAAGACACTAAGAAGATTAAAGCATTAGCTGGGTTTTTTTAAGCTTCAAAACACTATTTTCCAGATGGTCCTTATTGAGAGTAGAGAGTTTATTGGTTTCCAACATCTAAGCAATCCTTAGATTCCCAGGGTACGACCCTCCTAGAGCCTGACTTTTATTTTCATTTCCTGGGCAAAGCTCTTGTCTGTGGCCCCGAGTGCCGAGGGAGGACACAGAGCTGCCCCAGAGAAATTCCACACCAAGTACCCTGTTGTCAGGAGGAAAGAACGTTGCCCTTGGAGCAATGCTAAAATGCCAAGCAGTTGTCAGCGACTGTCAGTGGGATTCAAGCGCAGCTACCACAAAGTTCAGAACATGAACTATAAGCCCCATCACCACTCCCATCAGCTCATGTACTGTTCTCTTTGCCGGCTGTGTTGGCCAGAATGGAGAGGGAAGTCTGTGTTTATTCATGTCTGCAGAGGACAAGGTCCAGTGGCCAAGCTATCTATGCATTTGAGGTGGGACTTTTCCCCTAAGAGGTGAGAAAGAGGGTGATTTCAGATAGAGCAAAGAACAACAAAAAAAGGAAGGTTGGAGACGCAGAAGGGGCTTTCAGCAAAACTCCATTCAGTGAGCAACTAATGTAAAACATGATGACTATAGTTGATAACACTGTGTTGTAGAATTAAAAAACAAAAACAAAACCTCACTCAGTTCTGCTGAAATAACACTTCCTCAGAGCAAAACACCGATTCTCTGTCTTTTGCCTTGCTTAGTTTTTCTCTGTAGAACTTATATTCCCTGAAGTTGTATTATGTGGCTATTTGTTCATTGATTTATTTGTCCATTCATCAGCTTTTTATTGATTACCTACTCTGGCAGGCCTATTCTAGGCACTGAGATTACAGCACTGAATAAAGCAGGCCAAGTACTTGCTCTTAAAGAACTTGTATCTTATTTAGGAGCGAGGAGAAAGATTGACAATGAGCAAATAAACAAGTAAATAGAAAGCCTGTCAAATAATTTTAAGTGTTCTAGAGAAAAAAGAATGCAGGAAAGAAAAATAGGGGAAAACAGCATGTAGGGAGTGGCAATTTAGACAGAATAGGCAGGGAAGGCCTCACTGAAAAGGTAGTATCTGAACAGAGAGCTGCAGGAAGGGAGGGAGAGACACATGTGGCTGACCAGGAGGGAAGAGTGTTCCTCCTTACACAGAGGAAACAAGTGCAAAGGCCCTGAGGTGGGAATGTGCTTAGTGTGTTTGAGGAGCCACAAGAGGCCAGTGGTCAGGGAAGAGGAAGCAGCAAGAAAATGGTGAGTGATGAGATCACAGAGATATAGGACCAGGTCATACAGGGATGTTTTAAGGACTTTGCTGTTAACTTTGAGTGTGATGGAAAATCAGTGGTGTAGGGTTACAAGATAAAATATAGGACACCCAGTACATTCAAACCTCAGAGGAACAATGATTTTTTTTACTCTAAGTATATCCCAAATATTTCATGGGACATACTTAGATCTTCAAAGAATTTTATTGTTTACCTGAAATTTGAATTTAACTGGTCATCCTGCATTTTTCTTGGCTAAATCTAGCAACCCTCCCTTGGAAGCTTTTGAGGAGAGGACTGACATAGTCTGATTTAAGTTTTAAACAGGACCACTCTAGTTGCTGAGGTGAGAATAGACGGCAGAGACAAGAGGGGAAGTAGGGGGAACCTCTTAGGGGGCTGTGGAATAATCCAAGATGATGAGGCTTTTCACAGTGTCAAAGGAATGAATCAACAAATGTAGGGACAGGGGCACCTGGGTGGCTCAGTTGGTTAAGCAGTGCCTTCGGCTCAGGTCATGATCCCAGGGTCCTGGGATCGAGCCCCGCATCAGGATCCCTGCTCCGCAGGGAGTCTGCTTCTCCCTCTCCCACTCCCCCTGCTTGTGTTCCCTCTCTTGCTGTGTCTCTGTCAAATAAAAAAAAAAAGTATGGACAGATGGATGGTACTTTAGCTTGACTGGAGTGTAGGACAAATTAAAATGGGCAGTTGGGAAATAATGCTGGAAATGTCTACGGGGACCAGATCAGAGGGAGCTTTTAGTGTCAGGCAAGAGAGGGGTACTTCATCTTTCAGGAAATGGAAAGCCCACAGAGGTTTTAGAATGGGTGGATGATATCAGGACTGGGTTTTTAAGGACACTCTGCTATCATAGGGCTGAAGAGAGGAAATACTAGAGAGAGACCAGTTATGGGACTGTTCCACCTCTGGTTTAGAGATGCCAAGGGGGTGAACTAGGGTAGGGCCTGCCAGACTGTTACTCATTAACTCTAGAAAGATGTTCTTTCTTACAAATTGACCCAATACCAAAAAAATTAAGTATTTCTGAGCTCCTGCAATAAAAGCAAAATGTGTGGAAAGTCATACATATATCTCAAGAATTCATTGATCCAAGTAATGGGAGGCCTTCCCCCCACATACACACACCCCTCCATGGAGATACATGGATCTGCATGACCCAAATGCTCTCAAGTCTGCCCCACAAATGCCAACATTCCTCCATAGATAAGTAATTAGACATGGAGAAACCAGGGATAATTTATATGAAACCATTTTGTGATTTGTCCCTAATATCTGTTTCAAAACCTCCATTTGAGGGGCGCCTGGGTAGCTCAGTCAGTTGAGCATCTGCCTTCAGCTCAGGTCATGATCCCAGGGTCCTGGGATTGAGTCCCATGTCGGGCTCCATGCTCAGCAGGAAGCCTGCTTCCCCCTGTCCCACTCCCTTTGCTTGTGTTCCTTCTCTCACTGTGTCTCTCTGTCAAATAAATAAATAAAATCTTAAAAAAATAAAAAAAAAACCTTCCATTTGAGAAGGCAGTTCTGAATGATCCCAAGGTTGCTGGGGCCAAGGATGTGCCCACTTCCCAACAGCACCCTGGTTCTTCCCCCATATAGCCGTGGTTGGGATAGGGGGCAGCTCCCATCCCTGCCCCAGGGGTGGGACTGACCAGTCTAAAGGCAATTCCATCCCCCTTGTGTGTGGTGAGTGAAGAGTAGAACATATCCCATTTCTTACTAACAAGTTAATAGGAAGTCGGGGATGGAGGGTGCTTCTGGGAAGTGTCATCCATTCTCACACAGATCTGCAGGAAGAGCCCCTCTCACTTCTGATTATGGACCGTGTAGGGTCTGGATGTGATGAGTCCAGCTCAGAGGAAGGATGGTGGAATGGCGAGAAGGAAAGAACCTAGTCCTTGACCATATGGCTGAACCACTGAACCAACAGCCCTGAAACCTGGCCTGCCCCTGTGTTCCCTGCTGCATGAGATACTAAATGCCCTCCCGGTTTATGCCACTGAGTCAGAAGTTCTAGACTTGTCGCTACCTGTGTCTTCACCACTAGACCCAGCACGGTATACCAGGCTCAGAGCTGGACAGACCTCAGACACTAACCATGCCCCCCACCCACCACCACCATGCACAAGGGTTAGACCACACTGACTCATTCACAACACCTATGCCCATTGGCAGGGCACTTGCCATGTGAGAGAAGGCATCCTTTTCTCCACATCTAGGAGGGGCTTCTGCTATAGAAACCCTCCTCCTCTCTCCCCACTCCCACTCTTACTCTGCCCCAGAAGATGGGGAATGATCTATCTGATTGGTGAGAGGTTGATTGGCACAGCCTCTTCTCTCCCTCCTGGAGACACTGTCTCTGCCCCTCTGCTGTGCCAGGAACGAGGTGGCTAAGTCCAATTCAGAAATGAAGTATTGGGCGCCTGGGTGGCTCAGTCATTAAGCAACTGCCTTCGGCTCAGGTCATGATCCCAGGGTCCTGGGATCGAGTCCCACATCGGGCTCCCTGCTCCGCGGGAAGCCTGCTTCTCCCTCTCCCACTCCCCCCTGCTTGTGTTCCCTCTCTCACTGTGTCTCTCTCTGTCAAATAAATAAATAAAATCTTTAAAAAAAAAAAAAAAAGAAAGAAAGAAAGAAATGAAGTATTAGCCAGTCCACTTGGCTGCAGCTTTAAAACCACTTTTCAGTCTTGTTGTATGAGTGACAAATGATATATTTTGACTCACATCTGTCTGGGCCCAGCATCCCTCTCTTCATTGGTTCTAAATTCAGGGAAAGAAGAAAGGGCTTTTGCTTCCACCACCAACCCCCCCCCCACACACACACACATATTTTTAGGGTGAAGGTTAAATTGCTGTAACGTCATGGTCTAACTAAGACAGAGGTGAATTCTCTCATACCTAGGTGAGGTGAGCACTCTAGATTGGCAGCAGGTTCTACTTCACACAGTCATTTGTGGACTCAGGTTCTTCCACCCCATGTTTCTACCACCCCCAGTGTTAGTCTCGCATGCATGGTGGAAGCTGGGTCATCATATCCATATTCCAGTCCACAGGAAGGGAGAAGAGAGGGTGAAGGAACAAATGTCCTGTGTAGTAAGGCTATGACCCAGAGATGGGGTGTCACTTCCACTTTATTCCAAACCCAGTCCCATGGCCACGCTGACTACAAGGGCAAAGTGTATCTTTAGCTTGGTGGCTCTATTCCGGAGACCTCTCATTTCTTTGGATGATCCACTCCAAGATTCACTGCCTTCTTCCACAGGATAGAATAATAAAATCTACTTAGCAACATGATACTGAGCTATAAGTGAATGTCAGTGAAGATTGTGGTTCTTCTTGGACAATGTGATTCCCAGAAAGCAGCTCCTTCATATTGATGCTTCTCAACTATGTTTTGAGGGGTTTCTCCTGCCCATTCTGGGAGATGAAGGAGGCTGAGCATTCTCCACCCAGCAGCCATGATTGGGAGCCAGGTCTTAGCCTTGCCTGGTACACAGAGGCACCTAACACGTGGAGCAATGAATGAATGAATGGGTGGGTGTCTTGGTGGGTGGATGGATGGATGCAATCAGTCCGCTTCACATATAATTCTCTCCCCTGTGGGCTGTGTCAGAGTACTACATCTGTTCCAAAGTGGGCAGTTTCTGGGCAGAAACATTCTAAGGCATGGCCAGCAAGAAGCAGCACCTAAGTCAAAGGAGCATGGCTGAGAATAAGCATTTTTTAAACGTTTGTTGATTTCTTTGTTGTGATGAGTCTGCTGTAAAGATGACACCGGCCATGTTCCCTCCAAAATCTAAAAGTTAAAAAAAAAAAAAAAAAAAAAACCTTCTCTGAAGTTTCTGCTGTCTGATATTGGCTATTTCTCCAGCATTTAAGCTGTGAAGTCAGAGGAACAAGGGTCTGCATGTGCTTCAGGGTGCAGGATGTGCCCATGTATGAGAGCAGGCCCTGGGGAGGGGCTGGTCCGTGGAGCTGCCGTCACTGCTGGGGCCACAGTCCTGACTAGGTGACACATCAGTGCCAGCAACCAAGAGAGAATTAGCTATCTGTGGACTATAGATTGAGATTTTCCATCCTCAACAGCATCTGGAGCTTCACTAGTGAGTTCTAGGCTTCAGTTTTTCCCCTCTCATAAAAAAAGGTCAGGTACCAATTCATCATATAGAGTTGTTTTGAAGAAAATAAGTAAGTAAAAAGAGGTGTCAGGTAACTCAATGGGGTCACATAAATCAAAAATTATACTTGCATAGCTCTTCCCCCCAGGCTCCAGTCCAAGGTCAGTCGTCATTCCTTTGGTTCCCTTATCCCATGCAACCCCATCTTTTGCACCAAGAGTCTATCAAAACAGCTCAGACCCCTTGAGAAGAAGAATCTCACCTGCCGAGTCACCATCCAAAGAAGTTCATGAAGTGTGCAGTGTCAGGAGGACCCGAAAGGGCTTTAAAATAATGAATCTGCCCTCTTGGTAGTATCCTTTGACAGACTTTAAAAACCTCCCTTTTACAAGAGGACTTGCCTTGGCAAGCCCTTAGGAGCCTGAGAAAGAAAGGAGACTTTTCAGTGGGAACGCTTTTACCCTTCTAAGTACCCCCGTCAGACTGTGGAGATCAAGCCCCAAGTGCTACAAAGGAAAACACAGAGTTACCTTGCATTTGGAGAGACTCTTTCATCTGCTGTGAGTTGGAAGGCAGGCAGAGAGGGAGCAAAGAAGGAAGGGATATTATTTTCACCTGGTCCTGAAACCAGGCCATAACAATAAATGGCAGTTCCCCGGCCCCTCTTCAGGGAAAGACTTCACTGGAGCCTTCTCGGGCCCAGTAACTGACATTGGCTTGGCCATGCCCTGACACTGCAGTAAAGCATTGCCCTTGTCTCCGGGGTGCTCCGGAAGCCCCCTCCCTCCTCTGACACCCCATCAGGCAAGCTGGGAAAAAACCCAAAGAGGGTAATAGGAAGTGGAAGAGGAATCGAGGGATGGAGGTCGCTAAAAGATTAGAGCAGGACTCCTGTATGTCCTCTCTTTGTTGTCAGTACCCGAGTGCAGGCTCTCCACTTGCTATAAAAGACATGCTTTTTGCTTCATAAGGCAAATATTTTGCACCTTACCAGGACAGAATTTTCTTTTTAATACCATTCTGGAGGGAGAAGCAAAACTCTCTCTCCCTGAGGTCTGAGTATTATTGTGCATGTTGAGTATTGTGCATACTGTGTATACTGAGGTCTGAGTAAGTGCTCTTCAGCGCCCTTTGCTTCTCATCCAGAGCGAACATCCCTGAGCTGCGTCTGAGTTTAAATTGCCAACTCAGACCCCTTGTGGGTGCGGGGCTGGAAAACTCACTCGTGTTTCTTACCCCACCCCAGAGTAGGGCCACTCCAGATGGAGGAGGCACAGAGAGACAGAGCCCCTTTGGTCTAGTACAGTGGTTCTCAGACTGGCATATCAGTCACCTACAGAAGTACCCACAACCCAACGACCAGACCACATTCCAGCCATTAAACCAGGATTTCTGAGCTGGACCCAGACATCACACCCCAAGGATGCACTACAAATCTCTGAGTTTTTCAAGGAGCAGCTGCGTGATCCCCAGCAACCAAGTTTGTAAAAGTTTACCAGCAACTGGACCACCGGCTGCTAGGCAAATGACTTCAGTTTGTGTCAGCCCACTCCCTAGCTGCATTCTAGACCTCAAAAGTCCTCAGGCATTGGCCAGCCTATCACTGGAGTTGGAAACACTGATCCAGTAAAATGATAATAACACTTTGTGCCAGGGTCACACAGTTGTTACAACAAAGTGCCAGAATTCCAACTTAAGTCAACTGATTCCATGGTCTGAGCTTTTAACCACCTTGCCTCAAATTTTCCATATTCTCTTTGTTGATATCCAATGATCTGAACCCATCCACTTCTCCAAAAGCCAATTCTCCAAAACGCAATTTTGGCAAAAGCTAATTTGTCAACTTATCACACCACCCAAAATTTCCTTGAACCATCTAAAGAGTTTATAGGCAACCGTGGTGCATACATAGCTGGTTTCAAAAGACTTTGAGGATTTTTTTCTTCCATGGTACTCATTTTGCCATATCCAGCCTGGTGAGAAGTAAGGGGACAAACCTTTGCCCCTCCAGAGTAGCAGCATCCTATTCCTGATACCCCCTGTACATCATGCCCATGCCCTGCCTTCATTTACACTTGCACACAGACCCCCAAGCTCTTGACTCCGTGGCTGTCAGCGTTTGAGCCCTAGGCACAGGCTGTGGACTCCCTGCCTTTGGTCAGGTGCTCCAGAGAGAGGGAGAGAGAGTCCCTCCAAACGGAATAACAGAGAGGTTCCACTCGAGTCAGCCACTCCAGACCTACCAGAAGCTATTCCTCTGCCAATCTGAGGTAAACTAGTCATTCATCTAATAGATTTTCAATGAACTGACAACAGCCCTCCAATTCAAACCCCCATGCACTCTTCTGGCATCCTGTCTTGCGTAGGGCCACGCACTGATCGTGCCACATTATGAATGCTTGTTCGCTTCCCTCCTGCAGCACACTGTGAGTCCTTTACTTTTGTACACCCAGCACCTCACACGATAGCTCTCTTATTGTTGGGAACAATAAAATTTATCATTCAAACCAGGAACTTTGAGAGTGTGAAGGGCTGCTAACTCAATGGGATATTAGGATAACAGGCATAAACCAGGACTGTCCTGAACAGTAGAAGTCATGATCACTCTATTGGTAGCAATTAATTAAATTGCTCAAATAAAAGGCATTCACAGGATTGGCCCACTTCCTGTTAATTATATAGTTTGGATGTCTCTCAGTAGAGATCAGGCTTTTCATGAGAAACCTTGGGTGATATGAAGTACCCCACTAAGTGCCAAAGGTGTTTGTCCCAAATCTACTCCTTCTACCCTGGTTCCTTGGCTAATGATATAAGCACCCAGCACAGAGAAGCACTCTATAAACACATGTCGCACTAAATTAACACACTTTGTTAAAACACTCACGTAGTTGAGGTCAAGAATATTGTTGTGGGTTGAATTGTGTCCCCTAAAAAAATATGTTCAAGTCCTAACTCCTGGTTCCTGTGAATGTGACCTCACTTGGAAATAGATAATAGGGTCTTTGTGGATGTAATCAAAATAAGATGAGGTTATACTGGATTAGGGTGATCCCTAATCCAACAACTGGTATCCATATTAGAAGCAGGAAATTTGGACACAGACACATGGGGAAATGCTATGTAAAAGACAGAGGCAGGGATTGGAATGATATGTCTACAAGCCAAAGAACTCCAAAAATTGCTGGAAACCGCCAGAAGTTAGCAGAAAGGCATGAAGCACGTTCTCCCTTGGAGCCTCCAGGTTGTTGAACCAACCCTGCTGATATCTTGATTTTTGACTTCTAGCCTCCAGAATTGTGAAAAAATAAATTTCTATTGTTTTAAGCCAATCAGTATGTGGCAATTTTTTACCGCAGCCGTCGGAAACTAATACGGATGACACAGGTTCATTGTAAATGAGAATAAAAATGGAAGTACCCACATAGCCTGGCATAATCAGTACTTCACATTCTTACCTCCACCTACCTCTCTAACCTTTCCTATTACACCCCTCTGGGCATCCTCTACTCCAACCATGCTGTATTGTTCACCTTTCCAGGAACATGCTTTGCTATTCTGTAATTCTATGACTTTACATATGCTATTCCCTCTGCCTTGATCGCCCACATACTAGTTTAATAGCTAACCCCCCTCTAGAAGCCTTTTCTAAGCCTCTCAGGAAGATTTAAGGCTCCCTGCTTTGAAGTCCTACAGATGTTCTTCCTTCTCTCCTGGTGTTCATGGTTATGATCTCTGTTCTTGTCTATTTACCCTCTTAGGTGTTGAGTGCTTCCAGGAGCTGTGCCCAACTCCTCTCTGAATCCATGGTGCCTAGCAGTGCTTGGCACAGAGTAGGGACATCATAAGAATTCAAACAATAGATTAGAGAAATTTGGCCCTGGGGAATGGTGAGAGTTTTGTAAGCAGACAGTGGAGAGTGTCACTTTTTGTGGGAGGATAAGGCTAGCGAGGTAGTTTAGATCCAGATAGGGATGGGTCTGAGAAGCCATGAAGAGAAGTTTAGACCTTATCCTGCATACTTTTAAGAACCTGTAAAGACATTTTCTCTGTGACCTGAAAGGACATGTGCTATGGAACAACGGATCCTACATCACTGTAGAAGACAGGCCAGAGTGGAAGCTTCGTAGGTGTCCAATAGCATAGAGGGGAGGGATTCACCAGTCCAGGTGGGAGATGGCAAGTCAATGAATGAACTAGGGCAGAGGTGGTTCAGATGGACTCAAGAAAGGTGTCAGAGATACAATCAGGAGTCATTACAACCAGATCATTGGGCAAAATAGTGGAGAAAAGGAAAAGAACCCTGAGATTTCCCACCTATGAATATGATAGGCAAGAGTGCCACCCGTCATGAGAGGACCACTCAGGAGAAGAGCATGTTAGGCAGTAGGACTAGTGGTGTCCAGAAAGTGAGTTCTGTTCTGGACATACCTGGAGATTCCCAGGAGGCTGTTGTGTAAGTGGTTCTGGAGCTCAGACACGATAGCTGATTGCAGATACAACACTAGGAGGTGTTGAGGTGTGGGTAGAGAATGGCTGAAGGAGTGGATGAGGTTCTCCGAGGAAAGCATACACTGCAAAGGAAAAGTGAGCTGTGGACAGACCCTGAAGAATACCAACAGCAAGTGAGAGCCTCTCTATAAGGCATTTCCTGGATTTCCTTACTGGGAAGTGGCGAGGAGGCTGCCCCATGGTTCTGCAGCCACCTGCCCTCAAATCCTGTGGGCCACCTCAGGAACAGCTCTCCTATGAGGAATAACTCTTTCAGTCTGCTGTCTCTTAAAATTATTTTTTTCTGTTTGCTAATAATATTCAGGCACAAAAACTCTGGCTCACAAGCTCAGGATTAATGTGATAAAAATCCATATTCACCTTGAACAGGCTCTTTCAAATAACAGATATTTATTTGATCAGACTCCATTATGCCCTTAGCTATCTCCCTGCATATAAGAAAAAAGACTCAGCCCAAGGTTTTGGAAACCATTGTTCGGGGTCCTTTAGTCCCTGGAACACAGTAACCACAAGAAGAGACAAATTAAAAATTAATGAATGTGCTGTACTAGATGTCTTGCAGTCAAGGATATTTATGTAGATAAAAGAGCAAGGGGGGAGGGGAAGGTTTCATGGTTAATGTTTTTCTTTATAATTATTAGGTGGGGAGGGGCCCCTGGGTGGCTCGGTTTTTAAGCGTCTGCCTTCGGCTCAGGTCATGATCCCAGATCGAGCCCTGCATCGGGCTCCCTGCTCTGCGGGAAGCCTGCTTCTCCCTCTCCTGCTCCCCCTGCTTGTGTTCCCTCTCTCGCTGTGTCTCTCTCTGTCAAATAAATAAAATCTTTAAAAAATAAAAAAAATTTAAAAAAAACACAATAATTATTAGGTGGGGAAAACTGGTGAAGAAAGTGGGGGAAGTGACAGGGCAACTGAGACAAAATTAAAGGTCTGCATTAAGAAAGCAAAGCAAGCAGAGACAAAGAGTGTGGAGACAATCAGGCCTTTTAGGCTTGCATTGCATGGGGGGTGGGGGGGCAGTATACAAAAAAGTGGGAGGTACTTCAGGGTAAAGAGCAACCCCACTTCCACTCGGGGCTGCTTTGCCCAGAGCCTGGCCAGCCCTGACTTGAATAATGAGACTGTTTGGACTAGCTTGAGGCCAATGGCAGAGACTTACGTAACAAAACAAAAAAGTCTTAGGCTTTTCTACCTTCCTCAAAGAAAATATAAAGCTTCCTATACATTGTAATCTTTTGTGGCCATGGAGGAGTTTTGTGCCGCCACTACAGTGGTTACTACCCAAGGAAATATGTGTTTCCTAATAAGAAGTGAATTAAAATGCCAATAATCAAATAAAACCATCCCCCCCGTTCAAACACACACACATTCGCTGAACCCCGGAAAAAAAACCCTAATGCTTCTTTTTAATAACTATAAGATCAACAGATTTTCCCCCAAAAAAGTACTTAGTGAATTAGAAGCAAAACTACATATTTTTTAAAACTACTGAAGTATCACAAACCCAGAATATGAAGGAGCTTTCCAAATCAAGCCTGAAGCAAACAAAGATTGCATTTGGTTAAAGTCGTGCTTCATAAAATATACTACTATGCTATTTTAAGACGATAACTAAAATTTTGTGGTTTAAATCCCAATAGAAAGAAGAATATACATACCAAGGATGAGGAATTGGTTAAGTGCTAAAGCATATTATCCGTGAAACAGACTGGCTTTTGGCAAGTTAGGTCAGTTGGATGGGGCTTGCAGAACGGCAGAGCCAAGATTAGGGCTGTGATGGCCTCGCGGGCCAACTGGTCACTGCTCTGTTTGGGACTGTGAGCCTAAGGACCACCAGAGACCAGTATTGTGCTCCATGAGGTGGAGCTGATGTGAGAGCCCTTTTTCAAAGTACATAAGCCATCCCAAAATACAGAACCTGCTGGGTTCCCCAGCACAGTGGGTTGTGACACTCACTGTTCATCAGAATCACTCACGGGAGCTTTTTAAATCTATAGACACTCAGGCCTCACCCAGAGATTCTGATCCAGTGGTTGGAGGGGGTTGTGCAGCCCTGGCATCTGTGGTTTATAAAAGCTCTCCAGGTGGTTCCAATGTGCAGTCACCACAAGAGCCCTGCCTTCACCGGCCCAGCTGGTGGCTGAGTCCCCTTCCTTTTCATTCACATTTCTTCCTGGGTCAGGGAGTGCCATTAATACCCCCTCCTCCACCAAGTGTCTGCAGATGGTGCAAAGCCTAGTCACGCTGAAAGCTAAGAGAGTTGGTGATTGTCTCCAAGCAAGGAATGATGTAATCTGATTTGTATTTTAAGAAAATAACCATGTAGGCAGGACAGCAGAAGCACTGATGAGGGAGAGCCTGAGGGCAAGGAGACCAGTTGGGCATTTGACCAAAGTTGGCTATCAAGGCCAGGGGAAGAGAAGCCAGGGATGGGAGGATGTGGACAGAGTCTGAAAACATATCTGAGATTGAACCAACAAATTTGTTGACTGTGTCAGTAAGGGTGAGGGTAGGGAAGGAGTTGAGGGTAGAAATACAAGACAGGGAAATAAGGTTAAGAGTGACAAAATGAACCAAGAAGAAGACCAACTGATTTGGGGAAGGAGAGAGAGCATCAGGCTGCCTGGAGTGCTTGCCCTTCTTTCTCATCCATTGCCCTGGAAGGGCTGGAGCGGATGACACAGAGCTAACATTAGACCTGGTGCTATGGGTTTGTGTTGCATTAATTTGTGTTTCTGAACTGTGTTTAGACTGACTAGACTCTGAACTGCTGAAGAGCAGGGACTGGTCTTGTTCATCTTTTTTTAGTCTTAGCACCTAACACAGTAAGCACAACATAGGTTTTTTGCTAAGAAAATGAGTGACATAATGGAATTGGGAATAGCCTCCCTGGGAAATCTCACTGTTATCAAGCCAGCTTTATGACATAGACAGTTTCACATAAAAAGGAGCCAAAATGCCTTATTCACCTGGGCTGCAAATGGCTTACCTGCCATGATGATTCCAGCAACATCTTTTGGGAGGAAGTGCTAATGAGGAAAGGCTTTTAGGCCTGAGTCATCATGTTTTGGTGCAGTGTGTGCTCTCCAGGGTGGGCAGCCTCCAACAAAAGCCACTGTCCACGGTGGGTGCCATCTTTCTGATTGTGGGAGAGGAGCCACAGACAGGGAGCTGGAGACCGTGTCCATCCTTGTCATGGACACAGTGTGGGTGGAGGTGGTGGGGGACATGGAAGGGCAAGAAATGAACTTGACCAGAATAACCCAGGGAAATGGGGGATGTGCCACTCGGCTCAACAATAGAAAAACTCCTTTCATATGGAATGCATGATGGTGACAAGAGCTGCAGACGTCCAGCAATAATTTCCAAGAGTGCAGTGAAACAGATTCTATGGCTCTTTTTCAGAATTGCCGTTCTTTGCTTTCAGATCTCCTGCAACACCCCCTTTCTTTTCCTGAGTTCCCTGAAATGACACACTGAGTATGGTTAATTAATCAGTCAATCAATAGCCAGTGATTATCAGACAGCTGCTGTATGCCTACCAGAGAGGAAGGCACCAGCGTGCAAACTGGGGGGATGACCCAGACCAGGGCATGCTTAACCTCAGATGTGCCCCAGGCAGCGTTTGACCAGATGCTCCATTCCCACTTCTCCTTATAGATGCCTTCTAAGTAGTTTGGTCCCTCCTGTACCAGGAAATTGATCATGTCAGCTACAGTTATACTTTTCACGTGAAATCTCCCTGTGCGACTTTTTATTGTGAGCCATCTCCCTCTCCCTACCACCACCAACACACTCAATCCCCGAGGGGGGACAATATTGCATTGCCAATTAGAAGTATGATATCCAGACTTCTTTGTCTGCAATGCTGTGAAGGCTTCATTTTCATATTTCTCTTCAGCTGGAAATGTTAACTCCCAGTTTCAGGTGTTCGGGGTGGGTTTTCCTTTGCACATCTATGATATTCAGTGTCCTCACTTTCCCTGCCCTACAGGTTTTCCTCTTCCATTTCTTATTTCCTTCAAAACAGAACTCAGCAAAAATTCTGCACTGGGTGGTGTCCCTCGGGGACTGTTGCTGACAGCTTGGGAGAGAAGAACAGAAAGAAAAGGGGAAGAAGAGAAATAAAGAAGAGGCCAGTAGGAGAAAAGACTCTTGAGGCAAAAGGGAGTTGTCAAAACAGTTTTGGAAACTCACGGCCTCCTGTTGTCTGCAGTCAGCTTTTGTTTTCAAAGTCTTGAACTCAGTCACCACTTTATTTATTCAGTTCTCTGGGCCTGATTCAGCTTTAAAATTGCCTGATACATGTCTAAGCATACTCCCTGCAAAGGCATCCATCATGGAAATGAAGCCATGTTACAAAAAAAAAACTAACACTGAAGGGACGAATTTAAACTATGAGACAGAGAAAAATATTAACATATAAGTATTCAGAGCCTTACCCTCTACCATGCCTGAAAGAGTTCTGGGCTTTTTCTATGTGAGTAACACAAGCAGTGGGGGGAGAATCTCAACACCTGGCTAGGTTTGCTTTAGAAGGAGCAGAGAACTGATGTGTAAAGGAGTAACTACTGGTTAGAAGCACACTAGGGAGAAGGAAAGAAACTAGTGAGAAGCTGAGGATTGGGGGGTGGAGAGAAAGAATTTTTAGATCTTTTCTGTGCATTTACGACTATAATCTGTCATCAGCATTTTCTCAATAAACTGGGATGAAGACTCAAGTCACTTTTAAGCATTTGGGGGTAATAGATTTCATTGTGAAAGTGACTCCACACAGGAAGGGCCACCTGGCAGCTTATCTTTATATGGATTACAGATACATCTATCATATCTGTAGAAATGAGTGCCGTGAATTGTGTAAGACTGTTGAATCACAGACCTGTACCTCTGAAACAAATAATACATTATATGTTAAAAAAAAAAAAAAAAAGAAGAAGAAGAAGAAGAAGAAGATAGTAGGAAGGGAGAAATGAAGGGGGGGAAATCAGTTGGGGAGACGAACCATGAGAGACTATGGACTCTGAGAAACAAACTGAGGGTTCTAGAGGGGAGAGGGTGGGGAAATGGGTTAGCCTGGTGATGGGTATTAAGGAGAGCACGTACTGCATGGAGCACTGGGTGTTACATGAAAACAACGGATCATGGATCACCACATCAAAAACTAATGATGTAATGTATGGTGAGTAACATAACATAAAAAAAATAAATAAAATAAAATACCAAAAAAAAAAAAAAAAGAAAGAAATTAGGTTTGAGTAAGAGCTGCCAAGGAAAGCAGTATTGGTTGGGGAGGGTGTTCAGGAAAAAAAACAGTGAGGGAAATAAGACTCTCATAATAGTATGAAAAAGTCAGTCTCAATTTTTCACCAGACTGTCCTTCAATACTAAAGGGGTCACTTATGGAACAATGACAATCGTGAAAGAGGCCCAGGGCCCCAGATCTCCTCTAGGTAAGGCCTCCTTCTTATTAAATGTTAGTTCATGGCTTCTTCCTCGGTGGCCAAAACAACAATGCTGACCCCACTCCCCTTCCCAATCACAGGCTAATGGGAGACACCATGGCAATGAGGGCAGGACTCCTGATGGAGAGGCTATTAGCCACACTTCACATAGGATTAGGGGCCTCCTCTTTGCTCTTTCCCAGCAGGTTACCTGGATATGTCCACCATTTTGGAGACTAAAGGGAACCTATGAGAGAAAACCCCACTCCCTTAGGCTTATTGAAATTATTAACAAATTACCATAGGTGAGACGTCACTTTATAGCACAAAGAAGTGATCAGTTCTCCAAAATCACCATTCAGAATATTTGGGGGAAGAACTGTTTTGAGAGTTGCTGGGAAGGTGGGCAGTGATGTTCCCTGGCCTTGCCTCCACAGCCCCCTCTTGGCTTTGAAGGTCGCGTACCTGGGGCTGTATCTGGGCCCACTGGAATGAAAGAGGTCGCCCCCAGGCAGGGGGAGTCACGGAAAATCCAGGCCAGGCAGGTGGAGGGCTTGCCCAGAACATGCAGGCTCCAACTCTCACACCCAGCTTCCTGGCCTCTTCAAGAAGGAAGGAGGAATTTTTTCACCCTAGGGAATGTCACATTGTCAAAACAACCACAGCAATCCTGACCCACATCAATGTCAGCCCTAAGAGTGGCCCAGGGAGGTCCAGGGTCAAGTCTTGGTGCCCAGTATTTAAAATTGTATAATCACCAAGGCTCCTGGGTGGCTCAGCCGGTTAAGCATCTGACCTCAGCTCAGGTCATGATCTCAGGGTCCTGGGATCCAGCCCTGCATCGGGATCCCCACTCAGCGGGGTGGAATCTGCTTGTCTCTCTGCCCCTCCCACCTTCTCATACTCTCTCAAATAAATAAATAAAATCTTTCAAAAAACAATAAAATAAAATTGTATAATCGCCATGATCACTGTTAAAGTGAAACATATACATAGATAAAATATTAGAAACATAGCCCATGTTTACATTAGAGCAATTCTTATTTTCTCCATCAAATAAAACATTTCTAGCTGTCTACTTTTCAGCCACAGTCATTTGTAACTTCTACAATCAGAAAATCTCTCTTTTAATTGTGAAAATGATTTTAAGTCCTTGCTCTGGCTGTGATTGGGGTAATAACCTCTCCAAGCCTTGGTTTTCTCAACTAGGAAATGAGAGGCTATGTGTGTGACTTGCTTGCCAAGGTTCCATTCAGCACCAATATTCTGGAAATTTGTGAGAAATTTAATTATAAGCAATACTAATTTAGCCACAAGAGAGTATAGTTCTTACTAACCTGTTAGAAGTCCCAATTATTTGTATCTAACTTGACAGAAAAAAAAAATCAAATTTGGCTTGACATAAGGGAAAATCATTATATATACTAATTCTATTTTCTCTTTTGGAGAACTTAATGATCCATTCATTTATCAGATTTTGTTAAGGGCTTATTATGTTCCAGGAACTCTGCCAACCATTGTTATAATCTTCACAGCAGTGTGTACTTCTATGAAATTGGTGTATTAGTTAAGGTAATGCTAGCTGATAGCCACCAGCTATCAATGGCTTACTATAAGAGACGTTCATTTCTCACTTACTTAAAGCCCAAAATGGGCATCCATAATTGGTGTGGAGGTGTGCTCTTCCAAGTAATGCTTCAGAGGCTAAGGTTCCCCCATCTTGTGTCTCTGCTACCTTCAAGACATTTACTGGCTCACAGTCCTCTTCTACCTTAATCTGGCAGAGGGAAGGAAAGCATGGAGTCTTTTCTAACAGCTAGGATTGTGATCCTCATAACTCCCGCTTATATTCCATGGGCTTTCCTCAGTCACATAACCAGGAATCACTACAAGGGAGCCTGGGGAATACAATCTCGCTGTGTGCCCATGAGGAAGAGGAACAAGTCCGATGATTAGCTGTCAGTCTTTGGCATTATCCCCATTTTTAAAATGAGAAAATGCGGCTCAGTAAGTAAGTGGCAGCTCCCGAATTTGAACCCAAGACCCGGCTGCAACACAAATGCCACATTCCCATAAGCAGCAAATAAACCAGAATTGTTAATGCTCTGATACTGATAAGAGAAGAGGAAATAACAAACTCTTTGGGGAGGGAGGCTAAACTTGCCTTTTGGAGGTTGTGGGGGACAGAGAATCACAGAAGTTAAGTAAACGGCTCAAGACCAGACAACTAGTCAATGGCTAAACGGAGACTCCAAGTCCAAAGCCCTATGCTTTTATTATGCTACCAGATTTCCTGAAATTCCATCTTGAAGGAAGAATGTGTGCTTGCTGGCCAAGAGGAGACAAGGCACTGACGGAAGGAGGAACAGCATGTCTGTAAGTCTGCAGGCAGGATAAAGCCTTCAGAGAAAGAGCAAGTCACTTCATGGGGTCAGTTATCTGTTACTGAAGCAATCAAACTGCCTATAGCCAGCCCCAAAGTAGATTATGTTTGTGGAATACTATTTCTCGGATAGCCCAATTGTTATATTGCCTGTCATTTTTATTTTTGCATAAAATTGAACTTTATAGTTCTATGGTGATAAAATCCTGTCACTTATACCATGTTCCTACTCACTAAGCTTTCATTAAGATATACTCTTTTATGTTACACTATATACTTTGATTAAAGCAGTTACAGATTCTTCTAATTCCACATTTGAATAACCGCCCCAATCAATTTTTATTTTCCATACTTTCCCTTTTGATCCATTATCCCATTTCTCCAGAATGGCTATAAGATAATTTGCAATCCCTGACATTTTGCTCTATGTATAGGTGCTGGACCTATATGTTTAATAGTTTTAATAGTTGTCCAAATCAGCCTGGCTTGCCCTGTGTTATTCTTCACTATTTGCAGCCTGATTAAAGTCATGAATCTCTGAAATATAACTATGTTTGCAAGATTGCCATCTAAATTATGTAAATAACTAACCCTGTAATTAGCTCTCTTCTTTGATGAGCTTCCTCTCAGGTTCAAAGTGTGTCATCTATATTTATCAGGTTTGAGGTGTGCTTATCACCCAGACAGGCATGCCTATGCAGGAGGTGAGGCTCCCCAGGGACGTGCCATGTCAGCATCCTGGCCACCAGCCCTCCTCTCTTTCCTCTACTCACACACTTGCCAGTCCTCAAGTCTGGAAGATTCTTTCAAGGAATGCAAACAGCCAAACCCTTAGTTCTCCTAACTACTTTTCAGGCTCCTAAGTTGAGCACCATGTTTCTTTTTCCATATTCTATCTCTGTGAGGGATAACTTTCTAGATCTTTCTAAAAGAATTCTTCATATTTCTCAACTTCACTTGCAGATAAGAAAAAAACTAAGCAAGTTCCCCTTAATAATTAGGGGCTCTTCTTTCTAGTAGGGTAAGAGCTAAGGCTTCCAGGCTGAACTTTGGAAGGACCCAATCACTGGTACTGTCCTTGGCAGCATTCCTGTGGGATGAACACATTTAATCCGGGCTTAAATTCTGGCCCTGCCATCTATGAGCTGCGTGACAGTTAATCTCTCTGAGCATCAGGTTCCTCACTGGAAAAATGGGGTTATAATATTCACTTCCACAGAGTTTTCATGAGAGCTAAGAGAGGTTAATGTATGTCAATCCCCTGGCAGTGTTCCTCAGAGAAGTGTCAATGCAATGAGTACACACTGAATTCTGGACCAGAACCCCACTCCACCACTTTTCAGTCACTTTGAGAAATTTACCCAATTCCTTTGGGTCTCAGGTTCTTCATTTCTAAAATGGACTTGGTAATAGCACCTATTCGTTGGGTTATTTTGAGAATTAAACTGAGCATCAGAGCTGAGCTGGGAACCCAGTAGACACTATGTTCTTAGCTATTACCATTATGGCCCAGTACTGACAGATGGTAAATGCTTGGGAAAGTTAGTTTCCTTTCCTTCTCATGCCCTTCTCACAGAGGCCCCAGTGTTGGGTGGGAGCTTACTGCCATCTCACCAAAGTTGGAGGCTGGTGGGCTAGAAGTAGTATAAGACCAGGGGTAGCTCTTTGTTCAGGCTCTCCACAAATAATACCAGATTTCTGAGAACTAACACTTCCCCCTTGCTTTTCCCTGTCATAACTGAGTTTTGCAGCTGGGGCCATTTGCGGATTTTCATCTTGACCTTTCCACCTCTGCCCATCACCCTAGTGTTCTAAACCCAAAGAACCTCAGTCATTGATGTGACTTTCTGGAAATCTAACTGAAAACGCAGACCTAGCTGGTCCATCTCCTCACTCATATCTTCCATTGTTTTTTGTTTGTTTGTTTTTATCCCCAGAAAGCATGCTTTGAGGCCCAGGACAAAGTAACCAATAAGCCATATTGACTCCATGGCACTGTCCACTGAGCACTGGCCTGAGTGCATGATGGGAAGGTATCTGACCCAGTAAAATTCTTCTGCTAAAATGAGCTGTGACTGGCTCCATAGCCAAGAGGAGAGAAGCCCTAGGGCAATGGCTAGACTGTTGGACCAGAGAGGAAGTCAGGGAATGCCTCCTGGAAGAAGAGAATCTTGAACTAGACTTTAAAACAAGATTTAAAACACCGACAGGGGGATAGAAATTATTGGGTCAGAGAAAGAAACCCTATCCACACTGGCTATTAGGTTTACAAGCCAAATACTTCACATGTAAGAACGGAACTCTGCAAATCCATAAAGACAGAAAGTAAATTAATGGGGAGTGGGGTGTGATTGCTTATGGATATGGAGTTTGGGGGAAGGGTTATGAAAATGTTCCAAAATTAAATAATGGTAGTACTTGCACAATTATGTGACTATACTAAAAATCACTAAACTGTTCACTTTAAAAGGATAAATTTTATGGTATGCAAATTACATTTCAATAAAGCTGTTATTTTTAAAATGGAAGAAGAATGAAGTCCTAATAAGATCCTATCATGGAAAGGTCCCTCTGTTCTGCCGGTCCTCCTCAGACCTTGGGAAATGCCAGGAAGTAGATACACTCATGATACAGTGCCATGAGGATAAGCACAAATATTAATTGATGACAACATTTTTTCCATCTAACTCAGTAGTTCTCAACCATGAGTGATTTTGCCCAAGGGACATTTGGCAATGTCTAGAGACATGTTTGGTTGTCACGACTTGGGTGGTGTTACTGGCAACTAGTGGGTAGAGGCCAGAGATGCTAAACATCTTACAGTATACTAGACAGCCTCCCACAACAAAGAATTATCTAGCCCAAAATGTCAATAGTGTCAAAGCTGAGAAATCAGATCTAGCCAAAATTCTACAGGTTCCTCTTAACCATCTCTCCTTTAATGCAAGTTTTTTAAGGCATTAGAAATGAATACCTAAAACAATTCAAAAGTTCTCTTCAAAGAATTTTTCCCTATGTATAATTGTAGCAATAATATCCTAGTTTCAATTTGTTCCAGATTCACAAGGAAAATAGGCTTTTCCTGTAATTTCCTGGTTTATTCTTCTTTTGAAAGCAAAACTAGGTAAAATCTTCACAGGAATATGGCATTTTCACTAAATTAAAAAGTTAGTATGTTCAATTCAATTATTCTCTAAAGTTTCCTAGGTATTCCTCTGGGCAAAAAAAAAAAAAACAAAAAACATTTTTACTCAACTGAACAAAAAATAAATGTTGCTTTTTCCTTTAAAATGAAATTTGGACAAAAACTATCTTGTTGGAAAAACAGAAGTATGTGTTCATTGTTAAAAGGATGTCAGAACAGAAGGCAGTTTGGTGGAGGGAAGGCAACCAGAGCTTTGAGTTACTCTGAGTTTGATTCTTAGCTCTGCCTTGCCATTTGTATGGCCTTGGGCAGGTCATTGTTCTCTCTAAACCTCATTTTCCTCTCCTAAAAAAAAAAAACAACAGACTTAATGTCCATTGTCACAGGTTATTGTGAGAGTCAAATGAAATCATGCATGTGTGGCACCACACCTATGCTCAGTGATGTCCCCCATGCTCTTGAGTAGCCCTGGCCTTGGGTCAGTCTAGGCCCACCCACCTCATCCCTGACATAACCACTGCCACCCACCCACCCACATGCATTAGTAAATACAGGACCCCTTTGCTCCTTAGCAGGCAGGCACTCGTGGTAGTTTCTGGAAATGGGTCTGCCACAAGGGGTGGCTCCATTGCCAAGCCTAGAGCAGCAGTGATTGTGATGGTTTCTGTCACCTCCAAGGCCTGGCACCTTGACTGCAATAGCCATCCGCTTCTCTATGGTCAGGCAGGTATCCCCTGGTACCTGGGCCCCATCTGCTCTCAACTCATGTGCATTGTGTCTCTTGAGTCCTTACTGCAGACCCCAGGTCAGCTGGGGAGGGCCTTCAGCAAAGGGGGCACTAACCCTTGTCGAGCACCTACCAAGTTCTAGCACATCATCATCTCATTTAACTCTTAGCAGTAAGTAATCATGGTCATGATCGTGACCTTTAACAATTGCTTGATCATGTGCCAGGCACGGTTCTAACACTTCATATGTATTCAGACTCATTTTAATTTCACAATAAACATATGAAGAAGGTACTACCATTATCCCTATTTTAGGTGAGAAAACTGAGGTACAAATGGGTAAGAAATTTGCTCAACAACACAGGAGAGGTGAGTCAGGACTTGCACCTTGTACACCAAGGGGTTTCACATGACATCAGGAACATTTGCTTGCTTCGCCCTCTCCTGCCTTACTCTAAACTGGCTCCTTTCTGTTTAACAATGACCTACCTTCAAGGTGGAAACCATAATTAACCTGCTTTGCCTTAGATTAGCATATCTGAAACACTGTCCTCAGGGGTAGTGTTTCAGGACCAAGTTCACCTGCCTCTTGGAATGCCAAGAATTAAGTGCATGTTCTTAAACTCAGATGCCAAATCTGACTCAAGTCAAAAGCATACGTTTAAAAACTGAATAATACTAAAGTCTCAGCCTTCAAAGTACTTTTAATTTTAAATGAGGCGATCATGCTAGTTTCCCATTCCCCTTGGGATAGAGAAACATTTATGGAGTCTTTGATGTGCCAGTTCACCTCTAGGACAGAAAGATCTACAGTGTCTTCCTCAGCATTTCACTGCAGCTTTTGAGTGCCTTGATCTGTACCCCATGATCCCAGGATAGTTCTGAACCTAGGTCTGCATTCAAGTGGATGCAGGGGCTCTGTTCTACTTTGAGCCATAAATTGTGTGTTTGTGGGCAGTCCTAGATTCAATATGGCCCTTCTATACCTCCCAGGCCAAGAAAGGACCACACCTTCTAGGACAGCTCTAAGCTATATGTAATTCCCATGTTCAATACAGCCCAGACTTCGAACTCAAAAATGACCTCTAGGTAAAATGGAATATAGCTAATGGAATATACTAAACAACCCAGTATTTCATCACATGTCACAAGAGTAGAAAGAAGCACAAGCACATAATATATCACTGATGAATCATCCATCAGAGATCTACCCCAAATGACATTTTCCCTCTGCTTAGAGTGCCTATTTCCACTTTCCTCCCATCTTCATCTCACTTGTCCTTCAAGAGATGCAGCTCAAATGCTCCCACCTCTGGGAAAACTTTCCCATATGCCTACTGAACGAATGGCTCCCTCTTTTGGATTCCTGTAGGACAGTGTACTTCACTAACCACTCCAGCTCCTACTGTACCTTGAAATGACCTGTTTAGGTCTGGCTCCTCCACCAAACCGAACTGTGGGCGGACACCATATTTACTTATTTCTGGAGATCCAGGGCCTACCAGTATCTGGAGTGGTTAATGAAGACCGTTGTGAGAGGAGGGTAAATAAGAAAAGAGAGGGGGGGGCGCCTGGGTGGCTCAGTTGGTTAAGCGACTGCCTTCCGCTCAGGTCATGATCCTGGAGTCCCGGGATCGAGTCCCGCATCAGGCTCGCTGCTGAGCAGGGGGTCTGCTTCTCCCTCTGCCCTCTTCCCTCTCGTGCTCTCTGTCTCTCATTCTCTCTCTCTCAAATAAATAAATAAATAAATAAATAAATAAAAAGAAAAGAGAGGGGGGAGGAAGGTATAACAAGAACAATAAGAGAATGTTGAAGTTTTCCACAAAGAACGGATTGTAAGATAGAAATTGTATTAGTGTCCCAGGACCGCCACAAAAAAATTACCACAAATTTGGTAGCCTAAGACAACAGAAATTCATTCTCTCCCAAATATAGAGGCCAGAAGTCTAAAATCAAGGTGATGGCAAGGCCACGCTCTCTCCAAAGGCTCTAGAGGAGAATCCCTCCTTGCCTCTTCCAGTTTCTGGTGGCTATTGGCATTCTCTGGCTTGTGATCATATCACAGCAATCTCTGCCTCCAACTTCACATGGTCTTTTCCCTGTTTGTGTCAAATCTCCCTCTCCTTTCTCTTACAAGGATACCAGTCATTGGTTGTAGGCGTTACCCTAGATTTAGAATGATCCCATCTGGAGATCCTTAACTTACTCAAGTGTAAAGACTTTTTCCAAGCGAGGTCATATTCATAGGTACCATGGATTAGGATTTGCACATATCTTTGGGGGGACACAACTCAACCCGCCACCACGTAGAAATAAATTCCACATCTTCAACACCCCCACTCCTACCCTGACCCAGTGGTTCCCAGACTGAGGCACTCTATTCCAGTGCTTCCCAATCTGTTCACCTCCCAGCATCATAGAAATGGTGATGTTTCAGCATCACCCTGGAGCAAGGATGCAGCCTCTCATGGTCTGAGGCCCCCTCAGAGAGGATCTGGATGTTCCAGGCCTGCCCCACAGCTCTGAGCTGAGGGGCTCATTATCTCAGCATTCCTGTGACCCATTTCTAGCAGGTGCAGTCCACCACCAACACTCCATAAACATAGAAGAGTCACAAAATGTGTGTTACCACCTCCAATCTCACAATATCTAAAGCTGGCAGAAGGCTCACAAGCAACATTTCTCCCAGGAACCCGTTTCTTCTTTGGCATCCACCCCACCAGAATTTCTTGCTCTCCTGTTGTGGCCTATGAATGGGAGAGATGAGGCAGGCCAGTATCCTCCTTCGACTGTAAAATACCAAAAGGCATCAGGAGCCTCGCCCTTTTTCCCTGTGACCTTACTCCTCCCAAATAGCATGTATCTTACCTCTTTAGTTGTAATCCAGTTTCAAGTTTACACTCCAACTTCTTTCATTATATCAACTGGGTTTCCAATTATGTGCAGGGCATGCCCCAAATGACAAAGATGATTGGTATTCTTTATTCTTTCACTCCTGTGTACGTATGGGGTGGGGGCTTTTCTTCAGCGGGTATGTGAATTTTTTGTGTGAGGTCTTGAGAAGAAGAAGATACAATTTTCCTCTATGTGGAACAATTCTATTCAGCCCCAATATGGGATTCAGGAAAAGGCAGTTCCTAGACAGAATTCACTTCACATCTCTATTTTGTATTCTGATGGTGACTGGAGTGTAATCTGTCCTTCCTGAAACACCCTAATCAACTAACTTGGCCAAGTTCTTTCCTAAACAAATCCTGTGCAGCTTCCAGTTCTTTTTCTGCAAGAAATACCAAATTAGCTGCTTTGTGGTTTGCTGGTAAGCCCTGAGACCTTTATTTCCTTATTAGGCACTCCCTAGCCTACAGGGAGCACTGCCTAGAATATCTAAAACTGTCTATTGTTGAAGTTCATTTCATTTCATTTCTGTGCCTGCTTCCGTTGGTGATCTCAAACATGGGCTGTATATCAAAATGTTACCAGAGGGGGGAAAATACATGAATAAGATGATTATGATGGCAAAAGAATCCGATTCATTTAAAATACCCACATTTCTTTTCAGATTTAATCATTCATTCTTCTGTGCAAGGATGATAGTCAGTGTTGGCTGATCTTAAAGATAACCAGTTAAATTTCCTAGGAATATATTCTCAAGCATGCTGCAAAAATATATGTGGCTCAGCTTTCCATGTTCAAATGGGAAGGTAATTTTTATAAAAGCAATTTTTGCAGAGGATATTCAAACTCTCATTTACAGAGCTGAGGAGGTAATTTTGGTGGGCAGAGTCAGTCTGCCCTTGCTGGACTCACATCTCAGCGAGGACCCTGACAACTCTGGGAATTTGACAGGGCTCATTTGCAGCTTCAAAGACAGGAACAATTTAAATTCACAACCTTCGTAGCAGTTGGATGTAAGGAATTGTGGTGATGCTGACATTTTGCCCCTTAATTCAGCTGTGAGTCAGAGCATAACTATCATAGTGCCAAAATTTTTAAGGGATGACTTTAATGTGTTGGCTGGATTAAGACGGGCCATATATATGCTTGTCCTATGCCCTGCCACTCCCCTGGAGTAACCATATAATTTATCATCCAAACGGGGACGCTTCTGAGAGGAAAAGTGGCTATACTTGTAATAATTTACAAGAATGGAAAAAATGGGGGCACCTGGGTGGCTCATTCGGTTAAGTGTCTGCCTTTGGCTCAGGTCATGATCCCGGCTCTGCATTGGGCTCCCTAATCAGCGCAGAGCCCGCTTCTCCCTCTCCCTCTGCCTCTCCCCACACTGGTGTTCTCTCTCTCTTTCTCTCTCCTTCAAAAGAAAAAAAAAAAAAAAGAATGGAAAAAATGGCATAAACCAGTACTATCCTATGCAAACTGGGAAATACCATCAATCCCCATCTCATCCCCACCTCATCCCTGGACATTCCCCCCTCATGCCCCGCAGTGACCTTATAGATCACAGTGGTTCTGGGGGTTGGGGTAGATGTTGGTGGCAGCCATCTCTATAGCACTTCCCCTCAATCTCTTATTCAGAGTCTGCCATTGTTGATACAGAAGACCACTTGGAGATGGCTGGAGAGTGGCCTCAGCAGGAATGCTCTCAAATGTATGTGGGGGACTTCTCCATTCTCAGTCTATTCCTCAGTTGCCAACACCTGCTTCATTATACGATGACCCACCTCACTGCCACCATCTCCTTCAACCCATTTATATCACAGAACCTAGAAGTACCCAAAATTCCACTAGGCAAACGACGCTTCGCAAGTCTTCTGGTTAACCAACATTGGCCTTGATGACAGAAATAGATTTAGAATCATAGAGTTGGGAGAACCCTGGAGAACAAGGCTGCTCCATCCACTGACCTTAGAGGAAATGGTTTCAGTCACATAAGAATACATTTTATTGTTAGAATCTGTCTAGAGATGGACTTTCCAAAGCCTATTTCGAAAGTCTATTCTCGTATCTGCACACATGAGCAACCAGAAACTCCTTATGTTTCAATAGCTCTGCAGTTTAGGATTTATTTCCTCTGGTCTGACAATATGGAGTGCCCCCTGTAGGACAACCCCTTCTCTGCTCTTTTCTTTCTAGCCTTTAATCATCCTTCTTGTTCCAAGTGGTTTCATAACAGTTTTGGTTACTCACACTATCCAAGAGATGGTTTAGAAGGAAGAGTTTTCCTATCTGATATTTCTAGACCCTAGAACTCTGGACTGGTAATAACAACATAATCATTCATGGGACACCCATGTGCTATTCCACCTCACTTGGCCACAGACACCACTTTGCCACTTATTTTTAAATATGGATTTCAAATCTAGAGAGTTCAAAGTTATTGTGCCCTGGGTTTTTTCCCACTTGGTCTTTGGCTTCTAACCCCTCCTCTGGTGTATCAAGGACATTTGTGTTCATTATTATGTGTCTCTGCCTTAACTAAACCAATTAAGAGGAAAAAGAGTTACAGATGGAAAAAAAATCTATAAAAACCTTGCCTTGGGAGGACACACAATGCCTTGTACTTACTGAGTACTCAATGTATTTGCTGAATTTAATTAATTCAAGCCCATAATGTCCTTTTAAAAAATATTTGGACATGTTTATAATGCTTCCAGAGAATCCTCTGTCACTTACCCTGAAAGACATCTGGGGATATTTCATCTTTAGGAAGGTTTTGATTATGGGTCACTCTTATGAGATACGCTGGACAGAGTTCTTGACTGAGGGCCCTCATGGACCTGAATTACATCCTGATGGTGCCCAGTTCTGGGACCTTAAAAAAATCCTTCACCTCTCTGGGCATGGTGTTCTCATTCATAAAACATAGACTGCAAGCTAGAATCATACTCTAATCTTCCGGATTGCAAACACCATGATTCTATTGTTCTATTTAGATAAATAATGCATTTCCTTAAATTCTTTCTTAAAAAAATATTGTTCATAAGAAACATTTAAAACATACAGAAAATTACAAACAACATAACTATTTACTATCCACCACTATTTAACACATCTTAAAATTGTGCTGTATTTCCTCAAAATTTTCTCTTTGAGAAGAAGAAAGAAAGAAAACAAGACAAATGTATTTGAAGGCTGTTTGAAGACTTCCCTGATCCCTTTCTACTCCATCTCCCAAGAGCTTAACACTATCCTAAGACTAGTGTGCTTTTTGTTTCCACCTTTGTTTTTATACTTTCATAATATATGCAGGTATTCATAAACTATAATCAGTGTGCTTTTTGTGTTTTTCAATTCTCTATAAATGATGTCATAGCTTATATTCTTAAATCCCTCTTTTTTTTCACCTTAACTTCTGAGAGGTTTAGGATCTACACTATCACTAAATCACCCTGGCAAATTTCTGTTGAGAGTTTACCTCACACATCACATCCCTCATCCTATTAGTTATTCTTGTTTCTCTTAGGAGTTCATTTTGATTTATATTCAACTTCATTTAACTGTTTGCTCTTCCTTGTCACGATCTGAAAGTGTACATTTTTGAAAGGGGAAGGAAAAATCTCATTCAAAATTCCAGAACTAAAATATTAAATGAGAGTAACAATTATAGAAAATTACACAATTTTGTAGTGCAGTTTCTCTAAAGAATCCTTAACAACCTCTAGTGCACTTGTCCTATGGAGAAATAATTTCTATACAGTATGGAGTAAAGAAAAACAGTTTCATTTCATTTATAAACAGTGTCCTTTGGGAAGGCTCACAGAAAGGTTTGCTAAACACTTGGATGGACTGGTAAATTTCTCATACTTATTCATCAACATTGTTTCTCTTACAAAGTAAGCACCAGGGAAACCTCTGTCTTGCAGAGTGTTGTAGAAAATACCAGCATGTAATAAAAGTTCTGTGATAAAAGTGATGGCAGTCACTCTTCTGGATCTGAGGCACTGAGGAAAAGGACTGAGACAAATCAAGACAAACATTAACCTTTATTTGTTCTAGAATCTCATACCCTATAATTATTAGACCAAAAGAAAATTAGTGTCAGCATTATTAAATCCCCTTCAGCTAAAAATGGGTGAGGGTGATAATGACCACTTACTTACTTTAGAGCATCTCACATTAACATCAGAGTACAAAGCAATATTCCAACATCCAGTGGAAAATACAACTTTCTGCATTTGACAAATATTGCTGCTGTGGGGAGCTGAGAGTCCAAGTTGTTTGATAAAATTATGTAAATCAATGAATGGTCAAGCTAGGATTTGAACTCTGATGGAGAGAATAATATTAACCATTCAAAGAAGATCTTGCTGTTAGGCAACAAAAAACATTTCTAAAGCAAATGAACTACCATGCATCTGAAATAATTAACAAATTAATTCCCCATCTGGGGAACATCTTCCAAATTGGTAGATATCCACCTGGGAAAATGGCCCTTTTCTAAGGTCCTACGAGACCACAGACATATGAGAAAACTCAGATTAGTACCCAACAGAGTATGTCAGACTGAAGGATCTAGTTGTGATGTTAAATTATGTGCCATCCTGCATCTGAGACTCCAAAATCAAAATTCATAAAGAAAGCCCTCTGAACACCTTTCCAGCTTACTAAGGGGATATGATAAAATGCCCAGGGAAATCAGAGATGATGAGGGTATTTCTTAAGCATGAAAAGGACAATATTTACACACAAGGCACCATTACTGATCCCCAGAAAATAACAAAGAAAATCCAACATCAAATGCATAGTATATTTCCCTCCTACTTGCCCAAGTTCTCATCATTCATGACTACACAGAACAAGCATTACACAGCTATTCTTAACTGTTGGAAAAAATATCTCTTAAAGTGTTTAAATATTATATCGATTTAATCTTTTTTCTACTATTACCCTAGTAATAGCTAACATTTAGTAATTCCTTCAGGAAAAGCACCGTGCTAATAAGCACTTCATATGCATTTCCTCGTCATCTTCATAATAACATGCATAAAGTGGTATTTGGGTAGTGGATAAATAACTCAATGAAAACCAACCTAAGAAAAAAGTGTATACTCTGGAAAACAGTATGGAGGTTCCTCAAAAAGTTGAAAATAGGGTGGAGGGATGGAGTAATTGGGTGATGGACATCGGGGAGGGTATGTGTTATAATGAGCACTGGGTATTATATAAGACTTATAAATCACAGACCTGTACCCCTGAAACAAATAATATATGTTAATTAATTGAATTCAAATAAAAAAGAAAAAACGTTTTTTTTTTAAAGTTGAAAACAGAACTACCTTAAACTCAACAATTGCACTACTAGGTATTTACCCCAAAGATACAAATATAGTGATCCAAAGGGGCACCTGCACCCCAATGTTTATAGCAGCAATGTCCACAATAGCCAAACTACGAAAGGAGCCAAAATGTCCATCGATAGATGAATGGATAAAGAAGATGTGGTGTGTGTGTGTATATATATATATATTACCTTGTGTGTGTATATATACATATATATATATATATATATACACACACACACACACAATGGAATACTACTCAGACATCAAAAAAAAAGAAATCTTGCCATTTGCAATGATGTAGATGGAACTAGAGGGTATTATGCCAAGCAAAATAAGTCAATCAGAGAAAGACAATTATCATATGATCGCACTCATATGTGGAATTTAAGAAACAAAACAGAGGAGGGGAAGAGAGGAAAAAATAAAACAAGATGAAATCAGAGAGAGAGACAGACCATAAGAGACTCTTAATCATAGGAAAAAAACTGAGGATTGCTGGAGGGGAGGGGGTGGGTGGATGGGGTAACTGGGTGATGGGCATTAAGGAGGGCACATGATGTAATGAGCACTGGGTGTTATATAAGACTGATGAATCACTGAACTCTACCTCTGAAACTAATAATACTCTATATGTTAATTAATTGAATTTAAATAAATTTTTTAAAAAAGAAAAAAAGTGTGTAAAGCAAAAAGACCACATAGCAAAAAGGGCAGGCCCGGCCCTAGGTGTAACTTAATGCCAGGCTCAGTGGCAAGGCCCATTTTTCTGTCAGAATTCCCAAGCTGCTCTTTTTTTTTTTTAATGTTATGCTAATCACCATACATTACATCATTAGTTTTTGATGCAATGTTCCATGATTCATTGTTTGCGTATAACACCCAGTGTTCCATGCAGAATGTGCCCTCTTTAATACCCATCACCAGGCTAACCCATCCCCCCACCCCCGTCCCCTCCAGAACCCCCAGCTTGTTTCTCAGAGTCCATAGTCTCTCATGGTTCGTCTCCCCCACTGATTTCCCCCCCTTCATTATTCCCCTCCTGCTATCTTCTTCTTTTTTTTTTTTAACATATAATGTATTATTTGTTTCAGAGGTACAGGTCTGTAAGACTGTTGAATCACAGTCCCAAGCTGCTCCTTCCCTGGATTAGCTCTATTCTCCATGTGGCCTGGGTCTCATAATTTCAAGATGGTGGTCAATAGCTCCAAACCTTACTTCCTGTCAAATCAGGTCTAGGAAAGAAAGTGTCTGTTTCTATTACAGCACTCCCAGCAAAAGTTTCTGGCTCTGAATAGATCACAAGCTGATCTCCACACCAATTGCTGAGGCCAGAAAAAGCAGAATGCCATTTCTTAGGCCCAGGTCCCATGATGCATCTCTGAGTGGTAAAGTGAAGTCCCACCCATGCACCTGGGCTGAAAGCAGAGAAATGGGTGGTTTCTAGAGGGAAATTCCAGAAGTAGGGTAAGTGGATGCTGGAAAAACACCTGACACAAAATTTATAAGATAGGACAGAAAGGTTGAAAATATTCTGGGTGGGGAGTATAGCATGATGCAAAAGTGTGGAGGTAAATAAACACGGTTTCTATATAAGGAAACAGAATTCATTCCATCAGCAGAATACAGTGATTGAGAGCAGTGGAAGACGGCATTAAATAGGCAGGATACATCCAAAGTATGGAAGGCCTTCAGTTAGACCTGGGTGTTTGACTAGATTTAATAGGCAATAAAGTCATTGTATAAATTTGGAGAACTAAGATGAAAAACAGTTAAGAGGAAATGGGTTTTCTGGAATACCAGAAAGTTGGATGTGAAGATATGACTCAGAGACACCTGGGTATTAACTCTGCTCTCATTAATGCCCAATCCCTGAAGTTATAGCTCTTTTGATGCTGATTTTGGCTTAAGAACAAAGAAAACCTAGGCATGTTTATAAACATTCCCTTAATTGGAAACACATAGACCATTAGTGTAAATTTTTCTGAAATATTAATATAATCCTTGACACTAAATGGGCAAGGTCTTAGCAAGAATTGTGCTTTCATGATCTAGAAAGAAGTAGACAATATTGCTGGCAACTCCAGAGCCTCACTGAGGATTTCATGGGTCAAGAGAAGCTACACCAAGATATGCTCTATGTGTTCCTCCTCTGTGTGGCCTCACTAATTTCTGTAAGATTGTGTTTCTTTGGGTATTTAAGAGAGGAACTTAATATAACTTTACACGTAAGGGTAGTGCAGGGGAGTCTGTGGTAGGAGACATGTATATACACCTGACAAGAGTCTTTTTCCTGAGAATGCATGCTGGTGCAGCCACTCTGGAAAACAGTATGGAGGTTCCTCAAAAAGTTGAAAATAGAGCTACCCTATGACCCAGCAATTGCACTACAGGGTATTTACGCCAAAGATACAAATGTAGTGATCCGAAGGGACACCTGCACCCCAATGTTTACAGCAGCAATGTCCACAATAGCGAAACTATAGAAAGAACTTAGATGTCCATCAACAGATGAATGGATAAAGAAGATGTGTATATATATATATATATAATGGAATATTATGCAGCTATCAAAAAATGAAATCTTGCCATTTGCAGCTATGTGGATGGAACTAGAGGGTATTATGCTAAGTGAAATAAGTCAATCAGAGAAAAACAATTATCATACAATCTCACTGATATGAGGAATTTGAGAAACAAGACAGAGGATCATAGGGGAAGGGAGGGAAAAATGAAACAAGACGAAACCAGAGAGGGAGACAAATCGTAAGAGACTCTTAATCTCAGGAAACAAACTGAGGGTTGCTGGAGTGGAGGGGGGTAGGAGGGATGGGGTGACTGGGTGATGGACATTGGGGAGGGTATGTACTATGGTGAGTGCTGTGAATTGTATAAGACTGATAAATCACAGACCTGTACCCCTGAAACAAATAAGACATTATATGTTAATAAAAATTTTTTTTAAAAAAAGAGTCTTTTTCCACCAATCCATACCCCAAGAGCAACATTACAGTTGATGTCAAAAGTAGGATCGGCACAAAATCCCTTCAGTTACTATGCTGGACTTTGAAAAGAATGTTGAGAAATCAAAGGAAGGAATATCAGAAAAAAAAAAAAAAAACCCAAACTGGATACAGACAACATAGTCCTTAATATGAAACCATAAAATGAAACTATTAATTTTTTTAGGTACATTTTGAGGGAGAAACATATTAGTGGAATTCATCTATTTATCTACCTCCAACAGGTCAGCCCAAAGGTATAATTTTAAAAGTCATTTTTCAGGGTAAGTTGTCCCTGAGCATTGTTCTCTGGCTTCTCCTAAATATGCCAGTCATGGCACTGGGGGTGATTGAAGATCCCCCAAAGATAAGAAAAGATAATGAACCAGAAAGGTTTCTTTCTCCATCATCTGGGACCCACCCCCACCAAGGTTCCCACCAGGCAGAAATTGGAAAACTGCTGAGGTTTTGGAAGTACAAAGGGGTGAACATGGAACTGAGATTTGCTTCAAATCTTGCTTACTTAACTGCTGCCACAGGAGGGATGACAAAACAAGGGAGAATTATGTCTATTCAAAAGATTTTAAAACACTGCATTTCCTGGCCTTTAAAAAAAAAAAAGTGGCCAAGGAGAATGCTAGTTCTGACTTAAAAGTCTTAACTGTGAGTAATTCTGTTTCTAAAAGTGTGTGCAAATAGTTTCCTTAGCATGCAAATCTGACCTTGAGACAGATTTGGACAAATGTCTTAGGAACTAATTGAGTTAAATTTTGTGTTATGAAGTTTCACATTTTTCCTAAATAAGAAAATAGTATTTTTATTAGTAAAAAGGTAAGCAATTGCTTTTTGGAACTTCTGCTTGAAACAAGTATGAATATGTAACCTGATGCAGTAGCAGATTTGTGTGTCCGGGCTAAATGTAGAAGAAAGGGAGTATAAGGCATCATTTTCAGGATGTTCATGGCTTCCAAGAATACTGAATTAAATGATCTCAAGACAATTCAGCTAAAGCATTAAGTATCTAACTTCTGTGCTTTATTTTTTTTAAAGATTTTTATTTATTTATTTGACACAGAGAGAGACAGCGAGAGCGGGAACACAAGCAGGGGGAGTGGGAGAGGGAGAAGCAGGCTTCCCACAGAGCAGGGAGCCCGATGTGGGACTCGATCCCAGGACCCTGGGATAATGACCTGAGCCGAAGGCAGACACTTAACGACAGAGCCACCCAGGCGCCCTAACTTCTGTGCTTTAGACATGATTCTGTTTGGGGCATAAATGAACTTGCTGGATCAGAGCCAATGGAGATAAGGAGAAGCTGGAAGTGAGAAATCTTAGGAAAATAAGTGTTTTTCCTTTCTTTTGGGTCACCTTAGAATCTTGTCCTGAGGCCACAATTTCTTTGGTAGTAAGGAGGGTCATTAGACAGCCACACCTCCCTCCTTTCTTCAGTAAAATGTAGGGAAATGCTGTGGAAGATGAATATTGTAGAAGGGAGGTGTGTGAAATAGATACAGTTGAACTGAGGGTATAGTATTGAACACTGGAAGAAGAAAAACTATTAGGGTTTTTATTAGAAAATATGTCTCCTATGGAGAGAATAGCCAAAAGGAGTTGAGACGGAAAAAATAGGCAGGGCCACACTGGAGACAGTGTGTGCCATTACTTGAAACACTAACACAAGGGACAGAGCCAGCCAGATAGGCAAGCAGGAGGGGAGTAGGTGGAGAGCCCCTGCTCCCTGCCCTCAGCAGAACCAGGCCCCCCTATCCACATAACTTCCCCATGCCAGAGAACTTGAGATGGCCGCCCATACCCCGCCTGGATGTACACAAACTGAATGAGCCAAGCAATGAAATGGGAGACATCCACTGAGACTTCACTGAAAGAAGGGGACACAGAACTCAGCTTTCAAAGGAAAAGAGCCTGAAGGAGAAAGCTACATGTTTCAGCAGTACTGCCCTTAAACCTGGCCGAGATGAGCCCTGCCTTGGCCCCATACTTTACATGGCCCTGTATATTGGTTCACAGATATTTATCTGATAACGGCAAATGCAAAAAACAAACAAAAACAAAAAGCAAATATCTGACTAGCCACCTAGGATCAGGGGGAGCACTTCAAACAGATTAGTAATCAAGTCCTCAGACCAAACTATTAAAATACCCAGACAAAAAGGACTATACTCAGAGGTAGTAAGTATAAGACCTGCTCCATGACCCTAAAAAACTGGAGGCAGAAAGAATGTTCAGGGTCCTTGGGCCCTGATTCTGTGTGCTAGAAGACAATGGCCTTCAGGAATATATGTGACTATTCCTTAAATTGAAATGCATGGTTGCTTGAGTAATACCTTCTAGAATGGTAATGTGAGCTCAGGTCTGAGGTCTGCGCAGCAGCAAGGACTGATGGGGACCTGGGTGTGTGGACAGCATTGCCAGCAGCTATGCATGCCACAAGGAAATCTGGGGCCACAGGAAGCCACTCAGAGATAGGCCATCTCTTCCTGCCCTGAGTGTCCCCCTCACATCTCGTAAGACTGTATTCTTGGCTGATCAAACCAGGAACTTAATGTAACCTCACTGCTAACTAACGTGAGGGTGTTGGGGGCAGGCAGGGGTGGGGTGGGGGAGGAGGACCTCTTTTTGCCAGACTGTAGCCCACTTGATGCATTACATACCTTATCTTGAAAAATGTTACCTAAACAAAACAAGCAGGAGTGTAATTTCTAGAGCAAGAATTCAGAAATCTCTGGGTTTTATCATCTATCCATTTCGAACATAATGCTATTCACCACTGCCTAAACTGCTTCTGCTTTTTTGACTGAAAAGTATAGTTTAGCTTACAAATATTTTTCCCTTATGTCTCACAGGAGGCTGTGAAATTTAACTGGAAGACATTTATGATCTCCGATGAAAGGTACTCATTAAGTATAATTGTTATCATTACCTGAATCTATTTTTACTTTCCTCGTTTTATATACATATATATCCATATGGCTTGATGTGGTCCACAAGAGCTCCAGCATTAGCATTCTTACCCATTTGCTCACATACCTCCGTGCCTGTCCTGGCTGGGCTAGGAGGTGGGTATTTCAAAGCCTTGGGTCTCTGGGCACTGGGCCTCATGGAAACCCCAGATCTTGTGTTCCTATAGGTGACAGATTTTCTGACAAGCATAAAATTTCATTCCAAAACAAATGTGCCAATAGTTGGCTTGCCGTGGGTACAATTAGTCACTTTCTCAGAATGAAGAGCAAAGGGCTAATTGTTCTGCAAGTGGACAATTGCTGCTGTAATTATTAGCCCCTGTAATTTCTCATCCAGACATAATTGCACATGTGGATGAGGAGTACTTGGGCTGTCTTCTTGCAATTCTGTCCACAAGGCTTCTCATTGTTATGCTCAGGTTTTTTTCCACTTCTATCGGTCACAGTTGGTTGTGCTTTTCCATGATTGTCCTTTTTTCTTTCATAAAATACCAATGCCAAAGCAGCTTTTAAAAAGTTGTCCAGAAAAATTTAAATACTGAATCAGCCCTCTAGTCACTGGGTTTGTGTTAAATGTAACTTGAATATTTACAAAGGCAAGTTTCTGGCTGAAGTTTGTAGAATCATAGAAAAGAATAAAGCTAGAAGTTCCCCCTAGGTTCCCAGTATCTTTTCTCCTCTATAATCCATGCTCTCCTCAAAACCTCCAAGAAAAGAGATTTCAATTTCACAGCCTCTTCTTTGGAACTTCATTTCAGCGTTATGTCTCTAACTTTAAAATGTCTGAGCCTTGTATGTTCCCATGCTCAAAGAAAGAGTTCTGGGATCATAATGATGGCAGTAATTTCATTGTTAGTTTCTTTGGGCATTGTGGGACCAAATTTGATATATCCACGTTTGTAGCCAGACACCACCTCGAGCAGTCAATTAATCTGTTTTAGGTTTACATGTGAAGTTTTATTTATATAAAATGCTTCTGGAAGCAGCTGATCTTTCTCCTGAGTCGTTTCGCCAAAATTCACTAAGATTCTTTTCACCGACATCCCCAAAACCTCAGCACATGGCAGACAAGTATCTGGGTGATAGAAGAAGCTACAGAAGAGACTTGCCTCCTTCCAATTTGCAAAGCTGCTTGAGAACTCCTTGCACAGAAGGGCGTCCCACTGTTCCCTGTTCCTGGAGCATGAATGGCTGGGTGTCCTAGACAAACAAGCTCCCCCAGCGCCCATGGTGCTGCAGGCTTCCCTTCGGATAAAAACCAAATACTGAAGAAAATTCTGTTCAGCTTTATGAACTCTCATAATACAAGAAGTCACAAAGTTTGGTAATGCTGGGGAAGGCAAAATTGTCTTAAAGGATTTGGGGAGAATCATGCCATTAGGCAACGCTTTGATTTTGTTTTTTCCTTCTTATTCTTTCGCTGGTTTCAAATAAAAGTGAAACTCACTGAAAGATATAATATCTACCTGTTGAAGTTGAGAAGTAAGCTCTGGCGAAATCATTTGCTATTAAAGGTAACCTGCCTGTACAGAGACAGCAAATGTATGCCTCCCTGCCTGCAGACCTTTCTGGCAGCCTCAAAGTAATACTCAGCTGCTCCCTACCTTATGACCCCTAAAGGCTACAGCCTGAACTCCCCCATATAAGAATATTAATAACCACTGCCAAGATCATGCACTGCACTTCTGGTGCCAAATCCCCCTTCCTTCTGCTCAAAGGGAATGGAATCCTAAATGCGCCACGTTTGCTTTTATGAGGATGCATTTGCCAGTCGGCCTCAATGCAAGCCCGAGTGCTTCAATAGCATTAATAAAAGGGGTGGTAATCTGAAGAGCCTTATTTTTGTCCCTAATGTTCACCCCAAAAGGAAATGTGCTTCTTACTAATAATAGAGGATGTGACCAAAAACACTGAGTATATTTATCTGTTCCTAGTTCATTTGCCAAGGCTTATATTTCCCATCAGCGCTCTTTTAGAAAGGCTAAAACAATTAACCTCTTTCTCACTTGCCCTGCCAAAAGCCAAGATCTGGCAGTTTTTGCTTAGGAGATTCAACTGAAGACCAGCCCCTCCTCCCCTAACACACAAACCAACTAAACGCAAAATAACGATAACAGTTAGCATTCACTAAGAGCTAGATGCACTGAGCTAGCAGCCAGGCACTGCTTAGTACTTTATACAGGTTAACTCATTTAATCCTCACCACAACCCTGTGAGGCAGCTTCCATTAGGATCCCCATATACCACCATGGAAACTGAGATACAGAGGCATTAAGTAACTTGCCCAAGATCACACAGTGGCTAAGTGACGATGCTCTGGAAACACGGCTTTTGGTCACTGTATGATCCACCTCTGTGTCAATGCTGTCTTACATTTTAAGATGGTATAGGCTGACCCACTGCCTCCAGTTGGCATCAAGAAGCACAGGCTTAAGTAAGGGCAGTACTGGCTCTCCCCCATTCCTTAAAATCCATGCTGCCCTTATGCCTCCCACTGTCACTCAGCTCATTCATAGTTTGGCTAGATTTCTGATTTCCAAATCAAATGTGCTAAAAAAAACTTGGGCCCTGGTCCAACACAGGTTCTTCCAGATTCACTCAGAAGTCCCCGAGTAAGTTTACCATATAGCTCACATATCAGACAGACGAACTCATTATCAGATTATGTGTCTAAAGAAATAACAAGCAACACACAAAAGCCAGTCACATCAGATTAATAACCATTAGGCATTTGGCAATGATAGTCACCAACTTTAGTGCTCATTGGTAAGCTTCCATGAACTGCACAATACCAGCAAACAAGAAGGCAGTTAGAGATAAGTTGTATTGCCTTGTGCTTCAGTCTGTGGTGATTTGTCCCATCTCCATATACCATATAATAACAACTTTTTTGTTAATCTGTATATTAATACCTTCATTATTTTAAAATAAGTTTTCAGAAGCTGTTAACCCTGTAATAATTTGGATGGGCACTTGTATGCTGCGGTTTTGTTTGTCTTTTAAACGAAAGCTAGCTAATTTTTGAAAAATTTTTTTTATCCTGGTAAAACTCTTATGCCCTCATTTTTAATGCCTTCAGCAAGCTCTGTATAGGCAAGGTGCTAAAAATAAAAGCTGGCACCAAACTATATTCTATAAAATCAAAATGTTTCCCTAGTGTTAAAAAAAAAAAAAGTCACAAGCAACTTTTTTCTACACTCAATTTGTTAAACTTAAGCCCAAGAAAATGCAAAGGGGATCCAGATTTCTGTTCTACATGTTTAACGGGCTGTGTATCCAGGCTGCAACCATTTTCTTCGTCTGGAAATCAATAAACCCACTGCCCTGGCTGATGTCCACCTTAGCTCACCCACTCCGAACACAAAATCTGACCTAGAGGAGAGGCATACTCGGAAAGACCTCTGCTCTGATTACGTGTAGAACAGCATCACCTCTAGATTGAATAAATAGTGGTTTTTAATTTTTTGATAGTGAGTTCATCATACACTTTAGGCCACAAAATGTTTTCCTCCTCATAAAAAGCTTGTGAGCAACATATAAAACACCTTTCATGTTCTCCAGCCTATAGCCTTCCAAGTTTTCTTTCTTCTCATAACTAATACTGTTTCTCTTCAGAGTAATTAACATAAGGAGAAGCCAGCAATCTGCCTTTAGCTTAACCTTTATTGGTTTCCAACTAAAAACAAAAGGAGAAGAACCCAACACTTGGCCAAGGGCCCAGTCAATCACTTCCCTTGCCAAGAGAGTTTCCTACAGGTGCTGCCGTTCTCTGAGGGCCTAGAGATGTGGATTTTGAGCAGCAAACCCTGTTTTCATGCTGTCTTTGGCTTCCCCCCAGATCCTGAAATGACTATGTTTCACCATAGACCTATAGATCATGGAAGATTATTTTTTCTCCACTCCAAGCAAAAGAAAGCATAAGCCCAGGCTTATCAAAAAGGAAATTTCCAGCAGTACTTTAATTAAATGTTAACCTTTCTGTGGAGAATTATAAATTGCATTAGAACATAAACGTCAACTGACGACATTTGAGACCTGAGTTGAACTTATGTAATGTTTCCAATAATAAGTGTGTCTATTTAAGATGTCAGTTAAAAGTTCAAAACCTTGATATGTGGGTGCCATCAAAAGGAATCATTAGAGCCCCACATGTTGGAGTCGGTCTTCAGGGAGAAATTCCAGAAAGGTGACAGATTTTGGCCTCAAGATCTGTGTTCTTTCCATTCTCCTGGGCCTCCCAGATGCTTGGGGAAATCTTAATAATACTAGACGTATTTACAAGTCAGACGCAGTCAATTCTAGAGTCAAGATCTATAATGCTGTTTTCCTTTTTCCTAACAAGCTGATAGCCCTTGACTGACATCCCTTCACCTCAGGGTAATGATATAGCTGGTCCCTAATCTCCCAAATTCCTTTCATTCTGCTTACTGGTAAGAATGACTTTCCCTTCTATCCAGGTGACAGGTGCCATAAACTGCACATTACTTTGTCAGCCCTAAAGTCAGGGCATCGATAACTTCCACAGGGACAAAGTTGATAATAACCTCTTGGTATAAAATTGTCTTTTAGAGAATTAGATAAATGTGAAATACTCCACATTGTCAAGAACATCACTCAAGGCTGCTTCGCCCGTCCTGACAGTCCACGATGGAGGACACATTAAGAGCCTGAAAACATGGACATTTGTTTTCAGGCCTGTACTTCCCGCAACCTGTCCTCCTCTGCTTCATTCCAGGCAACAAACTCAGCTCCACAAAGTGCTTGCTGGCCACACTCTTAAACCTGACCAGGACTGAGTCCCAGGAGCAAGGCCTGCCTCTCAAGGGCAGGCTTTCAAGTGCCACTGTGAAATCTGCCGACTCTGGAGAATAAATAATTCATCTCACTCTGGTAATATCTCTTTTCACAGAGATTTCTGTGACAGGGCCTTGACAACGGCAATGTTCATTGTGTTTGTTAATCCACAAGTAGGAAGGATAAGTCCTGGGGAGGGAGAAGGAAGCCCCCGCATGACTCCAGAATATAATTTCATACTGTTATCACAGTCAATGTCGGAAATTGTTCTAACAAAAGGAAGTAAGTGGATTCGTAAGATTTCTGAACTGGCAATTGCTGGAAGAATCCATTTGGTCTAATCTAAGGCTCAGGTAGGACCATGTCCTGGTTGGTCAAGAGAGATCCCTGGCCTTCTAGACATTCTTTCAGTGGCTTCTTCTGGTTTTTAATTATCCAGAAAGGAACTTCTTTCCTGTGAGTCAAAGGTTGCAGTGGACAACCTTTTACTTGAAATTTTCCTTTCGCATGCCCTCTGTGAGCTGGACCTGTCTTTCTTCCCTCCTCCACCACAAATATTTGGAAGTATCTATGAAGCACTCCCGCATGACAGGGCTCTGTGCAATTCTATCCAGATCACTCAGATGCCGACCTTGGGATTTAAGACTTCATGAGTTCACAGAAGCAGACACAGCAAAGCCTTGCATTGCTTCTCCATTTCACCCTCAATAAAAACGGAAGCCCATATAATGGTCTTCAAGACCTGCATAATCTGCTCCCCCTCCGTGACCCACCCCCACACACACATATCCACACATACAAACTATGACCTTCTCTTCCTCTCCAACCTTCTCTCCTTCCCTCTCCTTACTCACCTGGCTCTAGTCACATCACTCACCCACTTCAGACCAACTCCTACCTCAGGGCCACCGCACTCACTGTTCCTCTGCTTGGAGCTCTCTTCCCCAGGGCAACCACGAGGCTCACTCCTCCACTTCCTTCAGATCTTTGTTCAGGTGTCACCTTTTCACTAAGGACCAGTCTGGCCACTCTGTGTCATACTGCAATCTCACTCCACCCCACCACCTCTGACCCTGTTTGATGATGTTTTCTATATTAATTACTTTCTAATGTGCCATATCATATACTTAGTTATGCTTATTCATAATTGGTGCCTCCCCCAGCTAGAATATCAGCCATGGGGACAGAAATTTTTGTTTTGTTCACTGCTGTATCCCCAGCATCTAGAGTGGTGTCTGGCACATAGTAGGTGCTTAATATATATTTGCTGAATGCATGAACAAGTACACATCAAACCAGTGATGGGCTCTCAGGCTCCAACAGAGGAGTAAGAGAAGAGGACTAGTGGGGGAGATGACCCTTACTGCCCTGTTTGCTGAGGTGACACAGAGCAGGAGAGCACTGGGCAGCCTCTCTAGAGAGCCTGGACTTCCAGAAGGCCTCATTTACCTCCCTGCCACCTCAAACACTGCTGTCTCTCAGCTTTTCACACACTATGATTTCTCGTAAGGATCTCTCCCAGTTCACTTATAGCCTCTACCAAATGTCTGTCCAATTGAGCTTTCTACCATCTCCAGAATAAAACTCAACCCCCTTATGACCAGGAGCAGATAGCTCTCTCATGTCCACTCCTCCAGCTCAATGTTTGCTACGTGCACCTTCCAGGCAGAACGAACTTGTAGCAGTTCCCGGATTGTGCCTTGTTCTCTTATACATGTGTGTCTTTCCATGCACTGTTCCTTCTGCCTGGAGTGCCCTTCTCCACTCCCTCCATTTTCTTGGCCACTTTAATTTGTACTCAATGCCCAGCTTAAGCACTGTCTTCCAGTAGTCTTTCTCTGTCACCTTATCATGCTGCCCCACCCTCATCGCAGTGGGGTACCCTTTTTTTTATCTTTTCCCTCTCACTGGGAACACCTCTATCCTTGTACTTTCCTCACTAGGTTATAACTGTCTATGTCTCCACTGTCTATGAACATCTTTGGCCTTTATATCCCCTGAGTGCCTTACCCATTACAGTCAATAAATATTTGCTGAATAAATAAATGGATGAATGGAAGAAGAGAAGGAAGGAAGGACAGATGGATGGATGAATAAAAAGGTGACTGGATGGAAGGTAAGTGTTATGGGCTAAATTGTGTCAATCAAAATTTGTATGTTGAAGCCCTAGCCCCCAGTATTTCAGAATATGATTATATTTGGAGATAGCATCTTTCAAGAGGTAAATAAGGTAAAACGGGGTCATCAGGGTGGATCCTAATCCAATATGACTGGTGACTTTATAAGAAGAGGAAATTTGGAGACCGTCACACACAGATAGAAGTCCACTTGAAGACATAAAGAGAGAATGGCCATCTAGAAGCCAAGGAGAAAGGCCTCTATAAAACCAACCCTGTTGAGGCACCTGGGTGGCTCAGTCGGTTAAGCGTCCAACTCAGTTTCAGCTCAGGTCATGATCTCAGAGTCATGAGATCAAGCCCCGCTTTGGGCTCCACGCTCAGTGCAGAGTCTGCTTGAGATTCTCTCCCTCTCCTTCCCCCCTCTGCCCCTCCCCTCGCACACTCTCTTTCTAAAATAAATAAATAAATAAAACCTTTAAAAATAAACAACCCTTCAGACACTCTGATCTAAGACTTCCAGCTTCCACAACTGTGTGAAAATAAGTTTCTGTTGTTTAAGCCACCTAGTCTGTGGTACTTTGTTATCACAGCCCTAACAGACTAATACAGATGGATGGATGGATGGATGGATGGATGGATGGATGGATGGATGGATGGAT